>NC_142829.1:5437798-5747947 GCF_057945365.1 Rhopilema esculentum
AAATTGACTTTTGTTTTTAAACAAGTCCTAGCTGTTTTGTTGTTTCTAGTTTTGTGTTTTGAACAATGTCTCTCGTTTTATATTTGATTATTAATTTTTGCCCCATATTTGTGTTTATTCTCAAGTTCATATGTACAGTAAAGAGTTTTGCCAAGATCATAGTTCGGTTGGACCGATAAATCTGTCTAATAAAACATTATGTTTTTCTGCATAAGCTTAGCCTTTCAAAATAGGTTCAAAATTTTATAATAGAGCAGAAAATTTGTGCAACACACGTATGTCTTCTTCATAAGGCACTGATCAGAAATGAAAATTCAGATAACAACCAAAAGGTGGACATAATTTTTTATTAAAGTGCTTTGCAAAATAAATCAAGTGAAAGAAGGATGCTCTTGATTTTTACAGGAGGGAGGGGTGGCTTGCCAGTATTTCTGAGCTTAAAAAAGTTGTCATGAAGAATTTGCAACAAAATTTCTCAAAAAAGTATTTTGATCCAAGCTTTACATATGATGAAAATTTATCCCTGAAATTTATGTTACGTAAAGCACCATCCAAAATGCAAGCAAGTTTCTAAACAAAGTGATGGCCTGTTTCTCACTCTGTTAGTCACTCTGTTAATCGAGCTCCTTATGATCTGGGGTCAATAGAGTCTCTTTCAATGAGAGGTCTGGTATGTGTCTATAATCTTTAAATTTCTAAATGCATGACAACGCAGATTCAAATGTCAGACAATTATTCATTTGTATTTCATTATGACCCATGCTAGACAGACTTCCATTTGATGAAAAATACTTGAAGGAAATATTCTCTGTTGCAAGAGTAATCATTTGCTTAATAAAAAGCTCCCCAAATGTTATCGAAATTATTATTACTATTATTAAAACATTATTTACAATTGGTTAAAAATAATGATAGTTCTAACTTGAATTAATTAAGCTTGAAAGGAGGGTAGGAATGGTAAATAAAACTCACGCAAATGTGTGGATTATGTTACTTGCTCCTCAATCACTGTCAGACATTTTTAAAACATTTCCTTAATTGATATTTCAGTTTTTCAAGATATACATCTATTGGCACTTCTTGGTTTTGGTCTTATATTAACATTTCTCAAGAGGTACACAAAAGGGAGTATGGTTCATTCATTCCTCATTGTTGGCGTGGTTGTGCAATGGGCAACTCTGCTTCAAGGATTTTTTAAAATGGAAAGGAGTAAAGTTCTCCTGACCATTGATAGGTATGTGTGTTCAGCATTTGTTGATTTAGTTTAGATGGGCTTGTCAAATATCATAAAACGAACAAAGCACAGTTTGAGGACACTCTGGATATGTATGCTGGATAATGTTCATTCCTTCTAAGAAGGAGTAATAAGGATATTCCTTGTCTCCATTTGGGCAGTGCTGTCTCAGTGCTATGCTGTCAGGCCAAACTGGTGCACAAATCCTGAAAGATGAGGTCCATGGGGCTCTGAAGCAAATGAAGACAGGGAAAGCCCCAAGTCCAGACGGAGACTACATCAAGATGCTTCTGGCCAGTGGCGAAGCCAAAGGTCCTGCTTGTCCTGCTGGGCAGGACCATAAATTTCCAAAGATAACAATTTTTGAAATTAGAAAAATTGATTATTTGCCTGATTCAATGACATTTCTTGTCTTATTCTACACTTATACTTTGTGGCTGTGCCTTTTTTCAATTTTGAGACACAGGGAGACTGGAATAGAATTTCAAGTAGCCCATTGGTAAGTTGATATTGTCTAAAATTTAGCCCTGTGGCCAGTCCTGCCCAATACTTGTAGGCAGGACTAAACCCTGTGTTTGGTCCAGCCCAACAATGGGCAAACACCTCATAGCCCTGTTTTTGGTCCTGCCCCACAATAGAAGAAAACGATGGCACTCCTGTCCTTCAGAAAAGGCAGGACCTCAGGTCCTACTAGGGCTGTCCAAACCTTCGGATATTCCTATTCGGTTATTCGGCTTAAAATTTAACGAATATTCGGTTATTCGGCGAATATGGGTGTGGTAAAACGGGTGTGGCAGGGTGGTGGTAAAAAATTGCAATCTGAAAATTTCTTGAATTTAACCAACCTGTGAATATAGCTAATCAGTCATTACTATTCGATAAGTCAGAACCATTAATTTTTTTGTTTTCCTATTGATATTTCCTGTGTTTTGAGTAACTTCAAAGGGTGTGCTGCAAAGCAATTTTTAAAACGATTTTTCGTCAAAAATAAATGTTTTCTCGAACCTTCCCTAGCATTAGTTGCCCCTAATGGCCAGGAAGTCAGTATCAAATTAACGAGAAACCATAGTCATACGTTTTCAAAAAGGGTCGTTTTCCAACATTTTCAAAAGTGAAAAGCTTTCTAGCACGGGCTTCGACACAGGTTGGGAAGTGGAGGGGGGGGGGGGGAAGAAAATTTAACACTCACAACAAAAGATTTTGTGAAAAGTTATATTGTTCTGCAAAATAGTGTTAGAGCCATAGCCCCCCGGCCTCCCCTTCGTTGGAGGCCCTGTAGCACAAAAATTTCTCGAGGAAAAGCCCCATGACCCCCACCCGCAACTCACGCTCCACTCCCCTTGCCCCCTTCAAATCTTGCTTTATTGGCTTTGTAACTATTTCTTGGGTTTGCGATTTTTGAAGAAGGCCCGTATCCATGAAACTCTCTCTAAGATTGAAGATAGGAAGTTGCCTTTCTCCTTTAGAACAATCCTTGCAATCTTTTCCGAGGGTCTTCAGGGCGTGGCATCACACAATTTTTCTGGGTGATGTCACCTTTGAGCAGGACCACCTGTTCTTGGTTAGCTTCGCCACTGCTTCTGGCCTTATACGAGGAAGGGATTGACATGCTTTGGCAGCTCTGTGATGGAATCTACAAACAGGAATGTTTTCAAAAGAGATGCTACTGTCAATGTCCATCACACTGCCCAAGATACCATGCACATTAGGCTGCTCAAACCACTGCACCAGAAGTCTCAGAAGTCAAATCCTGAAAATTTTGCTCAAGATCGGCTTCCAAAGGATGAAATGTCAACTATTCCCACAAATACCAGGACAACAATATGTCTTTATGAAAGACAGAGGCCCAAGAAATGCTCAGTAAGAAGTCAATCTAAAAACAACAGGCCATTAGCCTTTAATTGACTTTTCCAAGGATTTTGACAAGGTTCGAACCTTTCGTTACATTGGGCTCTTCAAAATGCTAGAGAAGATCAAAATAAATGAGAAAGATATGAGAGTGCTACAGAACCTATATAAACAACAAACTGCAGCTGTTCAGATGCCTGGTGGTATCACAGAGGAGTTTGCAATAAAAGAGAAGTCAGACAGGGCTGTGTTGGCTTGTCTGACCTGTTCAATCTCTACAGTGAGGTGATTCTACATTTGTTGAAAGTAGTAACAGAATGCATACCAATCAGCACCATACATCTGAAAAACATCCATATGATCTTACTGGCTAGTTCAGGTGAAGGCCTACAGTGGCTTTTGGACAGGCTCACCCTAGAAAGCGGGCGCTACAGCCTTTTTATCCATGCCAAGAAAACAACATGCATGGTCTTATCTAAATCTGACCCTGAGTCAGCTTGCACATTGAAGCAGGGAATAACAGAGATCGAATTATCTTGGTGTCCTCCGTTTAACTTTCTTGGTGCTCCTATTACCTCCAACAGCCAAACTAAGAAAGAAATCTTCTCATATTCTACATATAGTTGATACTAATGTATGGTTGCGAATCATGGAATTTCACTGCTGAAACCCAGCACAATGTAGGGGCTTTTGGAATGTGGTTTTTCTGACGCATGTTGCAACATGTTGAAGATTTCCTATGTGGATAGAGTAGCCAGTGACAAGGTATTTGCTCACAGTCTCCTTGGCCATATTATTCACAAACAGTCACTCGAAGATCCACCGGCAGGACCAGAGGAGAAAAAGGGGGTCAAAGGAAGACCTTTCTGGACAATTTCCTGTAGGCAACAGCACAGAAGATTTGGGACACAGCCCGCCTTGAAACAGTATTCCAGACGTTTGGTTTGTCTAGGCCCACATCGGGTACGGCACTCTAGAAGAAAAAGATTCAAATGCTTCTTATTGCTGTTTTGAAATTTTTAATTGTAGTATCTATAGGATTCCAATTCTTATATAAATGTACAATGTCCCATTTATATATATATAATATATATGTATATATATTTTCCTTTGCAATACCGTAGAATCCCGTTATAACTTACTCGGTTATTACGTACTTTCAGATAAAACGTACCGGTGTGCTTGGTCCCGGCAAAAGGTGTGCTTGGTTTTAGTCAATTTTTACTTACCCTCGTTACAATGTACTTCGGATATAGCACACTTAATATGCTGGTCCCTTAAAGTACGTTATAACCAGATTATACTGTAGAGCTTTTCTATTTTGCCAAAAACCAAACCAACCCTCCCAATGTGATTTGATCTTTTCACATCAATTGTTACATCACTTGCTTTTGATGGCTCTATCTAATCCAGTGACCTTTTATTTTTGTTGTTTTTGATTGCTTTTCTTTAAATGACAATGAAAGCCAGCAGTAACATATGATTTAAAAGCTTCAATCTACTTCCCTGAAAACTTTAATCTTGAATCCTATTTGAATTAATGTCATGTCTTAAAATCCATGTCCTTTTACTAATGAATCTGGAAATCTTGGTAATTCAAGTTGTCTGCATTCTTTAACCCTTGGGTATTAGATTTGTTTTTTGAAATTCTTATGCAGTAAAAAAGATTCTTAGCGTGATATAATTTTTTTTTAGAATGATCTCAGCTGATTTTGCTGCAGTGGCCATATTGATATCATTTGGTGCTGTTCTAGGGATTGCCAATTCAGTACAGTTGCTAACAATTGCTCTCCTGGAAGCTTTATTTTATTCAATAAATGAAGGAGTTTGTACTACAATTTTATATGTTTCTGATAATGGCAAAACATTCTTTGTCCATGTTTTTGGTGCAGTCTATGGTGTAGTTGTTGCACGAATGCTTTATCGTGGGAGAGTGTTTCGTAATAGTGGTCTTCTATGCTCATCATATAATTCAGAGGTATTCACTTTGATAGGTGAGTGTTATTTTATTTTTGTCAACTCCTGATATATTCAAAATTGTTTCAAGATAAGGTAGAACTAACATGTAGAGAGATATGTAAATTGATTTGATAAGAACTTTCAGTTCTAGGTATGAATGTTGAAAACCTGTTTTCTCTGAGCTCATTGATTTTAATTTTTAATAGATTCTCCACTTGCAACACATTGCATATGAAGCTAGGATGTTAGTCTTCCAAGTTTATGGTCATGAACAGCTGTTTTAGCTGGAACAGCTGTTGTACCATTCCATATGCTCTCTTTCTTGCTTTTTAGTTGTCAGCATTTTCTTTCTCTTAATGATTTGACCTTCTAAGCACATTTGTCTTTTATGGAGCTGTTTTATTCTTTTTTATTCAAAATAGGCAACTAATACAATTGTTTTTATCAAAATTATTTTACCTTTATCATCCATGGTTGCTTTTGATAGAAATTGAAACAAATGAATGTGCATTTGATTTGTTTCAATGTTTTCACATAACTGAAAGATGTTTACTTACCAGTTTACAGTTTTAAAGAAGATAATACAGGGGATCAGTGGAACCTTAGTTGTTGCTACTCTCAGATTTTGTCAGCATTCTCTCTGATTTTTGAATTGTTTTTGTTGATTTTTATCAAAATATTGGTGGTTCACAAATCAAGTGACATTTTTTATGAACTTGACAAGCATTGTCAAAATAATTATAATGCTACATTTTTTGATCTACATCTGATCATCAACTGTTTACAAATCAATTTTAAAAGTTTTGAATTTGAATTTGCAGTTTATGAGTTAGAATAGTCTATGCAATGTTTTGATGATGTTGTGCTTCTAGGTACAATGTTCTTATGGGTTTACTGGCCAAGTTTCAATTCCTATGGTGCAGATGATATTACACGACAAAGGGCAATGGTAAACACATTTTATGCCCTTGCAGCAAGCTGTGTTGCAACATTTGCTTTTAGCGTTTTGTCTAGCTCAGAATCCAAGCTGCATATGGTAAGTGGTTATTTTTTCAACTTTATACAAACTGTCTTTGCAGCTAAAAAAGGGTGTTGGCTTTAAAATGTGTGCAGTGAAAAAAGTATAATGTCACATTTACCCTTAAAGTTATTAATCGTTTACATCACAGTTTTCAACAGAAATCATTCTGACTATGACAAGCTTTCATAACATCCCATAAGATTTTATGGTGCTATACTGCAATCCTTGCAGAAGAAAAGAAGTAAGCCTTTCAATCCCCCATCTGGAGGTACCGAATGACCCACACAGCAAAAAATAACCAATCCATCGAATGACCTCAAAATAAGCATCTGCCAAACCTATTGCAAGTAAGCATCTCCCAAACCAACTGCAAATATAAAGTTGTTCAGGCAATAGTATGCTTGCTACTTTTGTTTTTGGCATTGACTAGGTATGATATTACATGCTTTACTCAACGTGAAACATACTTCATTCAGATGCTCTTATGTTACCAAGCCAGTTCTTTAGATTCATCATAAAGCAGTTATTTTGGGTAGTGAAATAAAAGGTCGTTGTAAGAAGCAATATGTTTGTTTTGACACCATAGGGTCATATACAGAACGCCACTCTAGCTGGTGGAGTTGCAATTGGATCTATTGCACAAATGATAATACAGCCTTGGGGTGCTGTTCTCATGGGCTTGGTCGCCTCTCTTATAAGTGTTATTGGTTATCGTTACATACAAGTATGTTCTAATTTTCAAAATTACTTATGTTAAACTATGATTTTTGATTGTTATCTTATTTTTATCCTCTAGCTTAAATTTCCCCTATAAATAAAAATATCTATAGAATAAGCCTCCCCCCCTCGAATAAGCGCCCCCCTCGAATAAGCCCCCATTCAAAAATATCAAAAATAAATAAGCCCCCAGGGGGCTTATTCGAGGATAAACGGTATCTGTCATTCTGTCAATCATTATTAGCCAACCAATAAGCGTGTGAATGATATCACGTTCGCCGATTGGTCAATTGTTGATTGACAGGCTGCGGCTAATACCAATTTAGTATCTGTAATAAAACAATTTAGTATCTTGTCGACTGCCTTTAAAAATCTTATGGATTTTTTTAGAGGAAGCTAGAACGAAGATTCAGGATATTTGACATCAGGGGTGTTTTGGCGATCCACGGATTTCCAGGACTGCTTGGAGCCATAGCATCTGTAATTGTAACCGCAATGGCCAAATATGGGACCTACAAGACCAGGTAATGACAATTATAATGATTAGCCCAATGTAAGGAAGCCGTGCGCTCGGTTCTTCGGCAGACCATCGAGCCATTCGACAGAACATTTACTCAATATTATTTACATGCAATCATGGTATTTCAAAATGTCGGTTCTATTTTTGTATACATAATATGTGAATATATTACCAAGACGTATTATGTATCTAATCATTTCTGGATATAAGCATTGTTTATATATTGAAACCTGAATATTAAGTTTGTTTTTCTCAATAAACGACGTCATATTCCATTAGGTATGTTTGTGAGTCATCTACCTTACAATTTTATTTTTAAATTTCAAGACCAGTATTGTCGATGTTACCGAGAAGCAATATAATCAGGGTGTTTGCCTGTAAACTTTGAAAAAGGTACTGTTTTTGAGATGTTTTTTGAATGGGGACGGTTAGAAATTCCGTGTAAATAATTGCCACAACAGGGGAGTTTGGAAATTTCAAGGTAGAGTGCCCGCCTGACTGTAATAATATCGTAGAAAAAAGGTAGCCATTTTTATCACGAGTCCGCCTTTTTGTCTCAAATGTAGTCATGCAACTGTTTCTTTTTCTTCCAGCCTCTATCGCCTGTACCCGGCTGTTACACCAACAAGCAATTCAACAGCTTATAACGAACTAACGCAGTTTGAGCCCGACATTCCTCCTGGCCTAAATCGATCACTTGGGCAGCAGGCAGCGTTCCAAATTTCTGGCCTGTTTCTAAGCATCTCGGTTGCATTGCTTGGTGGATTGATAACTGGTAAGACTGAGCTCGGGGGACATGGCAAATCCGAATAGGCAACAGGTTTTCCTCAATGTCATATTGAAAGGATAGCGTTTCCTCACCCTAGACGAATTGTGATTTGTTTATAATTATATAGTCAGATACTCAATAACTCCTTTAAGTGTATGACACAAGGCTAATTTGATTAGCCTATCCGGATTTGCTAGTTTAGCCTTGAACTTGTTTTTAGTATATGTTATCTTAGCCATTGCGACACCAGTTGCAGACCGGTTGTCGCTTGTTGCATGTTATTCCTATGATGTGAAACACACCTTTTTATGCTCTCGCAACAGTTGCCTGAAATGGGACTCTGTTCTACTTTCTGCAACGATTGCCAGCATTTTCATATCCAATGCATCGTGGAACAATGTACTGTATCACTAGCGTAAAGAGAATATCTACTGAAATTTGTTTACTTTTTCGTCTCAGAGAATATATAATTTACCATTTTAAAAAGTTTAAATATAATTTTTACTTCCAGCAAGCTCTTAAGTCAATGGTCTTCGTTTAAATGAGGAATATACACATTGTTTAGCTATGTGTGCCTAGATCAAATTTCTAGGCTCTCATCTGCTTTCTAAGTAACTTTATACGATTTTACCCTCGACCGTATCATCCATGAGTCATTTAAGTATTTATCCATGAGTCACTTAAGCATGAACGTAATACTAGACCCATTTCAAAACGCACAGAAAGCCCTATACACTTTTCGATGTCCGACATGTATTTTTATTCAATCGACATGATTTCAAGAACCGATATTTCGGTTACTTTGCTTCGTGAATTTTTGTATTTTTGGCATAAAGTCAGTCCAAAGACTTCAAATTTGCACCTACCACGACAACTATTGATTAATTTATATTACAACCGTGTTAGATATTCACATTTATGGCTAATCCCCAAGGAAACAGTCTGCTTTACGAGATTTTTCCTCCATTTAGATATGACTTACAAGAAAGATTATCGCCTTTATTCTTAGTTCAATTTTTCATCGCTCTACAAAGAAGCTATCTTTGGCTAAAATACATAAGCTGGCTATTGATTTAAGACATAAAAAATCCATCAGCTCACGAATATTCATTATGAACTGTTAATTAATAATGACACTAGGCCTAGCTTTGGCTTTGAAGATACTGCACAGTTTGATGACGTAGAACAATATATCTGTCAAAAGACCAATATTGCAACCCCCCACCTCCCCCCCCCCCGAAACAACAAATTTCGTTGCAGAGTTAGCTGAAATAAAAAAGAGAGGGTATTATTGACAATTCGCAAAAGTTTAATGTAATGTATCAAGATTTTGGTGGGCTTTACATAAATGGGCTAGGATGCTAGGAGGTGTTTGATAGATCAAATTCTGGGCAGCCGATTGCACGGGCTGGTTTTATCTGTTAAAAATTTTTATAGAATGTAGGTTGGTTTTGATTAGTAATGTTTGTGAGATTGTGAATTGAATTGCAATAAGAAACAAAAAGTGATTTTTCTTTATTATTCTTTTATGAAAATTGTAGATGTAAATGTTTCATTGTCATCTGTGAGACTTAGCAAGTTCAATTCTGCGTAGATCACCTGTCAGCTTTCATTGTAAAACATTATACAATTTGTAATTTTGAGAGAAATAAATGAATAGCGATATTTGCAACCGTAAGATTAAAAGTGTACGGTTTTTTATTTCCTCCAAAATTTTCTTTTTGTTTATAGGCTTTCTAGTGCGAACTCAGTTCTTTGATCCAGTCGACGAGGAAGATGCTTTTAATGACTATCACGACTTCGAGGTAAGATGAATAAAACAAATTTTGTCAATTTACCGTCACTTATCATTTATCTACAATATATATTGTCGTCAACAACATGATCAGTCATCATCATAATCAGTCATCATCATAATCAGTCATCATCATAATCAGTCATCATCGTAATCAGTGATCATCATAATCAGTCATCATCATAATCAGTCATCATCATAATCAGTCATCATAATAATCAGTCATCATCATAATCAGTCATCATCATAATCAGTCATCATCATAATCAGTCATCATCATAATCAGTCATCATCATAATCAGTCATCATCATAATCAGTCATCATCATAATCAGTCATCATCATAATCAGTCATCATCATAATCAGTCATCATCATAATCAGTCATCATCATGATCAGTCATCATCATAATCAGTGATCATCATAATCAGTCATCATCATAATCAGTCATCATCATGATCAGTCATCATCATGATCAGTCATCATCATAATCAGTCATCATCATAATCAGTCATCATTCATCATAATCAGTCATCATCATAATCAGTCATCATCATAATCAGTCATCATCATAATCAGTCATCATCATAATCAGTCATCATCATAATCAGTCATCATCATAATCAGTCATCATCATAATCAGTCATCATCATAATCAGTCATCATCATGATCAGTCATCATCATAATCAGTCATCATCATAATCAGTCATCATTCATCATAATCAGTCATCATCATAATCAGTCATCATCATAATCAGTCATCATCATAATCAGTCATCATCATAATCAGTCATCATCATAATCAGTCATCATCATAATCAGTCATCATCATAATCAGTCATCATCATGATCAGTCATCATCATAATCAGTCATCATCATAATCAGTCATCATCATAATCAGTCATCATCATGATCAGTCATCATCATAATCAGTCATCATCATAATCAGTCATCATCATAATCAGTCATCATCATAATCAGTCATCATCATAATCAGTCATCATCATGATCAGTCATCATCATAATCAGTCATCATCATAATCAGTCATCATCATAATCAGTCATCATCATAATCAGTCATCATCATAATCAGTCATCATCATAATCAGTCATCATCATAATCAGTCATCATCATAATCAGTCATCATCATAATCAGTCATCATCATGATCAGTCATCATCATAATCAGTCATCATCATAATCAGTCATCATCATGATCAGTCATCATCATAATCAGTGATCATCATAATCAGTCATCATCATAATCAGTCATCATCATGATCAGTGATCATCATAATCAGTCATCATCATGATCAGTCATCATCATAATCAGTCATCATTCATCATAATCAGTCATCATCATAATCAGTCATCATCATAATCAGTCATCATCATAATCAGTCATCATCATAATCAGTCATCATCATAATCAGTCATCATCATAATCAGTCATCATCATAATCAGTCATCATCATGATCAGTCATCATCATAATCAGTGATCATCATAATCAGTCATCATCATAATCAGTCATCATCATAATCAGTCATCATCATGATCAGTCATCATCATAATCAGTCATCATTCATCATAATCAGTCATCATCATAATCAGTCATCATCATAATCAGTCATCATCATAATCAGTCATCATCATAATCAGTCATCATCATAATCAGTCATCATCATAATCAGTCATCATCATAATCAGTCATCATCATGATCAGTCATCATGATTATCAGTCATCATCATAATCAGTCATCATCATAATCAGTCATCATCATGATCAGTCATCATCATAATCAGTCATCATCATAATCAGTCATCATCATGATCAGTCATCATCATAATCAGTGATCATCATAATCAGTCATCATCATAATCAGTCATCATCATGATCAGTGATCATCATAATCAGTCATCATCATGATCAGTGATCATCATGATCAGTCATCATCATGATCAGTCATCATCATGATCAGTCATCATCATAATCAGTCATCATCATAGTTATATTCATCGCCTCATCGCCTTTCGCACATAATATATCGTTCCCAAATTGACATTTCCCCCAAGCATTTTGCGAATTAGTTTTAGACCTAAACAGATGTTCCCTATAATTCTACCCTCTGCTTCCGGCTAATGGTGTCTGTCATTTTGCCCAACGGCATAACAAACGTGACTGAAAATGTCAGTCTCTCTGGGTCACTCTGTTCCTGTGCATTTTTGCTTTCATTTCTAGTGTCAAGTTTAACGTTCTAGTTTTAATGATCCCGATTGTTTAAAACCCACTTGATAACAAGGGCTGCAGACATTGATGAGAAAGAGAATAACTAAGACCGCATTTAAATCCACCTTGTCTTACTCAAAGTAGAGCCAGCTAGACGTAGGACAATCAATTGCTATTTGATATAAGGTATCGGAAGCCAAAAAGGGTAGTTAAAATACAGGGTTGAATCACTGTCTATGGTTACGTTGTTTTGTAATATAAGGCGAGGTTATGTTGTTAGATATAAGGCGAGACTTTAAACACATTTTCGATGTTTAAGACCTTTTTCATGCTTGATTTCATGTCTCCCCCGCTCCCCGCCCTCATTGACTGCATTGGTTGTTTTAACGGGTTGAAGTCAGCTTTTGTTTCTTCACAAACATGCCAGTTGCCATAGCTACTCAAAGGGATGGCTCACTCCTTTGATCTTTCACCTCCAAGGGGTTCTCTGTAAATTTTGTTCCCTATTCTAGCTTTTGCAATGGTTTGCAGCAGGGGTGCCGCCCTAAAATGTTAGGACGGTGGGTGTGTTTTAGGCAAATTCAAGAGATCCATGACCCATGACCACACCCCTCCATACCCAATATACTTGCATTTGTGTTAAAGACTCTCCGCTGTGTGTAGAAATTATTCAAACTATTCAATGACACAAAAGACTGATAAGAAATTGCTCATTAATGAGGAAACTATAATATAAGAGAGGGTTGCCAACACGGAATTCGTCCAACAAAATATGAACTCACTTTGTTAAGGGGGAGGAAGCCCTTCCAAAATCCCTCTGAATTTCAACAAGGGACCCCGAGCCCCCTGAGCCCCCCTTCACGGCACAACTGGTTTCCATGTAGGTAACCATAGGATATTTCATGGCTTCTGATGATTTCCCGCTTACTTTTAGGAGAATCTTGAGGGCTTTTGTGAGACCGACCAAGATGACAACATCCCTGACGATGCTTCACAGACATCAAAAGATTTGACGAGAAATAACAGCGTCGGTGAGCCAGTTTAGGAGACATTCTTCATAAAGTAGATTGTTGCGCAAGTCGCCTAATGCAGATAGGTATGAACACTAAACTTAGTTTCGATGTTTCATTTTTATAGGAAAAAGAAATTTCTCTTCACTAGTTTTATTTTACATTGTCAAATTTAAATACCTGTTCTCTCTTCTCCCAAATTTCGTATGGAACTTCCCTTAGAACAGTCTTCTCGAAACTGAGAACCTGAAAATACCCCGGGCAAAACTGATGTTTTTTTCTTTACCATATTGACCTTTGATGCTTGAAGGATTTTTTTAAACAAGCCGTTGACCAATTAAACTATTCTTCTTTGAATTGCTTCCCTTCATCGGTATCCAGGACAATCTAAATCTTCCCACCAATAAGCAAAGTCTTTTAATGCGGCCTTTATCGGAATTAGCAAAAAGGTTTGGTTTGTTTGTCGCTCCATTACAGTTTTATTTCTATCTCCTCTAGATCCCCCTTTTCTAGCTTTCGATTTGATGTGCCCTAAGACATTGATAGTTTTTCAATATATTGATAGCATGAATGCTTACGATTTAAATCTGATATACAAAGCAGTAAAATATTTCAACTTGGCAGTGTCCAAATTCGTTTGTTATTTTTATTACTGAGGTAAGTTTTAACGTAAATTAGCTTAACCTTGCTTTAGCTGAGATTAGCAGCAACCCTAAAAAGATTTTTCAATGTTCAATTGCATGTAGATTAAGAGGTTTTAAGCAGTATTAATTTGGAGTTGTATTACAGTTATCAGATACCTTATCGCAGAATGTATAAAATGAATAGCTATTTTATAAGTATATCCAATTGATCGTATATAGATGATTTTTTACCAGATTAAGCAATTTAATTTTATTTTTGGTTAAGTTTATAAAACATAGTTGCGTAGTTCTCATTTTAATTTGCGAAAACCGAGGCACAGATGACGAACCCAAATGAGATGCAAAACGTATTGATTTATCGCTAAAACGAGTTCCAGGGTGAACAAACCAAATCCCATTGTAAGCAGTAAGTATTTTAGTCAATCAGTACCTCTCTCGCTTTGAAATATCTTGAATGACCTGTCTGCTACTCAATGCATTTATGAATAATCCTTGAAACGGTTGTTTTAATCCCCAGTCGCTTTCCACGGAAGTAAAGATTGAAGTATCAAAATCTTGCCAATTATGATTGTATCCACATAGAGAATGCAAATTCTATCCCTTTTTGAACCGAGTTTCATTTTCGTATTGTCAGGAATGTGGTTGTCAAAGGGATGATTTCGAAGATTGTGTCTTTTAATTTTTTGTAGCCGGTTTTTATTTTAGAAAGGACCATCTAGAAGGATCGAGATTTGATCAATTTTTAAGAAGCTCCTGTGAAAGATTTTATCGTAGTATTGTTTTACGTAAAAATGTTTGCTTTTACTCAAATAATAGTTTCTTAGCTATTGTGTGCACATTGTAGCTTTAACTGTAGTTAAGAGAAATGTCTTTAATTAAATCTATGATGATATAAGTGCACATATCTCCCTTTCCTTTTTTTAATTGCTTCTTTTTCTGTTTAGCAAAGATTTCATTCAATTATCGTATTTTTGATAATTGTTTTTGGCAGCCGATCAAATAGAAAGAAAACAAAGATAAATGCGAACGAGGTTTGAGATTTGCGAACGAGGAATCTCTGCCACTGCAATCATTATTGTCGCTATTGTAATCATTATACTGGATATCATAATTATATTCGTCACAATGACCATCCTCACTATAATTTTTATTATCTTCACCATTAAATACCACGATGCAACTTCATGGTATGTTATCACATTCCAGCTTGATATCTCAAAGACTTATTGCTAACAATGGGCCTTTGCGAGGGTGGCGACGGTCCAAACAACGGCAGTAATTGATTTTAGACAGTCTAAAAATGCATTATGGGATGCTTACGTAACGCAATGGCTCAATGTTAGCAATGAGTCTTTAAGCTGAATTCACACTGGACACGTCGCGGCGCGGCGCGTCACTGAGCGTCATCGAGCGTCGCGTCATGTACTTTTTCATGCTATTCACACACGATGCGTCATCGAGCGGCACGTTTTCTGTTTTCCCATGCTGTTCACAGCAAACTTGCAAGATTCTCGACAAATTGCACTGTATTCCTTGCATCGCAAAATCAAGCCGGACATTTACGTTTGCTACAGAAACGGATAAAACGGTAATCTGAAGCTAATATATCAAAAACAGCATCTTGGCCTGAATCGTCATCTTGGCATCGAGGTATTCTATGTATTTAAATTAGTCTCGTGCGGTTTCTTCGACATTTCGGTTCGAGAGGTTGGCCAATGTTTTGAAAGGAACACGATTCTCTTCAAGCATTCATTAGAGAACCGAAATTTTTATTTCGGTAGAATAGTGCATTTGTTGACAGTCGCAAGGATAGTGCATTTGTTGCTCATATGTCAGGATGGCAGGCAGTAGCAGTAAAAGAACTGGACTTGATGACTTTGTCAAAATTGGAAAAGAGCTTTACAGCTCCTCTGAAGAACATCCAACGAACATTTCCTCACAGTGTGCGCCCGTATTTCCTTTTCACTTGATAACGGGCTATGCTCGAAATGTCGTTATTTATTTAAAAAAAATATTTTTTAGGTACAATTTACTTACATTGATTACGTTATTATAGCATAATATTGTACCGCACGCATTTTAGTACAAGTTAACAGTATCCGATAATATTCCTTCAAAAGTTTTTAAAATGGCAACAGATGTTGTCTCGTTTCCCTTTTTTATGAAAACGGCTAATGCTATTTAAAAAATAAATGAACTAACTGGCAACTTAGAATCAGAAACTGCAATAGTTTATGAATGGTTATGTGAAACTTTTTTGTGCTTAACGATGATAACAGCAAGCCAACCGATTCAATTTAAAGCCAACCGATTCAATTTAGAGGAATCTAAAGTTAAAATTAATGGTTTTACTATAAAAAAAGGCAAGCATGTTATATTATTATGAGTAGCATTGGACCTTCAACTTAGATTAGAAGAACATATAAAATTTTTTGCAAAGAAGCTGGAAAAAAGTAAACGGTCTTATTTTAACAAACTTGAATTTTTGTTCTGTTATTTGGATGTTTTGCAGTAGGAAAGTAAAAGCCGGATAAACAGAATTCATCAATCAACTTTTGAATAACTTTTGTTAAAGAATAAATCAATAGATTCTGACAAAAAATTTACAATATCTTACAATAGAAGTTTATAAAAGATTTAACAGTGTAAATCCTCCTTTACTGGATGAAATATTTTCCATAAATGAATAGCCATATAACTTGAGAACCTTCCAATCTAAAACAGCGGAGCCTCATTACAAAAAAATTTTTGATTTTGTACAGGGTCATATAGATGTGGCCATATATAGAACTCAATACCAAGCGAAATAATATACTCTCCAATTTTACAAATTTTCAAGAAGAATCTCTGAATTTTCATCGTCCAATTGTAGTTGGTTTTAATTAGCTTCAGTATAGCTAGAGATTAGACAAATTCTAAATGAAAAAGATAAAAAGCAAAATACGTAATACCTACAATGTCCTATGGCTAATCGATTTGATACTTGTCAAAAATACTTCGTCACACTCTCTGCTAACGATATTCACACCTTGAGATCAACCAAGATTAAATATGGTAAAAAGATTATTAAAATATATAAGACAGCAAAATGCTAAAAAAAACAGACTCGTGACAGGTTTGTGAATATTTTGTTTTGTAACAATTTCAAAACTTGTTGCTAGTTTCTTTTGCATTCACCATTAAGTCTTACTTTTTCATCTTAATTTTCTATGCTGGTCTTTAAGACCAGCATTTTCGTGTTCAGCATCTTCTGAAATCTTTTTAATTCAAGGGTATTAGTCGATTAGTTCTTCATTCTCTTTTTCAACGTTTTCCTTGCAATTTTATTCACAAAACTTTCGCCTTTCTTTTTAGAGTGGACCCATGTATTCTTAGGCAGAAAACTGCTTAGAAAATCACTTGGCCACATTAGAATTTTGGAATCCTCTTGGTTCTCCGAATGGCTGCAGTCTGATGATGTAAAGTTTTCCTTACATTCGTGTAGTCTTAAAACATCGTTTGACTTCTTTAAAAGTTTATTTCAAAACAAGATTGGGTCTATCAATATCTGCCAGATGTGCTAAATCATTAAATCTGAGTAAGTTCACCATGAACACCATGAAAACCTGAGTCAGTTTTTAATCATGCAACTGCTGTTGCGGTGACAGTTTTTGCTACTTGAATTACAATGACGAAAATGACAAGGTCTCGATCTCTACTGAATATACTCACAATATTTTAACTTGGTTTTCACTGTCCCAAGGCCTTTTTACAGGAGAAGAGAAAAATTATAACCTGATCTCGACAGCTTGACCCAGCGTAGTTAAGCTGTTACAAGGATTTTTTCACAGACATCTACTAGGATAGAGCAAGACTCGCTTCTTTATTCAAACATTTACTTCCATAAAGTTATCTTGGTAATTGATATGTTTATTAGAGCTAGTTCTCGTGAATAATGGATTTGAGATTATTCTGTAATGAGTCTGTCCTGTTTTTGTATTCCGGCTGTCGTTGATTTCTAGATATTTTTACATGTTATATGAATCTATCGTAGAAATTGAAATGCAAGTATCCAGATAGAACCTATTCACGGTGTTTTGACTTGTGTTATGTAAGTGAATTACCAGGGATCTATTTCTTAACAAGAGAAGCAAGAGGAGGCTCTTGAGATATTCAACACTGCTGACGTCAAAGGAAAGCTCTCTACGTAACTGTCGCTTTTAAGAGGGCGCTGACAAGTGTTTTCAAAAGCTTGAAAGTTTCACAGTAAGTTAGTTTGTTGTAAAGTTGTAGTTTTTCTCTTTTAAGATTTTTTTGGAAGGGAAACTTGTCTCAGAGATTTATACCGAAATGCTATCCTGTAGCAGAAAGAATGATGAATAATGTATCTCATTTTAGGCTCGATATAATTTTTTTCAAGAAATATGCATATGAAATATGCTATGAAATGGCGTTAAAGTGTTGATGTCTCTTACTGAAAAAAATACAATCCTTGATTCTTTTTTACTTTTCTTGCAAAATTGAATACACAATGCTAAGGTTTGCTTTTCTGTTCAATTTAAATCGTCATTTTATTTATTGGATATTCTGTACATTTGATTTATTTTAAGTGGGAAGTTTTTTCAAGTTTTTCAGCTCCAATCGATAAACTTGCTGATATGCTAGATACGGTAAGTGAATATCTGCAACATGATTCCCCTTTACTGTCTGAGCAGGACTTGCTGCAGATTGTTAGGCCACTGTGTGAAGACATCAAAGTTGAAAGAATTCTGAAATTGGAAATTTCGCGGCTTTAAAAGCATTCATTTGAGCTGAGCAAGGGTTATTTAGTTTCTTTTATTTATCAAAAAACAGATTGAATAGTTTCATCGAACTCGAATCGAAAGCTGTTTTGGAAACTTGCTTTGTCTCGAATCGTTCACGGTTGTTAAAGATGTAATTTACCTGACAGTTTCTGCTGCTCCTGCTCTTATTTTGGTTTTCTTTGCATTTAAATAATTGCTATAAAATTTGATACACTGTATTCAGAAAGTTTTACTGTATCGACAATTTATCCCTCAATCCCTTACCTCAATCATTGCTTACCTGGATCAGACGATAAGAGTACAGCGTCATGTTTGTCTCTGCTGAAGACTATAAGCATGTTTTGTATGATATCGGCATGTACAAAAGTGTCTAAGGCCTTCCACACAAAGAAACGTGAAACAGTTTCACAAGCAGCCTGTAGAGAAGACTGTTTCTGTAGCACCTGTTTATATTGACCTGAATTTACTTTCTAGATTCGGATAGTGGCTTTATGGGGTGGTTTGAGTCAAATTTTTCAGCTGGTGCAAACCATTTTGCATGTGTTTCGAGAATTCTTGAGACAATTCCTAATCATCAAATAGTACTTTACTAGACCAGCTCGAGAAATTGACAGTTCTTTAGCTTTGCATTTTTTCTTCCTTTTAGATAACAGTTCTGGACAAAGAAAGGGATGAAGACAAATTCTACCTGTTTTGGATGTAGTAAAAGAAAGTAAAATGCGAGTGAATTCAGTGATATTGGGCAACTGCTGTTGGTTTGGCCGGCTTCTGCTGCAACTGAGATGAAGTAAGTCAATACAATTTTTTCATTTCATTTTTCATTTTCAATTTTTTGGATAAGAGAATACCCTAGGAGGGTTATTTAATTTTTGGAAAGGGGAACCCGTTTTAATTTCAGTTTCGAAATTTTACATCTGTTATTTGTTTTGCTTGTTTTGTTACTTGAAAATCTTATTAAATCTTACTTATTTCCTTACGATATGATACTGCAAAAGTTCTGGATTGTAAAGGAATCTTAGAATTCACTTTGGAATGGTTCAGTCGTTCAATGTGATATTCTAAGGTGGATCTGCAAAGGAGTTTATGCTGTCACATGTTCCGTCCTTGATTAGTCAGTTGATAAATTCAATTGCCGAACGTTGAAATTGCCTGATTGTGGGTTAAATAGGGAAGGTTTCTTTGCTGGTAGATTTTACTCCTGGAAGGTCACCACCCCTTCTCCTAGCCTGCAAATAAAGGCACAATGGGAAAATGTTTCAAGATTAAAAATTCATTGCCAGTCAAACAGTCCTTTTGTAAGTGACTTAAATTTTTTTGTCAGTTGATAAGCTTCACATGCTATATGCAGAAAAACTTTGGCGTAAAATAACGGCTTCAGGAGAGGACCCTCGTCACGAAATCCTTCATCTGAAGAAGAATGCTCATCTTTTTTGGAATAGTTGTACTATACCATGTGAGCATAGCTCGAAGTTTTCTGATATATCTTTTTACCTTGTCTTCGTTGTACGTTGAGGAATTATTAGCCGCTTTTTTCATTTTTAAGGTCAAATTTGTTTAGTTGATATCATTCTTTTAGCTAAATATACTCTTTTTAGCGAAAATTATGACCATATTTGGATGATATTGCTAAGAAAGTTGATAGAGTGTAAGGACATTTGGATATTTCTTGGACTGACGAAACGAACATCTCAAAAGAATACCTTTGAGCTGGAGGCAAAATTTATTGTATGACTGTAGAATTGCTTTTAACTGAAAGTGGGTAAATAAGATATCACCCCTTCATAATGAGGCTCTATTCACATGCTGTCCGCGCATTCTTAAAAAAATGGATAACTTACAATTTGTCAATATTGTTCAAGGTTTGTTGATTCTTGCAGCTCGTATCGTTCAATGTCGTAAATGTGTCCATCGAAACGTTACATTCATTGTTTTTTGGTATTTTTGCAATCTAAACCGAAGTTTTGAATTAATCAAAAATCAAATTAACATACCTCATGATGACTCAAATGTACATCTTCAGCTAGAGTAAGATTTTGCTTCTCTGTCTTCACATAAAGTAAGAACATCCTTTTCTGTCATAGGATTCATTAGATGTTGCCACTTGCCACCCACATTCGTTTGTTGAAGGAAATTAAAGCAGCAGCTCGAGGTTGGGTTCCTTTGGGTCTCTTTTGAAATACCAGCTATAAGACGAGCAGATGATGTGTGATTCTAGATAAAATAAATCGTTTTTTGCTTTTAAGATACTATTTAAAATTACTTTCATTTATTGATTCCACTAAATGTATGTGTGATCTGTCCTTAAATTCTGCAAGATCTTTTTGTAAAAATGGGGATTTTTAGACTCTTTGTAGAACTTAATTTTGATTTTGCTAATAATTTAAAAAAAAAAATATTTTTACAGGACTGGTTCAGTTGGAGCAAATATTCACGTTATTTCGAAGCTGATAGCAAAAATCAACGCTGTGCTAGAAGGCCAGAATCAATTGGGGGAAATGTTCATTAAATATACCACTAAAATATCATAGGAAGATGACCAGAAGAAGGAAGAATCCAAATTGATCTTAAAGTACTCCTTGGCGAAAGCCTCTGACTTGGCAATGGTAATCCTTCTTTCGAATATAACCATTAGATTTGGTATTCCTTTACACAACGTAACTAGATACATAGCGCAAGATAGATGTTCAAAAATTGCCTTACGATCGCTTTTTAATAGTTCGAAATCGGCAATAATATTTGTACAACGAATTGGTATGTCACAAGATGTTATTCTATTTGCAAATGCTCAATTGTACATCCAGGTGAGACGTGTCAAAACTACTTCTTCAAGCTCTGACGTTTGCCAATGACGTCTTTTTTCTTTAGTTGGTAATGCTAGGGAAGGCACAAGAGCCTATGACTAAGCGCTAACAAGAGAAAGGGAGGAGGGATTAGGAAGAGAGAGAGAAAAGATCAGGCTTCTATATTTTTGTTTTGAATAAAGACAGGTTGTAAGAGTCTGGAAAGCAGGAAGGGGGTTAAGCATTCCAAAGTTTACAAGATCTGGGGAGGAAGGATAGAGTTGTGGAATTGAGTTCGTGAGTTTGGCAAGGAGACTTGGAAAGGGTGAGTGCTAGAAGAGTATCTGATATTACGTACATGTCTCAAAGGGGCCAGAGATCATATCTCTGATATCCTGAGAGCCATGGGCGTGGTAATATAGCTTTCAGTGACCGTGCAAGAAGTGATGTTAACCAAGAGGCCCGATTAAATATGATTAAAAGACTGTTAAGATATGTTAGACAGGAAAAAGCTCAGAAAGAGAAGCAGACACATTCTAACCGTGACTGATTTTGCTTATCTGTTTTTATAAAATGCTTCTCTCTATCTAACTCTTTTAAGTATTGTTTTTTCATCTTTATTTTGTATGATGTTCTGTTTTGTTCACCTCTTTTAATTTTCTTGGGTATTAGTCGATTAGTTCGAGTGTCCCAATATTTAGGCTTTTCTCTAAGAATTTTCTCTCTATCACCATTTTTGTAACCATTTTATTATTAACAAACGATCTTTCTTCTTTTTACAGTAAGTCGATTATGCATGCTTAGAACGGCAGTTGCTTAGAAAATTCATTTGGACACATTCAAAATTCAGAAGCTTTTTTTCGAATGGCTGCAGTCTGATGACGCAGTAGACTTTTTTCGAAGATTATGGTGATGACCATCCTTGAGCACTTGAGGAGCGAACCGATAGAGTACAAGGACATTTAGAGATTTCTTGATCTGATGGAGCAGTCATCTCAAAAGACTGCTTTTGGATTCAAGGTAAAGATATTGTATGATTATTTTTGTAAATATAATCGCTATCATCATTACTTCTACAACGGAATCCCTGTGTCCAATTTTGAAGCAGTTAATTTTCGGTAGAATATCAGTGTCCAATTTTGAAGCAGTTAATTTTCGTCATTGTAGACTATCCTCTACATTGGTCCAATTTGATAGAAGTTCTTCTACAGTGGGCCAATTTGACAGATGCTCTTTTCCAAAGGCCCGAACGCTCTTCGCCATAGGCCCATTTGATGGACGTTCTTCTCCCGAGACCTAGTTCTTCTAGTGTTACCGTATTTTATATAATAATAAAACGAATACTTAGACAAGATTTACACTTCAACGAGACTGCTGTTTTTAATGTGTCTTCTGTGCCCTATGCCGTAAATTTACAGTTAAAATGTAAGCTCATAAAAGTAATTATCTAAAAGACATAAAAAGCGTATTAGTCTAATATTTTAATCTATATTAATAGTTCCGGATAAAATTGCCAAATAAATGATCTTTTCTTGATCACATCTTAGTTAGAAGATACACTGCTGGCCTATGGATTTATAGTTGGGGCTTTGAAGATGGCTGTGATGGTTCGCTGAAAACATTTATTGTTTTATTTCTTTAGATATTTATATATTAATTTATCTTACGAGATTTCCCCTGATTTTACTAAGTTGTCGTTTTTTACAAAGAGCCCCACCTTTTGCTAAACTGTCGGTTTAAACTCAGTTTTTGGCACTCCTACGGTAAATTTGTCGGAAAATTTGCTTGTTTTGTGAGATTTCGCCTCCCCCACCCCTCTGATAAATTAATTCCCCCTCTGATGAAAGGTACTCTGAAATCTAAATCTAGAGGCGCAACCTAATTACAATTTTGTAGATTACAACTTGAGTAAACCAAAAGACGAAATTTTGTTTAGTGACATTTTTAGACTGCGGGGCTTGTTACTGAAAAAGGGATAGTAATTTCAGGGATTGAACTTCAAAGCAATAGGTCTGCAAAAAACTTTATTGATTACAGCTGTCGCTATCAATTCTCTTAAAATGTTAAAGTCCGTTCCAGAAATAACATGTAACCTAAATGTCTAGATTATGAAACAGAGCAAAATTTATGCGCACGGACTTCGGTTTTATTTAAGACCGTTGTTCTTTGAGCAAGATTTGAACGGACAGTTGTTCAAGGCTTAGGCCTGTAGCGCAGATCTCTTTTTAAGGGCTCGCTAGCTTTTCGAAATTTGGCTTGTTTTAGGGAAGCAATGATTCTGAAAGCATTCAGAAAGTGTTTTCAAACTTTTTTTTCAAAGATATTAATTTTTTTGCTGCACACAAAGGATTACGAAACATTGAGAATCGACTTTCCTTCATTTGAACACAGTCTTGTGATTTGAATAATTTTCATATACTTCTCCGTATTCTTTTCTAATGTCATGCTTATTTTCAATATCCCATTGCTTAACAGAAACCTAGAATGTCCTTGTATTGACGAACGTATTAGAAATATTTACTTGTGCCAATTTGATTTTTTAATTTGCAAAAAGTCAGATACATAAGAAAACTTGTGTTTTGCCATCATCCAAAACCTGGGTTTCCACTTGGTATAAATTTAGCCTTCATAGGGATCTCGGTTAGAATCATTTTTGGAATAGACTTTGAGTTAACTGTGAATTTCCACAGGACTGTTATGAAATTTAATGCCCTCTGTGGTATCGTTAACGAACTGCAGTTTCTTAGTTATGTATCTTAAATTTTAGTTAGTATATTCGTAGTTTTATCAGATTGAGGAAGCAATGGAAGACTTCTTTTACAACCTTGATAAGAAACGCCCAAATGGGACACTCTTTGGCTACGTCTACCTCTTTACGAAACGATGGCACAGCAAAAACAAAGGTTGCAAATTGGATATTCATAGAATTTCACAGGGTTTAGCAAATCTTGTCAGTGCAGATAAAAAAACAATAGATGGACTCCTAAGGGATTTCTTGGCACAACACTGATAAATCAGGGCTTGGGCAACTATAAGAAAAACGTGGGTCCAGGGAATATAATCATGCAACGTCCTTAGAAAATTCCCAAATGTGGAATTTTTGTACACCCGTTCTTTGGACCCCACAAACAAAGCCTGAAAACTCAAGAAATCTTATAGTTCCACATCACCTAATATAAACAGTTCATCTGAAAATCGCTTTTAGAACATTGGCTAATCTACACGAAATCTTCAGCAAACACCTCTAGTAAATAACCTTTAGTAAGGCTTCTGTCTTTGAAAATGCGCTGCAGCTCTTGGGCATTGAGCAGTTGTGAAGGAGATCATTATTGGCGGGTAATTTGAATGAATTTTGGCGGGAATGGCTGGTGGCTGCACGGGAGCTTTTGTTTCAGGATATGGCGGGAATTTAGTCCGAATTTGCATATGCTTATAAATACCTGGTTTCTTTGCTATTCAATTAGTTGGCACAAAAGAGTCGAAGATGAGGTGCTGGTGCAAAACACTCATGTCTTCATCTTGGCCTACAACGGCATGTAAACCTAGGTAAGACCTTTTTGTCAAGTACAAGATTTAAGAGTTTGTCTATGAAGCAAGCGAAACTAATCCAATACAAAACTGTGAATTTCTTCGTTCCTTTTCCTCGTCCGTTTTCTTCGTTATTTAAGTGTTCACCGAAAGCAAATGTACGGAGGTGTTCGCCTTTATGTTTCAGCTTTTGACGAACACGAGTAAAACAATTTATTTCTTTTCAAACTTAGCATGACACTTTAAAAATTTGTGATTCAAACTTTTTTGGATACTTTTGTATTCGATTGAAGTGATAGTTTGGATTTTAATGATTAAAGTGCATTTTGCCTCATTTTAAGGATAATGGAGCGAGCACAGAACATCGACAAATGAAGTTAAAGGGGCTGCTTGGCTGCGACGTCAAGTATGGCTGTTGAAAAATACAGGTATGAATTTTTGGTTTTTTACTCCTTTAGATAGAGTAAAAGTTTGCTGGATTGTTTGAAGTATTTTTAGAAAGAAGTGATGCTGCTTTTGCACTTTTCAAATTTATCTTGGAAAAGAATGCTAGTTGATGGAAACTGACAGTTCAGCAAGATTTGTCTCTCTCAATAAACCTTCCAGATGACAGGCCAAAAGAAGCTGTTTGTGTTAATACACAGCCTGACATCAAATTTACTTTCATTTTTCAATTTGACCTTTTTTGTGTTCAAAGCTCATCAATACTTTTTTGGACATTAAAATATGGTTTTCATCTGTCCTTTACACACAAATAAGACCAGATGACCTTTTTTATAGGCCCAATAAATTTGAGCACTTTGCTTTAATTAGTTATGTTAAATGACTACAAATTAAACTGCACTCATATCAAAAAGAGCTAAGAAATGGAATGCTTACTTTGTGAGAGGAAACTAAATTGTGAGTTACAAATTGTTAAGAGAAAATCACTTTTATTGTCCTTGTTTTTAATGTATGTTAATCAAGCTAAAATTGTTTAATATATTTATAAGCTGCCAGGAAGGGCTTATGCAGTTTAATAACATATTAGGTCAATTGTTGTTTGGTGATTTTTAGTTTTTTATTCAGATGGGTTTTCAGATGAATTTCTGTCTCCAGTTTATCAAAGACATGTTTTTTAATGAATGCTTAAGCTCATAGCCAAAAAAGCAAGTTCTTTTTTTCAAAAATACTCCATTGGCATACTTGATAAAATATTTCATTTCAAACATTCACTGTCATTTTGCTTAAAATTTCATTCAAGCTATGCATGGAATTTTGTATTTATATTATGTAAGCTCTAATATATTTATAAAGTTGAAAATGGCACAACAAAATTTTTATTATTTTAGTTTTATAATTCGACATAAGATTCACTTTACTTAATTTACCCTAAAAGCTCTTTCAACTCTCAATTGAATTCTTCTAGTTTTGTTTTTCCATTTTTCCAGATTCCTGTCTTCTTCGAAACCTGATTATTTCTTTTTTAAATTTTCCTAGATGACTCTTAGGTGTCAGTTAAAGGTTAAAGAAAAACCAACTGGTAGGTTTATTTCATAATATTTAGAATTTCAAATTAGACATCCATTTTAAAGATTTTTTCAATATAATTTATGTTCTTCCTATTGTTTATTACATTAGTTGCAAATAAAGACAAATGTTTTAGTGTTTTTAGATACTTTGCATTCTGCAAGCTTTATTTGAAGTAATTCGTTTGGAGTCAGTTTTAGTGAGATCTATTCTCAATACTTCATAATAATACTTCATTTTATATTTAATTTTATACTTGATTTCTTTCACTTAAAATAAAATGTTCGAAGTAAACTCTATTTGCCCTTTCATTTGTTGTCATTGACATGATTTGTTCAAGACTGGGAGAGAATGTCAATCAAAGCTTATAAGTTATGTTTCCCTTCAAGCAAACCCTTTCAGACAAGCAGGAAAACAAAACATAGAGCAAATGTTTAAGATTTTTGAGTAACCTGAGATAATCACATTTATATATAGATATTAAGAGATTAATTTATAATATATTTAAAGCTCTAAATTAATCTGAAATGAATCTCTTATATCTTTGTTTGATATCTTTGCTGTTTTGGCCAATATTTAAATAATTTTAATTTCATTTTAATTTGAAGGCCCTCAGTGTTACCATTGGCAACAAATCTGCAAGGTTTGTAAACTCTGTTCTTTTGTCTAGCATTTTTAACTAATTTTTCTATGTTTATGTTGTTGTCGAGACAATCATTCTCCAAAGTTCAAAACTCCAGTGAGCCAGGATTATATTTTTTAAAACCTTATATTCTTATTGCATATGGGTATTTATTTCCAACATTCCATTACAACTTTTTGTATCATAATGAGATGCATATAATGAGAAATTAGCATTTTTTGTATCAGGGTTCTGAACATTTCTTGTGCTTGGAAATAACTTTTTCATTTATTTTTTTTCAAGTTCAACATGTCAAGTGTAGTAATATCTTGTGAGCTAGAGATCAGTAAGGTTTGTATTAACCCTTTTGTATGTCTAATATTTGATGAAATATCCAATCCAATGACCAATGACATCCAACTTATTGCCTTTTTTATAGAAACATTTTTGTGTTAAAAGCTTGTCAATACTTTTTTGGATATTTAAAACAGTTTTCATCTGTCCTTTGCACAAGAAAGCATACATCTGTATCTAAACTCTGTAAAATTGAGCAGCATTTTAACTACAACTTTTCTTTAATTGGTTACATTAAAAGGCTACTAATTAAACTGAACTGGAATTCTAAAGGACTAAGAAAATGAACTATTATATTTATATTATACAAGCTATGCATCATAACTAAAAAAGTTTAAAATGGTACAGCAGTTTTAATCACTCTCCTATAGACCTTGGTTTTGAATTTTCAACACACATTTTTCATTATTTTAAACTTTTAATTCAACATGAAATTCACTTTGCTTTTATTATCCTAAATGTAATTCTTTTAGCTTCTAGTTTTACTACTTCTTCCAGTTTCCTGTCTTCTCCCAGCTTATTTATTTCTTTTTTAAATTTTCCCAGCTTGCTGTCTGGTGTCAATTAAAGGTCAAATAGAAGCTAATTGGTATGCTTTCTTTGATAATTATTTGCAGTTTTAATTAGACATCAAATTTAGAGATTTTTGATATCTTTCAATAGAATTTGTGTTCATGCTATTTAAAAGTTAAAGGCAGTCTGTCCCCTCAATGATTGGCTTATACGAACAATAGATCTTCCTGCCTCAACGGATAATGAATTACGATGCTTGCTTTGGCTGGCCTAGCTGTGGTAGTTGATGACACATGAAACTGTGAGCTAAAAGCTATTGGTAGTGGCAAGAAGATTTAATTACTGGAATTAAATGAAAATGATGGAAGCAATTTCCTTTTGCTGTTGACACATTTTTCTAGCCACAGCTTCACTACAACGGGAACACAGCCATTTGATTTAAAAGCTCTGGAATCAAAGTTGTCTCTGATTGGTTTAAATCGTTTAATTATTGATCAAGCTCAACGGTGCGTGAATTTCACTCCTGTGCAAATAAAGTTGAGCACAATAGGGGACAGACTGCCTTTAAGTTGCAAATAAAGACAAATCTTTTAAAATAATTATTTAAAATAAAATTATTTGCATTTTGTTCTGTTCTGTTTTCGATTCAATCTTGCAAGCGGTTTTTGAGATATGGAGCTCGTTTCGTTTGTTTCGTTATATATCACTTTTTAAAAACTTTTCAAAATTCATCTCAGATGGGCAAGTTTCGTTGACATTTCAGAGGGGCAAGTTTCCTTCAAAAACCATTCTCACAAGTAAAAATCCTTGCCCCCAACACGAATTTCATGGTTTCGACTCAATCTTGCAAGCTTCGTTTGTTTCGTTAAATATCACTTTTTGTTTCGTTTCATTTCGTTTCGTTTCGTTTCGTTTCGTTTCGTTTCGTTTCGTTTCATCAAATATAATAAGCCCTTTTTGGTACATGTCCTTCAATAGTTTTGTTTTTCGGTACACACACTACGTCATTGTAAGCTATGTTGTTTGGCTCCAACACGATCTTGAATTCCTTTCCAAATAGAACGATAAACGTGGTGCCCTTGGATAAAATAATTCACTTTGAATACAGTTATGTTTATAATGAGTATTTCATCTGTTACTGCTTCTTTGACACCAGAATAGAAACAAAACCATTGTCGTTTGCCATTTTGCCAAGATGAAGCACTGCACATATAAAGCAATCAATAAATAGACTATTTTAGTTCAGTTTGATAATTAACAAAGTTTTGGAGAAAAATGAGCTCTTTTTATTGGTTCATATTCAAATTTTAAACACAGATGACCTCTTTTTGATCCTTAAAATTTGGAGTCTGGATATTTCAAAGTCCTGCTATGTCAAACAATTTTTCATTTTCCTTGCGAGGTTCAAGATAGTGGGACTCAATGACTGTTGTAAAGATCCAATCTTGAGACAATCCTTTTCAAGCAAGAAACACTGCTACTCCAGAATTTGATGTTTATTTTGAAAGATCTTATGTCAAGTTTTGAGCAAGATGTTACTAAGGTTGGTAAATATTCCTTGGTATTTTTACTGAATACTTCAGATCCAAACTTTCACTGTTTTCTCCATGAACCTGTTTTTGAGACAAATATTTTTTCAAGTTGTCAAACTCCATTTTGATAAAATTTAATGTTCCTTGTCAAAGGTCTTTAATTAACATTAAATAAGGATATATTTTCATTTGTAAGTCAGCTATTTATTTATGTGTGATGCATCTTTAAAATGGGAGCTTTGTTTTTTCTAAAAGAGTTGAGTGCTTTTTGTATATCAGAGGTTAAATTGCTTAGATATGGTAGCATACTATACTTCTCTCTTAGGGAGAAAGAAAGCTGAAATAAGCATAGATCATACAAAAAAAACTATTTGCTGTTGTCTGCTTCCTTTTAAGGCCACCCCTTCAGTTTTAAATTTCTCCATGTTTGAAAGCTTTACAGTTTGGCAAATGTACTAATATCTTATATTTTTTTAAATTTGAGAGCTAGAATTCAAGATGTCTTGGAATTTAATGAACAAGGTGCCATCAAGGTTTGTAGACACTTGCTATGTCCTATATGTGGACCTAGATTTAATTGTTTAAGATATTGTTTTCCTCGTCTTAACAAGACAAGAGTTTGGGAATATAGTGCAAATTCTCATCTTGAGACTTAATGGGCAGATTTAAGAAATGTAATAAACTCAATTTGCAGTGTAAGTCTGGCAACTCCAAGATAATGTTTTTGTGTTAAATTACTTGAAGATTATTTTTACTTTAATTATATTTCCATAGTCATCTGTATTACATTAAAATGTCTTTATGAAGACAAGTTAAAATGATTATTTGGTCTTTTCTGGTCTTTATCCAGATTTAAATCTTTGTCTTTTTGCTTTTTGTTAATAACTCTACATTTTTATGACAGGGTTAACTGCTTGATGTCAATAAACAATCTACTGTTTGTGAAATACACCCGCAAAAAGGGCAAAGGTAGAAATTTTTATTTTATATTTTTGAATATGTAAAATAAACATCTTTTCATCAAAAAATGAAACTTTGCCAATTTCGCTCTAAAATATCTCAGCCACACAGTGAAGCGTTTTATAACTGATTAATGTTAGAAATGATAATCATTTTAAAAGGAAAAAAAGTTGCCTGCATGTAAAAAACCTTTCCTACTAGATACTTTCACTCCAGGAAATTTAATGATTTATTTTCTTACATTGTGTAACTTTTATTTTTATCTCTCCATTATACTATTGTGACCTATATATTTTTTTACATGAGCCAGTTTAATATTCCTCTTGTTGCACTAAATAATAATGAATTTAAGTTTTAATGTTCCAATTCCTTAAGGAAAGACATAAAATGATATTCAGTTAATGCATTGAAGACAATTTCTAAAATTTTCTGCCATTATTATTATAACATTTAAATTGTTTCTCATTTGTTCGTAACCACTGCCCTAATTTTCCTAATTTTCTTGATACTCCAATGTTATTTCTGATGTTATTCTTCATGTTACATCTGGCCTTTCCTTTTTGTTAATGAATGTTTACTTTATTTACAGAATAACAGGCTGCTTGTCTAGAAACAATCAACTGTTGTTTGTGAAAGTCACCAGCAAAACATACAAAGGTACAGATATTTATTTTATCTTTTTAGATATACGCTTTTCTCCAAAAAGTATTCAAACAGAAGCCAATGTTGTGTCAGTACTGGGTCAAGTAATTAAAGCAAAAGAAAAAGTGATAAATTATATTTAAAAAAATGAAAATTGGAAACAGGTCAGAATTTCAGCCAATCATAAAACAGAGCATAATTTGCAGAACTTCTAAATTCAAGTCCCTCCATCATTTCATTATAACTCAACTGTCAATTTTCCATGATACAAGAGACAGCAAAGAGGCAACAAGGAATTGAACAGTACAAGTATTCTATAGAAATTAAATGTAGCTGCAATTTCGAAGTATGGTTTAAATTTTCATAGAAAGCCAAAGAAGCCATAGGATTTTCAATTACTTTCAAATCTTTGAGAGGGTCCTAGAAGAGTTATGATTCTATTGGCAGCAAAAAGATCACTTAGAACTATTTATAGTCATATGACATGGAGCATGATCTTGTTGACAAAATTAAGGCTGATTTATTTGTCTATTAAATCTGGCACTATCAAAAAGATTTTTTCAAAGGATGGCAATTTAATATACGACATTGACAGAATGCTAAAGAAGAACAAGATAATGACGTCATTAGGCCTAATACTACCCCCGGACTATTGAAACCCTTTTTGAAAAATATTTTCAAATTTAACTCTTTATTGGTAAATGGGCAGTAGAATTGTGCAGATCACTCGCTTTGCAAATTACAAAAATGAATGACCTATCTATTTAAAAACTTTGTGGCGATTTGCACTGCTTCGTCCATGTTTTACCCATTGCAAAAAGAATTTTTTACCATTGCAATTTTTCCACTTTTGAAAAAGATTTCCCCAGTAAGTTTCCATAGAACATAATTTAAAATATTTTTGTTTGTTTTGTTAAATAGCAGAGGCTTTCGTTTCATTCAATATAATAGCAATTTTTTTATCTGATAAAAATTTAATAACAATTTTTCACTTTCTTGACGCAACTGAATATTAGGCCAATGATTTTGTTAGACCATTCGAATACTTTTTTGAGGGAAGTGTATATTCTTTATCATGCTTTAGATACAAATGCAATGTGATATGTTTAGATTTAATTACTGAATACCACAAAATGCAATAAAATGAAAGACCAATACACGAAAAGAAATAACTACAAAAATGATTGAAAGAAGTAATGCAACCTAGGTCGAGGGAGCCATCAACAGGCAATTATAAGAAAAATCAATTTTCATTTTGCTTTCTATTTGAAAACAGCATAAATCATATTCTTTTTGACAGTGTTATTATTTATCAAATTATTCCTAATCAAATTAAGACATACAAGCTTCAAAATGTCGACAACAAGTCAGTACAATTGGCATAAAGAAATTTATTGAGATACTTAATGTATGATTAAAATGTTATTAACTTTGGTATAATCACAATGAATTTAAAAACCAAATTATCAGTATGAATTGATTACAGTCTGGAATTATATGCAATGAATTCTCATTGGATGAGACCTGTTAAGAAAATTGCCTTCTTTTTGGTTTATCAAATTATTTTATGAAAAAGCTCCATTTTTGCAAACTTTTCTTACGAAGTTCAGGCATATCGTTCAACTTTTGCCAATATAACGAATCAGAAGACAAGCTTCTAGGTGACCATTCATTGTGTTGCGTACGTAAACCATGAAAAATTTCAAAATCCATGCGACTTTACAATTTCCAAGGATTCTATAAACACTCAAGTGTAGAATATAGTTGCAACTTTTCTAAATTCCATCGTTTTGTCTATCTTAACACAAAATGTTAAATTGTAGTTTCACAATTACTGTTTTATTTAATGTACGAACTTTTATTCTTTTGAAAACTACTTTCTTCAATTTCAATTCACTCTTGATTGCTGATAGCCTTACATTCCTTTTATCGATGGCTGATTTTCTGTGTTATAATTTAGATGTTGGCGAAAAGAAGAGCAAATACGATGAAGAAGCAACCCAGTCAATCAAACGAAGATGATGCCAAATGTTTTCTGCATAATTTCACTTAAGCCAAAAGGCTGTAGTCATTTAGAACCTAGGTTAGAAAATTATTTGATTGTTGAATTTAAAGTCTTTTTCCTGTTGGCATATCTCTCGTAATTTCTGTATTTGTCTCTTTTACTTGGGCTGATCTTCGTGAGCGGTACTTCGAAATAGGTTTTAAATGCAGTTCAAGATTCTAATTAAAAAGTAATATATATCTAAATAAAATATAAAAGTTAAATAGATTGATAATGATCACTTGCGCTCGCTACTATACACGGGTTGTCCGCTACATATAGGCATTTTTATGAAATGCCTTTCAAAATTTTAAATGCTGCATTTATGCGTGCCGAAGTCTCACCCACATCACTTTCCACTTTCAGAAATTCATCATCATGAACCGTGGTCCACATGTAGAAAAGCAAAAGAATCGTTAACCCGACGGAAACCTCTCAAATCGCTAGCCAGTTTCAAAAACATGCACAGAAAAGGCTTTAAGGTGCGTAAGTATGCCTTTTTTTCTTCCTTTCTAAATTGGATTTCCTGCTTTTTTTCAGAGGGGGGCAGGTAAGTATGCGTCGCGGCGCCATTTCGGGAAACCCCACTAACCTGAACTGGTTGGTTCGGGTTAGTAGGAAACTGTTTTCCCGGCTTGGATCACACGGCGTGATTCAACCGGAGTAAAACAGTTTCCTCTTCAATCGTGTGCAACTACAACAGTCGGCCGCAAGTGCGAGCCTAGCCTCCCAGCTCCCCGGTCCTGGCCCCACCCCATCCCCCGGTCCGTAGGGGGGATGGGGCGGGGCCAGGGCCGGGGAGCTCGGAGGCGAGACGGCAGCTGTGGCTGTGAGTGGCGGCCCACGTGCGACGGGGGGAGGGTGGGGCCAAATTTTGCGCAGCGGCTGCTAGCCCAAAAGGTCAGCGGTCGCTGCGCAGCCACGCTTTTTTCTTTCTTTTCATTTTTTGCTTGTTGTTGGTTGTTTCTTTCTTTTAGTATTTTTCAGACTGTGATGATGATTGACATGGTGACAATGATGACAACAAGATTGACATGGAACTGAGGAGGTCCTTTTATTTTTTTAGATTTGGAAGAAAGAGCAGAAATTTGAAGAAGCAGAAAGACACTTTGGTTCCACTGCCGTTTTGCAGAGAAAAAGGAACAGCAAAAGCGAAACACCACCACATCAAGACTTCTAAGCGATTTTCCAGACCACTGCCGTTTTGCAAAGGAAAAGGAGTAGCAAAAGCAAAACACCACTACATCAAGACTTCTAAGCGATTTTCCAGACCACTGCCGTTTTGCAAAGAAAAAGGAGCAGCAAAAGCGAAACACCACTACATCCAGACCACTAAGCGATTTTCCAGATCACTACATCCAGACCAGCCAGACCACTTCATCCAGAGCAGGAACAAGAACCACGAACAGCATTTCAGGCACATGTAATTTGCGTAAAGTTGGATATCTCACTAAGATAGGGACACCTCATAATTATACTTAGATTATATCAGGTTCTTATGAAGAGTTTTTCACTGAGCCCAATTATATATTTTATTGCTGTTGTCAATAAATTGTTTTGACTCAACACGCAAAGTACATTGTTTTTTTGTGTCTCCCTCTCGTACTAACACACAACACAAGACTTAGACAGACAAAGACTTAGGCCACACAAGACTAACACGTGACTTAGACAGACCAAGACTTAGGCAACAGCAGACTAAAATGAGACTTAGGCAATACAAGACTAACAAGAGACTTAGACAACACAAGACTTAGACAGACCAAGACTTAGGCAATAGCAGACTAACACGAGACTAGAACAACACAAGACTAACACGAGACTTAGACTTAGGCAATACAAGACTGAGTCTAAAACAACATCAAAACAAAAAACAACATTTTAGTTTAAAACAACAAACAAACAACACGAAAAATCTCCCTTTTGATAGCAAAAAATCTCCCTTTGAAAAACCAATCTTTAAAAAACAAAAAATTATTCCTTTAAAACGTAAAATTTTGAGTTTCTTTCTCAAATAAACTCAATATAAAAAAGGAGTTGGACCAACAAGGAGGAGGAGGACTATCGCATAATAAAAAAATCCTCCTAGAATAAACAAATCTTCTTAAAATAAAAAATCTCAAGGAAGGAGGAGGAGAATCGTCCCTTATAAAAAATCCTCCTGAATTAAAAAAAAATCCTTCTAAAATAAAAAAAAATCCTCCTAAAATAAAAAAAAATCCTCCTAAAATAAAAAAAAATCCTCCTAAAATAAAAAAAAATCCTCCTAAAATAAAAAAAAATCCTCCTAAAATAAAAAAAAATCCTCCTAAAATTAAAAAAAATCCTCCTAAAATAAAAAAAAATCCTCCTAAAATAAAAAAAATCCTCCTAAAATTAAAAAAAATCCTCCTAAAATAAAAAAAATCCTCCTAAAATAAAAAAAATCCTCCTAAAATAGAAAAAAATCCTTCTAAAATAAAAAAAAATCCTCCTAAAATAAAAAAAAATCCTCCTAAAATAAAAAAAATCCTCCTTAAATAAAAAAATCCTCATAAAATAAAAAATCCTCATAAAATAAAAAAATTTCAAGGGAGGAGGAGAGGAGGAGGAGTATCGTCCCAAGGAGGAGGACTATATTCCCATGGGAGGAGGACCAGCGTCTCATGGGAGGAGGAGTATCGTCCCAAGGGAGGAGGACTATATTCCCATAGGAGGAGGACCAACGTCTCATGGGAGGAGGAGTATCGTCTCAAGAGAGGAGGACTAGCGTCTCATGGGAGGAGGAGTATCGTCCCATGGGAGGAGGACCATCGTCTCATGGGATGAAGAGAATCGTCCCATGGGAGGAGGTGTATCGTCTCAAGAGAGGAGGACTAGCATCGCATGAGAGGAGAAGTATCGTTTCGTGGGGAAGGCGGCTGTCCGTTTCTTGGAAGGATAAGTGTTGTCTGATGGAAGGGTTGTCTCATGGGAGAAGGAGTGGTGCCTCAAAGAAGAAAGAAAAGTGTCTCAAAGGAGAAGTGTCAAAGGAGTCTTGGAGAGGAGGAGTTGGAAAATTATGTCAATGGAAGGAGTGTTATGTCAAGGGAAGAGCGAGCCATTATTTCCAGGAATGAGAGGAGTGTCATGTGTGTTTTTGTTTAAGTATACGACAAGATATAAGACTCAGAAATATAAGACAAGATAAGTGACGTTTCCTCAAAGGAGAAGTATCTTGGAGAGGAGAATTGGAGAATTATTATGTAATGGGAAGAGTGTTGATATGTTAGAGGAGTATAATGGGTATTTTTGTTAGAGGTCATGCTGTGGATTGTTGTTGTTGGAATGTTGTGTTTTTGTTTAAGTATACGAGAGAGAGACACACAAAATATAAGACTCAGAAATATAAGACAAGATAAGTGACGTTTCTTCAAAGGAGAAGTGTCAAAGGAGTATTGGAGAGGAGGAGGAGGAGTTGGAGAATTATTATGTAATGGGAAGAGTGTTGATATGTTAGAGGAGTATAATGGGTATTATTGTTAGAGGTCATGCTGTGGATTGTTGTTGTTGGAATGTTGTGTTTTTGTTTACGTACGAGAGAGAGAGAGACGCAAATGTTGTGTTTTTGTTCAAGTATACGAGAGAGAGACGCAAATGTTGTGTTTTTGTTCAAGTATACGAGAGAGAGACGCAAATGTTGTGTTTTTGTTCAATTATACGAGAGAGAGACGCAAATGTTGTGTTTTTGTTCAAGTATACGAGAGAGAGACGCAAATGTTGTGTTTTTGTTCAAGTATACGAGAGAGAGACGCAAATGTTGTGTTTTTGTTTAATTATACGAGAGAGAGACGGAAATGTTGTGTTTTTGTTTAAGTATACGAGAGAGAGACGCAAAAAATAAGACTCAGAAAAACATGGCCTACAAGATAAACATGGCCTACAAGATAAACATGGCCTACAAGATAAACAGCGATTTCCAAAAAGCCTACAAGCCTATAAGTTCTAAGATGTACGTGATATGCTCTTCTGCCATTTCTTGTTGCAGTAACTCTCCTGAAGAAGTCTTGGAGACATGTGATTTAAAAAACAAGTTCTACGTAATAACAAACATCAAAATAATTTACTCTACAAGAATCGCTGCAATAACTCTCTAGAAGAAAATTGGAAAAAGTTCTAAAGTTCTAATTTTATAGGCATATCACATGTGCTCGAAATGCTGCTCGATCGTTTTTTCCAGATAAACATGTGGTTTTCTAGCAAAAAAAACAGTTGAGATGCTGACCATTGGAAAAAGGCCAAACATTAAAACAAATTACACTACAAGAATTGTCTGTGCTTGAAATGCTGCAATAATTCTCCAGAAGAACCAGAAACATGTACCAAAAATACATTTACAGTAATTTACACTAAAAGAAATGTCCCGCTATTATCAATACAAATTGTTCTGGGGCACCTGGACAAATGCCTTTTCTTGTTCTCTTTTGCAAGTAGTTTCCAAAGTCTAGCACGACAACTTTCTCGTCTTTTGCTGGTAGCTGGATCTCAATTTGACGTCTTTTTGCTGCTTCTTGTTCTTTGCAAAACTGCAGAGGGGACCAAAACGTCTTTCTGCTTCTTCAAAGTCCTCTTCAAAGTCTTCAAAGACCTAAAAAAATAATAGGACCTCCTCAGTTCCCTGTCAATCTTGTTGTTTCATCAGAGCCTACAAAAACAAAAAGAAAGAAAGATTAAACAAGCAACGAATGAAAAAAAACCCCTCCCCCTACCCCCCCCCCCCCGCCCCTACCCCCCTGCCCCCACCCTACCCCCGTCGCACGTGTGCGACCGCTCACGGCCACGGCCACAGCCGCCGGCCGGCCGACCCAGCTCCCCGGCCCTGGCCCCACCCCATCCCCCCTGCGGACCGGGGGATGGGGGGGGCCAGGACCGGGGAGCTGGGTGGCTAGGCTAGCAATTGCAGCCGAGGCTGTAAGCAATTGCAAACGATTGAAGAGGAAACTGTTTTACGCCGGTTAAGCCGGGAAAACAGTTTCCTACTAACCTCAACTGAGTCGAGACTCAGTTCAAGTTAGTGGGGCATCCCGCGCCGCCGCATACTTACCTGCCCCCCTCTGAAAAAAAGCAGGAAATCCAATTTAGAAAGGAAGAAAAAAAGGCATACTTACGCACCTTAAAGCCTTCTCTGGGCATGTTTTTGAAACTGGCTAGCGATTTGGAAGGTTTCCGTCCGATTAACGATTCTTTGCTTTTCTACATGTGGACCACGGTTCATGATGATGAATTTCTGAAAGTGGAAAGTAATGTGGATGAGACTTTGGTACGCATGAATCCAGCATTTCAAATTTTGAAGCGGACAACACGCAAAGTGACCATTATCAATCTTTTTATTTTTTATATTCTATTTATATATATATTACTTTTTATTTAGAATTTTGAACTGCATTTAAAACCTTGCGAAATTCCGCTCACGAATATCAGCCCAAGTCAAAGAGACAAATAAAGAAATAACGAGAGACATACCAACAGAAAAAAATTTTATATTCAACAATCAAATAATTTTCTAACCTAGTTTCTAAATGACTTTAGCCTTTTGGCTGTTAAGTCTAAATGAAATTATGCAGAAAACATTTGGCATCATCTTCGTTTAATTGATTGGGTTGCTTCTTCCTCGCATTTGCTCTCTTTTCGCCAACATCTAAATTAAAAAGAAAGCAGAAATTCAGCATTGGACATTGCCAGTAACCAAGAATGATAAAGAATTAACAGCTCTTTCTCAAGGTTAAAAAATTTCGCATGTGCTGAACTCAATAAAAACAATAAATGTGATTCTGAAATGTGATTAAATGGTCCATAAAAATAGGCAAATTTAAGGAATTTAGATAAGATTTGACGTAGAATCGTTGTTGACTCTTTAGCGCAATTTTTTCCAAAGTTTATCTGCAATTAAACGATTTTAAAAACAGAATATTTTGCAGTTTCCAACCGTAATATTTTAATAAATTGGAATAGAGAGTAAAGTCTTGCAATCTGATCTTAAGAAACGTTTTAATACTCAAATTTTGGAAAGGTTGGAAAATGATAAACGACTTCATTCTTTGCCTACTTCTCACTTCCTAAATGACGTGGTATGAAAAAACATTTTTGCGTAATAGTTTTTCTTTTAAAACTTTGAACGCATACATAAATCTCAGTCAAATTGTGCTCAGAGTGTTGAAACATACATTTACTAAATGAGAGCTAAAACTAATTCATCAGATATTCATAACTTGTTAAAGTTTGAGTGCCCCAAAAACCTGAATTCAATAAAAAGTCAACTCAAATGAAATTTTTGATAAAAATCTATAATGAAAAAGTCTTAGAAAAGAAGGACTGTTTGTTTATGATGCCAAAGATTTCTTCGTGAATCCATCTTTAGAACCCGCTTCAAATGCCACAAAAATTATGCAATTTTTGGAATTATTACTCTTTATTAGTAAGAAAATGGGTAGACCATTTTGATTCATTTTTGGTGAAAAATGAACCTTTTTAAAAAATTTGAAAAGTTTGCGAAAAAAACTTATTCATATTATAACTTGATGAGCGAAGAAAAAATTTTCTTAACACTGAATAAAAATTTGTCAATAACGATCAAAGCCAATCAGATTCCATTGCGTAAAGTTTATAGCTGTGATCAATTCAAACTGACGATTTTGTGTTTACATTCAGCGTAGGCAATTAATCCAAAGTTGAATTTTTTTTATCATTAAATTACCTCCATAATTTTTTTTCATATCCATTTTTGAACTTTCACTAACCTCTAATCGACATTTTGTAACAGTTAATTAGAAATAATGTTATAAGTGATAATGCTATCAAAATGAATATTTCGTTCTGTGATACCCAGTTACCAAGTCTCGACATATCACATGGCATTGATATTGATAACACGATAAAAGAATATACACTCTCCTCCAAAAATAATTCGAACGGTCGAGCCTAAAAATTATTGGCCTAAAAATTCATTTGCACCAAGAAAGTGAAAAATCATTATTGAATTTTGGCGGGAAAATAAAACGAAAGCGTCATCTATTTAACAAAATAATAAAAGAATCATATTCAAAACTCTGTTTAATGAGAAATCGTATTCAAAAGTAGAAAATTTTGTTTTATTCTTAAAAGTTGAATAGAAAATAATTGAGAACCAGCCCGTCGAAAAAACATTTCTTGTGGCTAAGTTAGCAAAATATTTTTCAGCAAAAAGCAAAACTAGAGAAAATTAATCAAGGAATGACCTATAACTTATCAGTTAAGTGTAGATCTGGTTTGAAAAAGTTTTTTCGACCAATCTAATGTTAATGGAACAATTTCAGTGAGGTTCTAGGGTAGCGTTAGGCCTAATGAAGTCGTTATATTGTTCTTTGGATATTTTTCTCAAAGATCTGAGTGTAATTGAAAATCCTGTTGATTTTTTGGCTTTCTATGGAAAATGAAACGAATCCGGTTCCTCGAAAACGCAGCAACAGTTAATTTAAAAAACATTTGATATCTGGAAAGGTGTTCCTAGCAATTTCATTGAAAATTGTATTGTTCAATTCCTTGCTGACTCTGTGCTGTTAATGGACTTTAATTTTAAACATATTGCGCACATGATGACTTTTTTCATGATTGGCTGAAATTCTGACCTTATTTCTATTGTCATTTCTAAATATTATTTAATTACTTTTCTTCCGTTTTATTTACTTGACCCTGTACTGACACAACATTGGCTTCTGTTCGAATACTTTTGGGAGAAAAGTGTATATCTAAAAAGTGTATATATATATATCTGTACCTTTGCAAGTTTAACTGGTGACTTTCACAAACAGCAGCTAATTGTTTCTGGACAGCCAGCATTTGCCCTGCAAACAATGTGAATATCCATCAACAAAAAGTAGAGGCATAATGAAACCTAAACAATAAAATCAAAGAAATATGAAGAATTACAAAAGTTAGGGCAGTATTTAGGAACAAATAATGAACAATCAACAGTAAATTGTGTAAGCCATCAATCAGCTATTTAAGCTCATTTGAAGATCATCTTCTGGTGCATTAGTCAACTTTATACAAATCTTAAGACTCAGAAAAATAAAACTTAAATTAATATCTTATTCAGTGTAATGAAATGATATTAAGCTGACGATTACAAACAAAATATTATAGGTCACAGTATTGTATTAACATAAGAATATATATTAATAGATTTTAGCATAAGCAATAGAATACAAAAGTATATGTCACTAAAGATCCCCAAGTCTTAGCACCCAATAGAAAAAGTCTCTTAATATGCAGACAACACATATATATATATATGTTAAAAAAGATTAATAAATATTTTTACCTTTGAATGATTTTGGGGTGACTTTCACAACCAGCAGATTTTTGTTTCCAGAAGACTACTAGCAGTTTACCCTGTGAAAAAAGTGAACATCCATCAACAGAAAGAAAGGCAGGATTAAACAAACAATAAATGGAAGCAACACAAATGATTAGGGAAATTAAGGCAGTGAATTGGGAAAAAACAACCCAGGGAAAATTTGTAGGTTTTCATTCAAATATTTAAGCACATTTGCATAGAGACATTTTATGTTACATAGATGATGACCAGAATACATTTGAGAAATTATCTTCCAATGCATCATTAATCAATAATCATTTCACAAAAAATCTTTCAGAACAGTGAAACTTTAAAAAATAATCTTATTTAATGTAACAACTAGTTCCTTATCAACAAAATAATATAGGTCACATTAATCCATCATATAAAACCATATATTGATCCATATAAGACTGATTATTGTTTCCAACATCAATCAATTCTATAATATTTCACAGTGTGCCTTAGAACTTTTGACAATAAATTGGCAAAGTTTCATTTTTTGAGTAGATTATAATTATTGGATTTTGGTTAGCAAATATAGTTAATAAATATCTAATGTAATATATATATATATATATTTCTATATTCAAAAATATAAAGAAAACATTTCTACCTTTGCATGTCTTGCAGATGAACTTCACAGACAGTAGATAATTGCTCATGGACATCCAGCTCTTGTCAACAAAAGGAAGAGTTATTAAAAACCCAAAAAGATAAAAGAATAAATCTAGATAAAAACAAGAAAAGACAATATAATCTTTTTTGTTTGTCTGTATAAAGACATTTTAGCGTAATTGAGATAGCTAAGTATCTGGAAGGTGCCAGACTTCACTGAAAATTGAGTTCATCAAGTTTCTTGAATCTGTCCATTAAGTTTGAGTAAATATAATGGTAACAACTTGTTCTCCATAACTATTTGTAGCTCAAACATCACAATTTTGAAAATCATTTGTCAAATGTCTAGATGGGAATTGGCACTATATTACAAAAATATTGTCTTGATAAGACATATGAAGTAAGTAAAATTCTAAATGATTTTTACAAACCTTAACGGCACCTTATTCATTCAATTTCAGGACATCTTAAATGCTAGCCCTCAAATTAAAAAAAGATAAGATGTTAGTATATTTAAAAAAGTTCTTAAAATATGATATTATCATTTTGGTTAAATATGATATTATCAAATCAAATCAAAATACGTCATAACATTAATCATTTCTAACATTAATCAGTTATAAAACGTTTCACTGTGTGGCTGAAATATTTTAGAGATAAATTGGCAAAGTTTCATTTTTTGATGAGAAGATGTATATTTTACATATTCAAAAATATAAAATAAACATTTCTACCTTTGCCTTTCTTGTGGGTGTATTTCACAAACAGTAGATTGTTTATTGACATCAAGCAGTTTACCCTGTCATAAAAACGTAGAGTTATTAACTAAAACCGAAAAGACAAAGATTTAAATATGGATAAAGACCAGAAAAGACCAAATAATCATTTTAGCTTGTCTTCATAAAGACATTTTAATGTAATACAGATGACTTTGGAAATATAATTAAATTAAAAATAATCTTCAAGTAATTTAACAAAAAAGAACATTATCTTGAAGTTGCCAGACTTACATTTCTTAAATCTGCCCATTAAGTCTCAATATGAGAATTTGCACTATATTCCCAAACTCTTGTCTTGTTAAGACGAGGAAAACAATATCTTAAAAAATTAAATCTAGGCCCACATATAGGACATAGCAAGTGTCTACAAACCTTGATGGCACCTTGTTCATTAAATTCCAAGACATCTTGAATTCTAGCCCTCAAATTCAAAAAAATATAAGATATTAGCACATTTGCCAAACTGTAAAGCTTTCAAACATGGAGAAATTTAAAACTGAGGGGGTGGCCTTAAAAGGAAGCAGACAACAGCAAATAGATTTTTCTTGTATGATCTATGATTGTTTCAGCTTTCTTTCTCCCTAAGAGAGGAGTATGGTATGCTACAATATCTAAGCAATTTAACCTCTGATATACAAAAAGCATCCAAATCTTTTAGAAAAAACAAAGCTCCCATTTTAAAGATGCATCAGACATACAACTGAAAATATATCCTTATTTAGACCTTAACAAGGAACATTAAATTTTAACAAAATGAAGTTTGACAACTTGAAAAAATAATTGTCTTTAAAACAGGTTCGTTGAAAAAAATTCAGTGAAAGTTTGGATCAAATGTACTCAGTAAATATAAAAATGATTATTTACAAACCTTAGTAACATCTTTCTCCAAACTTGACAAAATGATATTGAAATATAAAAGAAATGAAAGAAAGTTATTTCCAGACTAGAAAATCTGCAGAAGCCTGGTACAAAAAATGTGAATTTCTCATTATTTTCATCACCATCATAAAAATTTGCAGTGCAGCATAAAAAAACATATCCTTGCTCTAATTCAATTAAAGACCTTTCAAAATAAACATCAAATTTCAGCATAGCAGCGTTTCTGGCATGAAGAATGATTGTCTCAAGAATGGATAATTTTTTATATCATATATGGTAGACACATAGAAAAGAGTGTTTGAAATTAAAACTCAGTGAGATATTTCATCAAATATTAGACATACAAAGGGGTTAATACAAACCTTGCTGATCTCTAGTTCACAAGAATTCACCACACTTGACATGTCAAACTTGAAAAAAATAAATGAAAAGTTATTTCCAAGCACAAAATTTTTCAGAACCCTGATACAAAAAATTCTTATTTCTCATTATATGCATCACCAGATTGAAAAGTTGTAATGGAATGTTGAAAATAAATACCTAGTATATGCAATAGTAATATAAGGTTTTAAAAAATATAATCCTGGCTCAGTGAAGTTTTGAATTTGGAGAACGATTGTCTCGACAACAACATAAATATAGAAAAATTAGTTAAAAATGCTAGACAAAAGAACAGAGTTTACAAACCTTGCAGATTTGTTGCCAATGGTAACATTGAGGACCTTAAAATTAAAATGAAATTAAAATTATTTTAATATTAGCCAAAACAGCAAAGATATCAAACAAAGATATAAGAGATTTATTTCAGATTAATTTAGAGCTTTGAATATATTATAAATTAATCTCTTAATATCTATATATAAATGTGATTATCTCAGCTTGCTTAAAAATCTTAAACATTTGATCTATGTTTTGTTTTCCTGCTTGTCTGAAAGGGTTTGCTTGAGAGAAATGTAACTTATGAGCTTTGATTGACATTCTCTCCCAGTCTTGAACAAATCATGTCAATGACAACAAATGAAAGGGCAAATAGAGTTTACTTCGAACATTTTATTTTAATTGAAAGAAATCAAGTATAAAATTAAATATAAAATGAAGTATTATTATGAAGTATTGAGAATAGATCTCACTAAAACTGACTCCAAACGAATTGCTTAAAATGAAGCTTGCAGAATGTAAAGTAACTAAAAACACTAAAACATTTGTCTTTATTTGCAACTAAAGTTTTCAATAGCAAGAAAATAAATTATATTGAAAAAATCTTTAAAATGGATGTCTAATTTAAAATTTCAATAAATTATGAAATAAACATACCAATTAGCTTTTCTTTCACCTTTAACTGACACATAAGAGTCATCTGGGAAAATTTAAAAAAGAAATAATCAAGTTTCGAGAAGACAGGAATCTGGAAAAATGGAAACAAAACTAAAAGAATTGGATTGAGAGTTGAAAGAGCTTTTAGGGTGAATTAAGTAAAGTGAATCTGATGTTGAATTACAAAATTAAAATAATGAAAATTTTGTTGTGCCATTTTCAACTTTTTAAATATAATAAAGCTTACATAATATAAATACAAAATTCCATGCATAGCTTGAATGAAATGTTTAAGCAAAATGACAGTGAATGTTTGAAATGAAATGTTTTATCCAGAATGCCAATAGAGTATTTGTTAAAAAAAAGACTTGCTTTTTTGGTTATGAGCTTAAGCATTCATTAAAAAACATGTCTTTGATAAACTGGAGACAGAAATTTATCTGAAAACTCATCTGAATACAAAACTCATCAAAATGAAAGTAAATTTGATGTCAGGCTGTCTATTAACACAAACAGCTTCTTGTGGTGTGGCCTCTGTGTGGAAGGTTTATGAAAGAAATTTGAAACACAGCAAAACGACATTACTTCTCTCTAAGAACAGTTCAAAATAGTTCAGTTAACATTTATTCTTTTTTAAAGAAGAAACAAACAAAATATTCATACCTGTTCCCCGCCAAGAGCTATGATTGACGTCGGATCAACAAATCACTTTTAACTTGTCGTTTTTCTGTGTTCACTCCATTATCCTTAAAATGAGGCAAAAAAGCATTTTTATCAATGGGAACACTTCTGTACATTCGCTTTCGGTGTATACTTTAATAACGAAGAAAACGGACGAGGAAAAGGAACGAAGAATCCGATACGATAAATCAGTTTTAAAAATCGAAAGCATATAGCAACAAAAAGTAAAGCAGAATCACCGTTTTGTATTGGATTAGTTTCGCCTGCTTCATTTCGATTAGCATGACAACCTAATAATTGCGAATGGCAATATCAATTGACATTAGTAGGCCTAGTAGACAAACTATTAAATCTTGTACTTGACAAAAAGGTCTTACCTAGGTTTACATGCCGTTGTAGGCCAAGGTGAAGACATGAGAGTTTTGCACCAGCACCTCATCTTCGACTCTTTTGTGCCAACTAATTGAATAGCAAAGAAACCAGGTATTTATAAGCATATGCAAATTTGTACTAGATTCCCGCCATATTCTGAAACAAAAGTCTCCCGTTCTCCCGTGCAGCCACCAGCCATTCCCGCCAAAATTCATTCAAATTACCCGCCAATGATGATCTCCTTCACACCACAGGGAACTTCAATAGGCGGAGGACGGGGGTGTGCCATTTTGTAATATGAAAACATACCTTAAAATTCATAAATTTTTTAAAATCCTACCCACAAATTTCGATACATTATGAAATATACACCTTTAAATTTAATTCAAATTTGCAAAAATCCAACAACTCAATCAAGTAAATAAAACCCCCTATATTTTAAAAATGATATCCCAAAATTTAAGAATAAGAATAAGAAAAGTTAAGAAGAATAAATCCCAAAATTTATGACCAAAATTTATGACAAGTGTATTTAATGCGACCTTCAGTTTTTCTGTATATTTATGTGACGTGGAGTCTTAATATTTCTCGACTCTTCAGGATTTGTTTTTAGGATCCCGTGAAAGATTGTACAATAACTCAACATATATTTCTAATGGCCTAAGGACGTTGCATGATGATATTTTGCTTGTTTAAACCCCCTAATCTTTAATAGTTGTCAACGCCCTGTTTTATCAGTGTTTTGAAAAGAAATCGATTGGGAGTCCATCTTTTTGTTTTTATATCTGTACTGAAAAGAAGTAAGAATCACTTCACGTTTTGCACCCTTTGATCCAACCTTCGCCTAACAATCGAGGTACACCTCGTGGGACTTCTTTGAATGTCCAATTTCGCAATCCATATTTTTCAACTCTGGACCCTCTTTGGTGTTTTGGTTACTGCTTGTGTTGTCAAAGATTTTCAAATTTTACAAAATCCGTGCACAAAAATATTGTTTGTTTCTAGTCTCTCTTTTTTGAAAAACAAGATGCAAATTGACACAGATTGGAGTCCGAAAGAAACAAAGGATCAAAGTTAATCCCTTAAAATTTTGGCTCTTTTTTATAACAGCTATCACGATAATAAATTGATAATTGTTCATACAATGATAACACCAATAGGTTGAGAAAACTGGTACCAACAATGATGTTCCTACATTTCAAGTCAAATTATTACTACTTTTCACATTAAACGCAAGAAAATTAATGAAATAAAAAATAGCTTCTCTTTAAATCATATCAAATGTTATATGCCATCGACAAAAAAGCTGGCGAGTTTTGCCAAAGGAACATCACATGTCAAAGCAACAAAACAACAAAACAACAAAACAACAATAAAAGATACAATTTTTCATAATTTTATGAAAGGAATTAAAAATGTAAACAGACAATATTATCTTGAAATTCATATGATATCATATCAAGATAATAATTTATTGCACAAAGTTTTTCAGGTTGCTTTTAAAAAAATCTTATGATAAACCATTGCCAAAGGTGTCAAAAACATTCAATTCTTGCAAGCAGGAAGTTCCGAAATTTTTCATTATGAATATTTACTAGTCTATATAAAGAAAATGAGCGTTCTATGTCTTAATTCATCATTTTACTAATTGAATGCAAAAAAGAATTCGACAAATTTTGATAAGTGAAAAAGTTTAAGAAAGTCTGAAAGAAATGTTCGATATAGACACTTTTAATTGTTTTTGGTCGTTGGCTCACCCTTTTACTGTTCATTTTTATGTTTATTAAATTTTATAAAGTTACTTTAATCATTCTTGCAGATTTGGCTGCATTTGTATTCTCGTTAAAATGCAGAGACCATATACCTCTGGCATCGCTATTGTTGATTGAAATACAATAAACAAGTCTTAGCAAAACAAATATTTTTATGGCAAGGAATAATTTTTGCTAACAAAGATGTTCAAAATTGGACTGTCCAAAAGTAAACTTCCAAAAGTTTATTCTTAAATATTTCAATTATCTTTGTTTTAGATTATTTAACTAAGATCAGCTTTTTTGTCTTCTGGAGGTGGAGAAAAAACTTGCATAGGGTAACAAAGCACATCAAAATTTAAAATGTAAAATCAGCCTTGCTGATTTCGAGATTGTTGAGCTGTTGAGTAAGAAAATGTAAGCCGAAGATTGCAGATAATTGTGACATGAGAGTAAGAAGATGATCGATCAAAAGCTTTGCAGCAAAAAGCTTCTGGAATAATTGCCAAATCGTCAAATATACAAAGACTTTTTGCTACTGTTAATTCTCCTTAAACAGTAAGTCTACAGTCTTGGAAAAATGGTCAAGTTAAGAAGCGGATTTTTTGCTCAAAAATTGACTCAAAACGATCAAAATTGATTAGAAATCAATGTAGATATGCAGTGGAAGCTGTTTTATGAAAAAATTGAAACTTTTCATCATTTTGATTCTCCATAAAAAGTAAATCTCTATAATTTTTAAAATGGTCAAATATTGGGAGGAAAAAAAATTCTAACGGCGCTGATTATTACAAATTAAACGTAAAAAGATCTTCAATCTTTTTGTCAATAGCATGGAAGAAATGTGTATATGCAATAAACTAAACAATGAATTTAGGTACTACCTCCATAAGACCTAAATTCCCTTTTGGCCTTGTTTAGCCTCTCTCATTGACTAGAAGTAAGATCAAAGCTATGTAAAAAACAAAGGTTATACCAATTATGGCATTAAAAAAAAACGAAACATTTTACAACATACTAAAAGCCTTTTCACCTGAGACTCCCCAGACTATAAAACTTCAGAATAAGGGTCTGAAAGAACAAGATGGAAAATAGGAAAGTTCTTTTGAACCCTTATTCTGACGGATCCTTGTTCTCATTTTGGCTTTCGGACTATCATTCTGACATTTTATACTCTGAGGAGTGTCAGAAGAAAAACTTTTAGTATCTTGTAATATCTTTGCTTTTTTGAAAGCCATTTCAAGTTTTGTACCTCCAGAAAATTGTTCATATATTGATCTCAATACTTCAACATAGGAAATTTTGCTTTGGCATCCCAAAAACCTTTTTGCTTCTAAACTGCAATATGATTTTTGGATGGGCGTTCCTTATTAAAGATTCTCTAGAGACAGGTTGGTAATGATGTCATTGATTCCATTTTAGGGTTTTTCTATTTGAAGTCCAAGCATTAAAATATCATCTGAGGTGATTCTGTTGATAATCGGCAGAAATATTGTCATCGGGAAATTGCACAATGTTTACTGTGATCTTGCCTGGTCCAGAAAAACTTAATAAGGGAAGTTTATTATAATATCATATGTTATTTACTACCATCCGGCAAAATTATGGAAGTTGAGTATTAATTTCACTTTATAAATCTCAATTGAAAAATGAGAATCAATTAAGTATTCTACTGCTCATATGATAATCATCTTTAATTGCAAATTTTGCAACGATAAACATCCATATTTGGAAAAAATGTTTTCTCTAAAAAATGGCCAATTTCGCTAAGCCTATAGCCTTACAATTTTAGAAAAAATTATAAACAGTTCAGTGCAAGTTTTTAAATCTTTAAAGGGTAAATTAATTAATCTTTTTTGCTTGAAATGCGTTAAAAAGTTAATTTAGAGGATTGAAAGCCGACTTTTGAAAAATGTTTTCTCTGAAAATTGTCCAATTTTGGCGAGCCTATAGCCTTACAATTTTAGAAAAAATTAAAAATAGTTCAGTGCAATTTTTTTAATATTTAAAGGGTAAATTGATTAAGCTTTTTTGCTTGAAATGCATTAAAAAGTTAATTTAGAGGATTCAAAGCCGACTTTTGAAAAAAAGTTTTCTCTAAAAATGCCCTATTTTCCTAAGCATATAGCCTTACAATTTTAGGAAAAAAATGAGGATAATTCAGAGCAAGTTTTTGATGTTTTAAAGGGTAAATTAATTAAGCTTTTTTGCTTGAAATGCATTAAAAAGTTAATTTAGAGGATTCAAAGCCGACTTTTGAAAAAAAGTTTTCTCTAAAAATGCCCTATTTTCCTAAGCATATAGCCTTACAATTTTAAGAAAAAAATGAGGATAATTCAGAGCAAGTTTTTGATGTTTTAAAGGGTAAATTAATTAAGCTTTTTTGCTTGAAATGCTTTAAAGAGTTGATTTAGAGGATCAAAAGCCGACTTTTGAAAAAAATGTTTTCTCTAAAAAATGGCCAATTTTGCCGAGCCTATAGCCTTACAATTTTAGAAAAAATTAAAAATAGTTCAGTGCAATTTTTTTAATATTTAAAGGGTAAATTGATTAAGCTTTTTTGCTTGAAATGCATTAAAAAGTTAATTTAGAGGATTCAAAGCCGACTTTTGAAAAAAAGTTTTCTCTAAAAATGCCCTATTTTCCTAAGCATATAGCCTTACAATTTTAGGAAAAAAATGAGGATAATTCAGAGCAAGTTTTTGATGTTTTAAAGGGTAAATTAATTAAGCTTTTTTGCTTGAAATGCTTTAAAGAGTTGATTTAGAGGATCAAAAGCCGACTTTTGAAAAAAATGTTTTCTCTAAAAAATGGCCAATTTTGCCGAGCCTATAGCCTTACAATTTTAGAAAAAATTAAAAATAGTTCAGTGCAATTTTTTTAATATTTAAAGGGTAAATTGATTAAGCTCTTTTGCTTGAAATGCATTAAAAAGTTAATTTAGAGGATTCAAAGCCGACTTTTGAAAAAAAGTTTTCTCTAAAAATGCCCTATTTTCCTAAGCATATAGCCTTACAATTTTAGGAAAAAAATGAGGATAATTCAGAGCAAGTTTTTGATGTTTTAAAGGGTAAATTAATTAAGCTTTTTTGCTTGAAATGCTTTAAAGAGTTGATTTAGAGGATCAAAAGCCGACTTTTGAAAAAAATGTTTTCTCTAAATAATGGCCAATTTTGCCGAGCCTATAGCCTTACAATTTTAGAAAAAATTAAAAATAGTTCAGTGCAATTTTTTTAATATTTAAAGGGTAAATTGATTAAGCTCTTTTGCTTGAAATGCATTAAAAAGTTAATTTAGAGGATTCAAAGCCGACTTTTGAAAAAAAGTTTTCTCTAAAAATGCCCTATTTTCCTAAGCATATAGCCTTACAATTTTAGGAAAAAAATGAGGATAATTCAGAGCAAGTTTTTGATGTTTTAAAGGGTAAATTAATTAAGCTTTTTTGCTTGAAATGCTTTAAAGAGTTGATTTAGAGGATCAAAAGCCGACTTTTGAAAAAAATGTTTTCTCTAAAAAATGGCCAATTTTGCCGAGCCTATAGCCTTACAATTTTAGAAAAAATTAAAAATAGTTCAGTGCAATTTTTTTAATATTTAAAGGGTAAATTGATTAAGCTTTTTTGCTTGAAATGCATTAAAAAGTTAATTTAGAGGATTCAAAGCCGACTTTTGAAAAAAAGTTTTCTCTAAAAATGCCCTATTTTCCTAAGCATATAGCCTTACAATTTTAGGAAAAAAATGAGGATAATTCAGAGCAAGTTTTTGATGTTTTAAAGGGTAAATTAATTAAGCTTTTTTGCTTGAAATGCTTTAAAGAGTTGATTTAGAGGATCAAAAGCCGACTTTTGAAAAAAATGTTTTCTCTAAAAAATGGCCCATTTTGCTAAGCCTATAGCCTTACAATTTTAGAAAAAATTGAGAACAGTTCAGTGCAAGTTTTTTAATCTTGAAAGGGTAAATTAATTAAACTTTTTTGCTTGTAATGCTTTAAAAGTTGATTTAGATGATAAAAACAGACTTAAGAATTAACAGCTAGGTATCTCTTCTCCAATTTTGCAAGCTTCAGGTTTCACTCAATTGCGGTCAAGACATCAATAATTTTTTACCTGTTTGGAAGTACCTGAGATAAAACGACGATAAGAAATGCCTTTTCACAGAAACTTTCTCGAGGCAAAGGACTGAATAATCCATCCATATCTCTTTCACACGTCGCAGGGGACTTTTTCCGAAAAAAATTGGTCTTTTTTTCCCGGCGATTCTCAACTTTGACCGTCTATATGAAGAAAATGAGTAAAGAATTTGCAAAAATATTTCACGATGGCTTCAAACTTTAGACTAACTAAAAATCTATGCAAAAATCTCTGTAGTGGTCCTTTAAGCGTGGTTTTCAAGTAGTTTTACCCGTAACTCAAATTTTGAACATCCTTTGCTCAAAATCTCAATATTACACATATTCCATAACTGGACAATCATTTTGTTAATGCTAAATTATCCTCTTAATAATTTTGCGATATTTTCCCGAAATGGTACCCAAAAATTGTATATTTAAATGGTGCCAATAATTCCGCACAAATTTTAAAAAGTAATAGCAATAATTCAGCAATTTTTAGAAAAAAGGTACCCCTAAATAATGGCACGTCCCCGTAACTCAAAACCTATTAAGGTAACCCCCTTCCACCCGAGCATCTATGTGAAAAACAGTTGGATCACGTCCACTTCCATTGTATCTGCTGTAGGGGGATAGAATTGATTGACCTTTTCTCAATGGAAACTAGTGTTTAGGATATCTTGGATCGATTCAAAATCATTGAAATGGATTAGAGACCTTCTCAAGGCAAAAACAACAGTGTTGGGAAAAAATAGCAAAAGAAGTAACAAATCGTTGTCTAAAAAATTAAGAAAAGGATCATATCAAACATACTTACAAAATAGTTAATCTTTCTATATTACTACACATGATGCCTTCGACGTCTTTGGTTAATTCAGTGTGTCTGATTTAATTGACTACAAAGTTAATTAGTAAAATTAAATGTAGGAAATTAACTACAATAAAAAATATTAAGGACCCTTAAGGATCCTCCCCCAATCATCTCTCATCCTACCCTGGCACCTACATGGAATTAGCCCCAACCCATATGTCAATTCTTGCAATATATTATTTTATTCAATATCAATAGCAAGTTCAAGGTAAAATTAGGGACTGAAAAACTCTTTCATATTATTTTTCCTGCCGATATTGCATCCAGATGCTTCCTTCATCAAAAACGAATGAAGCTTCAAAAAGTGCGACTTTCATAGAAACATTCAGGTAACTTTTATAAGCCCGCACCCTACTTTATATGCCCCCCCCTAGAATTAGTCCCTATCGGAAAATGTCTCAAATTAATAAGCTACCTAGGAGCTAATTCGAAAAATTATGGCATTTCTATAACACCTCTATAGTCAGAAATAAATTTTATGGACTAGATCTCTCGGTAGTTGATTGTAGGCGACTCTTACTAGTAACCATTTTTTAAGGAGGTTCCACTGTGGCCAATTCCAATTACATGTACCTTTGAGCAACATATTTAGAATAAATCTGTATCGTTTCCGGGGATGGCTTTGGTGGACCTTCGGTACCAATTTTCACGTAAGCGTTGTAGACCAACTTGGAATGTTCTGTTACTGTTGGTACTGCTACTTTCTTGCTACTGTCCTCCGTTATAAATGAAGTATTCGGCTTCCTGAAACAGAGACACCATAGTTGTGAGCCTCGTCTTGGAACATAGCAGTCTTTTGCCCTCAAGAAATTCAACAATTGAATTTACTTTGCTACTTTTTTGCCCCTTTTGATGCTTTGCCCCCGGCCTTACAGCTTTTTCAGCGTATCTGGCTGGGAATAGGCATTTTATTTGCATTTTTGTAAACAAGAAGTTCGAAGACACGTGGCATCTCTTTTGATAAACAGAGAGAAACTATTGCGCAAAACACTCTATGCTATCGAACCATGTTAAAGGATCCAAACACTCTTTAAAAGAGACCTTATGACCAACTCTTTAGAAAACTCCACAAGAAACCACTAAAGCATTGCTATCTAGTTGATAATTTAGTTATGTTTTTAGTTATATGTTTTCATTAGGTATGGTTGAAGAAGTACAAAATCTGCATAAAAACTGACTTAAAAATGCCTTTGAAAAAAGCAAACATTAGTATGTTGTGACATGTTTGCTTTTCTCCAAGCCATTTTCAAGTTATGTACCACCTAAAATTGTTCAAAAATTGACTTGTTAATTAACCTTTTCTCAATAACAGAAATTACCGAATTCTTTTCTAGTTTCTTACGAAAACTTAAAGGAAGTTTTTTGGGACACATTCAAGCAAGGGAGAAAAAAATGAAGTGGCGCAAATGGAAGGACCGGAAATTCACAGACATAAAAATAATATCTCAAATAAACTATCAAAGATAGCACTTATAAAGTACTAGTTTACACTTTTTTTTAAAAGAGCAAGATAATTTTAACAGAGTCTTTGCTTTAAGGTTATCTTAACAGCGTTTAAAGGCTGTTTTTATTTAAACACTGGTTTTTTTCTACAACTTCACGCTGTAAACACTTGTTGATAAGCTGTTAAATCTACTCTGTTTAGTTAACAAGGGAAAAAAGTTTAAAAAAACATTGATTTTTCTCCTTTCTATTCATCTGAGGCTTGGCATGCTTTTACAGACCGTAAAAGTTCTATTAAGGCCCCTATCTTTTAAGCCCCCTCTCTATAAAGCCCCTCATTATCAAGCAACAAATTTAAAATGAGCCCCCCTCTCTATTAAGCCCGCCTCTTGAGCCGCTGATGTGAAACACAGAGAAAAAAATTGGATTGAGTGGGTCTCTTGATGGGCTGGATGGCGATAAAAATGTATGCATCAATTGATCCTAGTGACTTTGAGGAAGGTGAGAAGGACATTATAATTGATTGATTTTAAGAGCCTTTCGAAGCTGCTAGCAAAGTTTTTGAGAAAATTTGTTTTGTATGAAATGTTCAAAATAAAACATGCACAGGGCATTTTTATAACATTTTGACATTGAATTATTGTCAAGCCCCCTCTGTAATAGGCCCCCTCTAGGACTGAAGATAATAAATAAGCCCCCAGGGGACTTTAATAGAGCTATTTCGGTATTGCTCTAACTTTTTGGCAAAAATGCCTCGTTGATTTTATAAATTACCTTTAAACGTTAGATTTTATTATGATACAGCATTTAAGAAAATAAAAAGTAAAACAAAATCCTTTACTGAACGAACATATTGTATAAAAGTACGAAATAAATTTTTTACATATATGCAGTAGTCAGACCAATACCAAAACATCAAATATAAAATGCTATTTCCTCGCCCCATTTGCAAGGCCTCGTTAGCGCAGTAGGTAGCGCGTCAGTCTCATAATCTGAAGGTCGTGAGTTCGATCCTCACACGGGGCACATTTTTACTCAATCTAAATAGTGGTTCTTTCCTAAGCTGCTGCAAACAACCCATAGAAATTAAATTTTACTTACCACAGCATGGATGGTTTTTTCACTCTCCTTTGGAATTTTTTTGGCATTGAAGAAGATGCAAGGTTGGCATACCTAGAAGCGTTAAAAAGAATGAAATGTGGGTTCAAATATTGTTTTTAACCATATAAATGAAAAGAACAACAATTCTACAGGGAAGTGATGCGAAGAACCTTTATTTTTCTTGCTTGCTATTTGGTTGCGATTTTTCTTGCTTGTTTGCTAAAACGCATGTACATGGCTGATAAATTTAAAATCGATTACGAATATTTGCAAAGATAAGATAAGAAGAAAAAACAAACATAAGAAAAATATTGTTATGTCTAAAAGTCTTAGGGTCTGGGGCTATCGAGATAAAAACTTTGGGTAAAGAAAAATTTAGGCCTAAATAAAGAGAAAACTGAAGAAAGATAGCTGTTGTGAAAGTTTAGGTCACTTTCAATGATTTATTTAAAAATTTGGCTCTTTTCAGGCAAAGATATTCAAGTCAAAAAGAGGAAAGAAAAAAAAAGTGGGTAAAAATTGCTTCTCGGTAAACAACTGCAGAAGAAAAGGACACAAAGATGGAGAAATCTACATTGGGTTAAAGACTAGATCATAAGTAATAAAACAAAACGAAAGAAAATCAAAGCAATCAATGATATTCATTTTTGGTGGCAAAAAATTTAAAATGGCTTTGAAAAAACGCAACGGCATTCGAAATACTATTGTCTGACACTTCGTAGGATTTAAAACGTTAAAATAAAAATGTGGAGTAAGAGAATATGAATCCAGATGTGGATTGAAACAGGCCAATCAGAAATTCGCGAACATGATGGATTTCTTCCGAAAAATGATATTAATAAAAGCATATTATAAAAGCAATTTGATAAAACCAAACAAAGAAAAGAAATTAAATAAAACCCCTAACCTTTCATATAATTCAATATCGTATTTACAAGGCCGTTTAGGCTCCATGCCATACACTTCAATCATTCTTGGAAGTAACTCCTGGGAGGCAAAACCAAATCTTGATTTAAAAATTGAATTTCTTGGCATAAGAAGCATAAATTGGCACGAATATTAAAAAACATGTGTCATACAAAACTTTGGAGTTTACGGAACGAAGTTGAAGGTTTCAAATCATTAAAGAAGAAAAAACGTGAATAGCAAAAATCACATATTTTCATTTAGTGTCAGAGTCATATCTTATTTCAACACAAAAGACAAAATGCTGTAAACAATTCAAGCAGGTTTGTAATTTATTACATTCTGGTGATGGTTATAAAAGTTTGTCACTAAATTGTCACCAAATCTATTTTCTTACTGCACTTCCCTGAACATGTTATCTTACCTGGAAACTAACATTTGGCGTATCACTGAGTGAAACTTCTTTAGCTGGGGAAATGACTCTAGTTTTATCATCATCAGTACTCGAATCTTCGTCACTACTCGGAATATCATCCGGTGCTGATGGAGAACCAACGATTGCTTTTCGTGGTGGCACACCGGGCCTAAGAAATAAGCAACGTGAAGTCGTACCGACTTAACATAAGACTATTATAGGCAATAAAACATTGAAAAGTAAAGCTAGGCTATATGAGTATATTAAAATTTTGATGTCAGACCACAAATAAATTTGATAATTTGTTTACAGTGACCAACTTCATGTTAGTTTTACTGCACAAACTGAACATGAATATTAAACAATAAACACTTAACAATTCACAATTCAATTGACGGGGCCCTACGTTATAATAGCAGTTGAATTCAGTTTACAGTTTAAAAAACTTTAGGATTTTGAGAAGTTAAAAATTCTAATATTATTGTCTTGATTTTTATAATATGAACCTAATTTTCACAAAAATTGATTCTTTGCAGTAAATATTTCCATCCCTTTAACTATTTCAATCTGTTGCTTTTGAAATGACTGGAGACGACTTTATGACGTTTTCAAGGGAGGTGGGTTTGATGTAAGTACTCACGCGATTGCTCTGCCTCTTGCACGGACCACAAAGGGACTACAATCTGTTGATGACGGAGGCATAAAATCCCTGAAAACAGGCGAATTCTTATTAACAAAGGAAAGCTAAATGGAACGATATTAATCTGGATTTCAACATCAGAAAATTCATTGACCTGGTAATGGCTGTAGGGTCAAGTTTCGAAAGCAAGAATAAATTTGCTGTAACAAATGAAGAACGGAGTCAATTAAAAAATATACCTGCAAAAAACATCCAAATCGAACTGGGCAAACTATTAACGCTAGAGAAAATTTGCTATGAAATTCCAAAGATTTGAAGTCGAAATATCCTTGCTACATCAACATAAAACATCTTTTGCATAAATGTTTACCAGCTTCACTCTTGTTGAAGAACCATTACTTTACTTGCTAACAAAAACTAGTTTTAAAAGTTCAAGGAATGAATCTGATGAAACGTTTTCCTACGGGTTAATATAAGAGTCAATCCAAGTGCCAAAACTTTTTACGCTTTTCTGAAATTGTTACTTACAACCTGCTTCCCAGATCAAAATATAAAGAAAATATTTTGGACTTGACATCAAATAACTCTCCAGCAATCGATACAGTTTCAGAAGCTGACATCTTTGGGCATTATTCTAGATTCTATAACAAATTCATAGTACACGCCAAGGCCAAAAAGTAGCAGAAACCAAGTTGTTGAGTTTGGCAGAAGAACATGAAATTGATTGCACCTTGTTTGAAGAGGTCCATTGAAGGAGACTTTATTGCACGTTAAATTCAATTGCCAAAGATGTTTAAAAACAGGGGTAAGAATGGCAAATGTATGTTATTTTTGACCCTAAGTAAATGAGAATGCAAACTTGCACAAACCTGCACGATTTTGGCATTTCCCTCGGATACACAGTGTCAAATTGGGTGAGTTCAAACGGTCGATAATACTCAGAGAAGATGTCAAGTGTTTCTTCGTCTTCGTCAGCATTGCCAACTTCATGTTTCTTCAACGATTTTCCTTTTTCAACTAGAGAATGAAAAGCGATGACGTCACAAAATTAATCTTCGGAATTTTTAAACCTTGACAAAAAATGATGAACCACGATTAAATTCATTTCGTGAGAAAAACATGGTGTTCTTTCTGGTTATGTTGTCAGAATTGAAACAAATTTAAAAAACGACTATCAATTTGCCACACTTTTGTGTTTGATTGATGGTGAATAAAGTGTTGCACGAAAAAGACATATTTACGTCTGGTGACAAAATACAAACCAACTGGACAACAAACGGATGACCAACAACTGGACAACAAACACTCATGAAATGAGGTTTAGCGTAAGATTACTCATCAAGTTGGATGTCCAAGCTTTTAGATACAAATGATCCAGCTTGGATTGGAGGGAGGGGGGGATGGGTGATGCTATCCAGCAAGTTTAAGTACAGGCAGGGCCGCCGAGAGGCGGCCTGGGCCCTGGGGTAAAGTCCCGGTTGGGGCCCTAGAGTCGGATACAAAAATTTTTCGAGACCACGCCCTTTATAAAATGGGAAACGCCCATTATTTCCAAACGTTTGCGCACGTTTGCTTTTTCAGTTGCAAATTGATCTTTAAATGAATTTTGAGTTTCTCAAAAGGAGACATTTTAAAAAAATTTTCAGAATAATTTGGGGGCCTCTTTCAGGCCAAGGCCCGGGGGCAAATTGCCCCTCTGCCCCCCCCCTCTCTGCGCCACTGAGTACAAATAGTGCTCGTTTACTGCAAACAGATACGTCTAGGTTTGCAGCTAGCAGAGCAAGGGTGGAAACTTGTTAAGACGGGAGAGTTTAAAGAAGAAGTGCGAGCTACTGTTTTGCTTGTAAAAATGTAAACAGACAATCTGATTGGCTTAAAACGTTTTAGCTAGTAGCTATTTTGAAGACTAGATAGGACAATTATTCAAAATATGCAGGGATAAATCTATAGCAAACAAATTCATGATCGCTTTTATATATTAAGAGCAACAGAAGCAGGAGATTATAACTGTTGATATTTACGGCAAAAATATTTGATAAATCGTTGCTTTTTATATCATACCTTCATCGGAAGGGAAAGGAAGAGCTTGCAAAACATCGTCACTCCACCATTTCGTGTAACTGCAAATACGGTCATCGAACGATCAATGCCATGAAAATCAAAATTTATAGTTCTAATTCATATTCGTCAGCACAGTGGTATTGAGATAGAAGCATTAAGGATAACACGAACATACATCATTATTCTTATTTCGTTAGACAATCTTCAAAGAATAAAACTAGAATTTTGGAGAAAAGTGAAAAAATTAAATTTATATTTTTCGTGAGTAAAATGTTATTGAACTGGATATGAGACACTTGTGTCTTACCGAGGACACGAAGGATAACCCGAAGGATAATACCTACGAGTAATCTTGACTTACTTGGGAGCATTGAGAAAGCACAGGAACACTTTCGAACCTATTCATTATACATCCGCGAGAAAAAGTTCTGACATACGCACAAAAGAGTATAAAAAGGTTTTGATGATGGCCAAAAGTGGTTTGTTATGATGATGGCGGTGGTTAGGATCACTGACTAAAGATACAAGGGGCTGGAGTTCGGGACAAAAGATACAAGGGGCTGGAGTTCGGGACAAAAAAACAAGGGGCTGGAGTTCGGGACAAAAGATACAAGGGGCTGGAGTTCGGGACAAAAGATACAAGGGGCTGGAGTTCGGGACAAAAGATACAAGGGGCTGGAGTTCGGGACAAAAGATACAAGGGGCTGGAGTTCGGGACAAAAGATACAAGGGGCTGGAGTTCGGGACAAAAGATACAAGGGGCTGGAGTTCGGGACAAAAGATACAAGGGGCTGGAGTTCGGGACAAAAGATACAAGGGGCTGGAGTTCGGGACAAAAGATACAAGGGGCTGGAGTTCGGGACAAAAGATACAAGGGGCTGGAGTTCGGGACAAAAGATACAAGGGGCTGGAGTTCGGGACTAAAGACACAAGGGCTGGAGTTCGGGACTAAAGATACAAGAGGCTGGAGTTCGGGACTAAAGATACAAGGGGCTGGAGTTCGGGACTAAAGATACAAGGGGCTGGAGTTCAGGACAAAAGATACAAGGGGCTGGAGTTCGGGACTAAAGATACAAGGGGCTGGAGTTCGGGACTAAAGATACAAGGGGCTGGAGTTCGGGACTAAAGATACAAGGGGCTGGAGTTCGGGCCACTGATACGGCCAAACTTAAGCTTAAGAAGGAGAAGAGTCACCAGCTTTTTGCGTTTTTTTTTCGAAATCACGAGATGTAGTCACGTCGAGAGGAAGGAACAGGGCACTGCTCAATAAGCACGGTTTTTCAGCGTCCTAATAACTACCTTTTTGGAAGAAAAAAACATTCAACGTACTTGAAAGCATGCATAAGCTCCTCAACTTTTCTGTGTTATTTCAACTGCATTGATACAAATGAGACACAAAAACAACTTAGGGTTTTGCGAACATTCAGTTTGGACAAGGATGCGCTATATTGCAAGCACTAATGTCATAAACTAACCTTGGCTTAAATGCTTTACCCTGAAGATCCATTGTGTCGCAATGGTGTAAGTAATAGTCTGTTGGAAGATCCCATAATTTCAAAGTGCCTTCTTTAGGTACGAATACACCGAGAAACAAATTGATTGCCTGCTGCTTGTCGTTGTCTGCAATAATTTTAATAATAAATAAAAATTACAACTTTTGATAGGTTTTTACAATTCTTACGATTTTTTTATTTAGAGCATTAAAAGAGTCCAAATATGAGTTTAAAATGAAAATGAAAATGAAATCGCAATGCGAAGTGATGTTATGTAACAATCTAGAACTTCTGGTGACACACGTTCCACATCCTAGAACAAGGATGAAAATGTTTTGAGCAAATCAGATTGTTTGTCTACATTTTCAACCAGCCAATGGTATTGCGTAAAAGACAATAGAAACTTGAAGAGAAAATAGCATTGAATCATACATAACAGTAACACATATTCTACATACCAGTGAAGGCATTGCTGTAATATCTGGACACTGTCTGCATGATATCCCTTGAATGTGACGTCCACGGAGAAATTTTTCGATATGTTCGAATTCTGAAGATAGATAAACAAAAACATTTCAGAATGGACTGGATCTTGAGATAATATTTTTTTCGAAAGCAGGTATTTAAATAACATCAACAAAACAGGATTGTGCACGCAGCGTATTCAATGGTTCTGAGGTCCAATATTATCAAGATTTTGACTATACATTTAACCATTTAAAGCCTTTATGTGATATATACTTGCCATACTAGACAAAAATGTTCTACTTTGACATATAGATAAAGATCGTTCGTCTAAAGATCAACTGTTCAAATCAAACTATAGTTGCGGTTTTCAAATGTGATTCTCTACATCGATCGACTAATGACATGCGAATTCTGATTAACGAGATTCTTCAAGTTTGACTATCCTTCAACACAGGGGCGGACACTTGGTCAAATATTGAGGGGGGCAAGCCTATTGTTTTAATAAGATGACGTCATATTTTCCATTGTTTTAGAACAAAAGACAATTGTCCTCTTAAGTATTGGGGGGGGGGGGGGTCGCCCCCTCGCCCCCCAGGTGTCCGCCACTGTTTCAACACTTAGAATTTATGAATCACTTGACACGAAATAACTTATCTCATGCAATCATTCTCTGGTTTTGTCCTAATATCTTATACTCACATAACAGGAGAATACTACAATAAAATCGCGAGGCAGTGAATCGTGCGATCTCTCAAACATATTACCTGTGTTGAATGAAAAGATTTTGATTTTTTTCTAAATGGAAATTTAGAGTCGTTTCATTGCTAATCTAAAGGGCAGTTCAGCTCTGAATTTCCCGTTAAAACCCCAATATCAAAGTGAGGTAATTTGTGAGAATACATCAAGGTTGTATAAGTATTACTATAGCAAAAACTATTCTGGGATGCTCGCATTCAAGTAGGAAACATGATAAAAATTACTGTTTACCGGTCTAGCATTGAAGTGCCGTATGCCGGGTAGGCAGAGCTTTACCTGCTCCGGTTTATAGAAAACAATGGTTCTAAATTGCAGCTCCATCCGGTTAAGCCTGATCAATACAGGAGAGCAATTAGGAAACAAACGTAAAAGAATTCAAAAGCACCTGTGAACCATCTGAGAACCACCATATTGAACTGCTAACGTATCTCCGTGCGCTTCATAGAGTTCTTCCAAGACCCTTTTATGAGAAACAAACAATCTTCTAAAATTTGATTTATTTTTTATATTCATTTAAGCATGCTCAAAATCAACAACTTCCTTTCTAACCGAGTTGCCATGCTGTATAAACGTGTTTACAGCATTAATCAGACACAACTGTTCCTAAAGTTAATGATTTATCAAGACTAAAGGACACGAATCATCTAAGATTTACATGAAATTTGCATATTTGCCGGTCTGGCCCGGGTGGCAAAGTGGCGATTGCCACCAGGCCTTGTGTACACAAAATTTACGGGCCTTTCCGCGTTGGAGAAAATTTTTTAACTTAGTGTCAAATACTTAAAGCCCTAGACTGATTATATTGCGATTAAAGTCCCAATACATGCGCTTCAAACCACCCAAACCCTGGTTTGCGTTATTTCAGCCATGTGTTCAATTTTATGTGTACCCTGGGTCCCAGAGCCACAAAATTTCGAGCGCATAAACAGAATGCCAAGCAGAGAAGCGAATGAGCGTACTCTTCTATTTCCGCTCTCTAATTTATGTGGCTCTGATGTCCAGGGTATCTGACTGTCAGAGACAGTGCTGTGCGAACGAAATTCATATTGGGGGGGGGGGGGCGGCTGCTCATTGTATTTATTTCCACTTAGTACACTGTTATACAGGACCAGGACATAAGGCTTAGGCTGCAATTATTGGGAGGGGGCTTCAGTAAAAGAAAATAACGTAAAATTCAAAACAGGAAATTTAGAAGAGAGATGACAAGGGGTCGTCACTATCATCTGGTTACAGAGATCTGTATCAGGATTTAACAATGCTAAGAAGATTTGTTGACACAAAGAGGCAAAAAAGCAATAAGAGCCTTTTTTCAAGATTTCAAGTTCATAGAATGTCAGAATTGCTGGCATTTGCAAATTTCTACCAGCAGCTTATCGATCAAGTGAAAACAACAACTGGTGGAAATAGAGATCCTGAAAACAGATGATATCAAGGAACAAACTCTTAGAGAAGAAACATGTGGAGAAGAAAACTGTGACTTTCAAGGTGGGGAGTCACAAAGAGAGAAAGGACCCCAAAGTCGACATCGACACCCTTTATCAAAAGGGCAAAAGCTTGTCAACTGTGCATACCCTGCGCATTCAAAACTTTGTACCGACGCTCATTTTTTTATATATTTATATCTTTTATCATATATAACAATTTTATAAGAATATGACCATCAAAACTGGTCAAAAGTTGAGATCAAATTAGGAACAAGCTAAGGCTGAGTTACTATAAAATGCATTTTTGAACAACATTTTATCCCAAAACGAGGATTTTTAGCCATGTGTTGTTACTTTTCGGTGAATATTCAATCTTGTCGTCAAATGAAGGCTGTCTCACTCACTTTGTTGGCAAATAACGCCTGAACACCTCCTAAGAGCGAAAAAGCTAGCAATCGCACTGCTTACACCCTATTAATTTAAGAAGAAATTAAGGACAATCCACCCTCGGATTTTTACGAAAATTAAGAACAGTAAGCCTGAACCTAAATATACTGGTTTTTATAAAAAATTAGTGAATACAACATGCACCTAGCAGCATACCCTTCCCTCTACAACGCGTATAAATGCTTGATGACACTTAGCTGCACCCAAGTTTCCTTTGAAAGATTATTCAGCGCTACTGATAATTTCAAAAAAAGAGAAAACTTTCCACTTGATTACGAGCAAGTCATTGGCCAATTTGCCGATCTTGATTCTTAACTCGACGTGGGATTTTAAAGCCTGTTTACACGAGAGGAAAGGTATGGATCCAATTGGGTCCGAATTTACGAATTAAAGTCGATATACTGCTGCTGTTTAGCGTATTGCTTTATTATCAATTTTTATTGAATCAATCGTATTGTAAGCCACATTTTTAGTGGGTGTGGCTCAATTTTCCCCGCCACTCCCTAAAACGGGCCCTTGAGTTTTCTAGCCACCCTGCGATTTTGACGCCATACCGCCCCTGGTTTCGAAGCTGCTTATATCTTGGCCATAGTGCTGGATTTCTCTCAGCCCGTCTCTCGGTCTCTCTCGCACATAAAATTCTTGATGCTGGGAGAAATCAATGGTACATGTGCATGCCCGGTCTTAGCGGTCCTTTTTTTCAACGGGGCATGTACATCCAAGACAGCGAGAAAAAGATCGTAGAAATTGCTAGCCATCCTATTTGGTTCATCCGATCTACATGACATAGCCATCTCCCAGTCAATACTACGCAAGTCATTAAGGAAAGAGCCACGGTCATAATTTTTCAAACTGTGTGACTGTCTTAAATTGACATGAACTCTAGCGTTTAAATTTCTAATACCGTATGTCATATAGTGGTCTGTAATACCAATTTTTACGACCGAACCGATACATTACAGAGGTTGTTAGGTCTGTTTGAAGAAAGGTGATCTATTAACTAAAAAGTTCTATTAGAGTTAAGTGAGCTTCTGCTAGAAGCCCAGAGCATCATAGGCAACTGATAAATTATTACTGAATGTTTTATTTTGGACAAGATCAAATTACGAAATTTACAGCAATTCTGACATTTACAAGTAGATGTTTTGTTTTTGGTTCTGGGCATTTCGCTTTGTTTTAAGTTTTGATAAGAGAGTCTTTCCGATGGTTATACGAGAATTACAATACATGAACTCTATATCGAACTGACGAGGAAAATTCACATTTTGTGAACAAAGCAGGAATCTGGGATAGCCGCAAAAAGACATTTTCACAAATCCCAAAATTCAATACTGCACATTTTCGAAATCAATACTGTACGTTTTAAATTAATACTGAACAAAGTGTGTAATACTGCACACTAAAATAGGCCCTGGAAAGAGCATTATCATTCAAGAAAGGAACATGCACAAATTACATAACAAAATATAGGCAACATTGGAAAAATCCTCTTCCCCTAAATTATCATCTAATTTGCATCATTTATTGATCATTATGACCGTAAAATTTGTGTGAACCCCCTCCCTCCATCTTTGATTAGGTAACTTGTGAACGTTCCCATACCCAACTGCCAACCCATCGATAATCTTATCCAGATACAACCATTCTGAATGGAAAGAGCATAGGATTGTACTCAGTTAATGCTTCAAAAGTGAGAACCCTCTCAGCTTTTCGATATCAGGCATTTGAAATAATTCGCATTAGTCATAAGTGAAGAAACTAATTTGCGTTAGTCATAACTCTTGGTTAATCACAAGTCTTGGGCGTTTTTGAAGATTTCGGAAAACCATTCAATAGATCATACAATTACGAGGAATTAGCAAAAACTGGTGGAAATTTGATACATCATTGATACAGTTGTTCTCAATTTAATGGTGAAGCTAACAGGCGCGGATCTAGCCAAAATTTTGACCGGTTTCGGGGTGCTTTACCCCATTACAGCCCTATGTGTTATTGGTCCATAAATATTGCTAAAAGTTGCTAATGAGGTTAGCAACTTTTAAATATGATTAATTTGCCCACATTTTCATCTAATACACTCTTTTTTAATAAGAACCAGTAAATTCAAGTTCAGGCTGACTCTTCTTACTTTTTTTGAAAATCTGAGGCTGGATTGTAAGCAGTGCTATTGCTAGCTTTTTGGCTCTAAGAAAGTGTTCAGGCCTCATTTGCCAGAAAAGTGAGTGAGACAGCCTTAATTTGCTGACAAATTTGAATATTCACCGAAAAAGCACCCACACATCGCTAAAAATCCTCGTTTTTGCGAAAAAACGTTGTTTAAAATGGCATTTTGCAGAAGCTCAGCCTCAGCTTGTTCTTAATTTGTTCTTAACTTTTGACCAGTTTTGAGGCTCGTGTTCTTAGAAAATTGTTCTTATTAAAAAAATAGTTCATGTCAGAATTTTACTCTGTTTCAGCATGGCCTTTGATCCTCTTCTTGCAACTTCGATTCTTTTCATGATTTTTTCCGAGAAAGAAAGTCTATTCCCTCAACACAAAACCTCAGATTCTTATTTGCCTCCGTATTTCATTTCGAATGATTTTGTTTTAAAGCGTCCATACTTTCAAGCTATGGATATCGATATCGAATACGCTTTTTACACCCCGTTTACACGAGACCAGATCCAAAAAGATCCGTATCCATTTGAGTTCACTTTCTCCTGTTCACACGAGACCGTCTCTAAAAAAGTTCACTTACGCTTTCTGTTCACACGAGACGTGAACTCAAGATAGTTTGTTAAAGAAAGCTCAAAACACTCGAGTCGAAGGCCCCTATTACCGTGATAACAAAAGTGAAAAGGCGCCAAATTCGCTTCGCTTTCGCTTTATTTCTAAAGTTACTCCAACAGGTTTCTGTTCTCCCTCGTTCAGAAGGTTCTTCTCTTCCATTTCTTTTCAGTTCTCAGCCTGTGCAAAACGATCATGTCGTTTGGAGCTCTGCTCTGCTAACGCAACCAATCTGTTTTGTCGAGTTCGATGAACCTTTGACATTAGGTTTGCGAACAAGAAACCACTGCTAACTGCTGCAGAGAGTGCACATAAAACTGACATCAAATTCAACGTTATTTTGAACGATGGTTAGTGCGTACTTGTTTCTTGGCAATTGTCACGATGATGCGTAAAGAAGGCGCCAAAGCGAACAAACGAATGCTTCCTCTTGCTACAGCCTCCGTCGCCGGAGAATTTACCCTCGTTACGGTAGCGTACTCAAAAAGATCCAGTTTCGAGTGTTTACACGAGACCAAGTGAGACCGACTCCAAATGAGTATGCTTTGGTAGGTGAACTCAAATGAGTACGGCTAGGTGGTCTCAAATTAGTACGGTAAGGCAGGTCTCGTGTAAACAGAACGCCTAAGTGAACTCAAATGGATACGGATCTTTTTGGAACCGGTCTCGTGTAAACAGGGTCTTGGCCACCGGTTTCTCTCGCATAAGGGAAACATATGGGCACCGGTTTTCACAGGTTTTCAGAAAACAATAGGCACCGGTTTCAATATTGGCACATAGATAACATACTCCAAACTGTCATATCGAGTGGCTGCTGATTTTCTCGATTTTGAATTCCTTGGATACTTTGAGATAAATAATGCTTGTGGGGGTTCAATTCAGTATATAAACAGAAGAACTGTAGTCAGTCAAGGAGAAGTGCAGCAATTGACCTATTTTCCGTTTAGAATACAAATTGAAGAGAGTTTACCCTGGGTGAACTCAACACAGGTTGAGCCCGGGTAGCTTTTTGTAGTGTAAACCGGGCTTTCGATTGGAAATAATTTTACTTGCTTTCATTATTGAGCGTCGGACGAAGAGTTCAAGTGAATTTTGTTCCACTTTTCCGAGCTATTTTGAACATTATTTTTTCCTTCTACTCATATTGTAGTTTTCTAAATGTATTATCAGTCATTCTATCAGCTCAATTTTGCTTAGACACGACATGCTCAATGCATTCTAAACAACAGGTTACACCATTCAATCTTTTCCTCTCTTGGGTACAGTTAAATTTTAGCTGTAAGTCAGCGCTGTGAGTTATTTTTCTCCGATCGCAGTAGCTGCCTAAAAAATTCACCATATCTTTAAAACGCGCTGAGATTTGTAAGAGTTGTTAGTTTCTATAGACTAAACACTGAAGCAACGAACGTGGTAGAGAAATCAGTTTTGTTGATTTTCTTGATTACTCAGATAAAATATGAATTAAAATTATGGACGAAAATTTGCATAAAAAGAAGCATAAATAAAGGATGTTCCTGGGAATTGGGAGCCTGGAGAAATCTCGAACTAGGCAGGCTTAAGAAGGTATCTTTCAGAGTTGTTTTAATGTTCGCAACTTATCAAAAATATAATTTTCGCAACATTAGATCTGCAAATTTTTTTGATAAAAAAGAAATTATGCTTTTTTGCTTTGCTCTCCTTTTCAAATGAATGTGTAGCAAAGGGCTGGGGGGAATGTGAGAAGTGACGTCATTGGCAATAAAATAGAGGGGTTCAGAGAGGTGGTGAGAAAGGGGACAGGGGGCCTAAAAATCTTTAAATAATAGATGATATTATTTGTGTATGAACCTGTCATGAACGTCTAATGTCTTGTCTACACTATACTATCGAATCTTGTTTCAGCCAGGGTAGGGGGTAAAGTGAACCCAAGTAATATTTTCAGTAGTGTGAACACAAAGTTACCTAAGCAAGGTTGATCTGGGATGATTTTGTCCGGGCGGTCTAGGTACTCGGCCCGGGCTGACTCGGCCCGGGCTGACTCGGCCCGGGCTGACTCGGCCCGGGCTGACTCGGCCCGGGCTGACTCGGCCCGGGCTGACTCGGCCCGGGCTGACTCGGCCCGGGCTGACTCGGCCCGGGCTGACTCGGCCCGGGCTGACTCGGCCCGGGCTGACTCGGCCCGGGCTGACTCGGCCCGGGCTGACTCGGCCCGGGCTGACTCGGCCCGGGCTGACTCGGCCCGGGCTGACTCGGCCCGGGCTGACTCGGCCCGGGCTGACTCGGCCCGGGCTGACTCGGCCCGGGCTGACTCGGCCCGGGCTGACTCGGCCCGGGCTGACTCGGCCCGGGCTGACTCGGCCCGGGCTGACTCGGCCCGGGCTGACTCGGCCCGGGCTGACTCGGCCCGGGCTGACTCGGCCCGGGCTGACTCGGCCCGGGCTGACTCGGCCCGGGCTGACTCGGCCCGGGCTGACTCGGCCCGGGCTGACTCGGCCCGGGCTGACTCGGCCCGGGCTGACTCGGCCCGGGCTGACTCGGCCCGGGCTGACTCGGCCCGGGCTGACTCGGCCCGGGCTGACTCGGCCCGGGCTGACTCGGCCCGGGCTGACTCGGCCCGGGCTGACTCGGCCCGGGCTGACTCGGCCCGGGCTGACTCGGCCCGGGCTGACTCGGCCCGGGCTGACTCGGCCCGGGCTGACTCGGCCCGGGCTGACTCGGCCCGGGCTGACTCGGCCCGGGCTGACTCGGCCCGGGCTGACTCGGCCCGGGCTGACTCGGCCCTGACTCTTTTGGTTTGAAATAATGTTTTGTTAATGCGAAAGAGGGTTGAGCCCAGTTAACTTTTCTATTGCGCATGCGCAATAAGGTCGCGAATTGAAAAAGGCACCAATCTTTTCTGCATATTTTCGCACAGCTTGTGCTTTCTATTAGACTTTAGGATTACGGTAAACGTTTTCTGGACGAAACCATTTTTCGATTTCCCCACTTTCTAGAGCCGAACTTTTAAGGCACACAATTATAACCATGTTTGAAACTAGCAGAAGTTTTGAAAATGCAAAAAATTCCATGTAAACGGAAGTTTACATAACTTCTTCATCAAAACTACTAGTTGAGGTCGGAAAATCTCTTGACCTGTTAAGCCGATTATCGTTGCTTTGCCTGGCGTTCAAGTGACTTGACCTGGATTTTACTGTGGTTTACAAGTGTACCTTGCAAGTGCGATCAGTAAAATTCCGTTTTCTACGGACTTACAACTCCTCTACATACAGGTACGAAAAAGCTATTTTGTACCCAAGGAACTAATCGAATGGCTCAAAAATTTGCTCACGGCCAGGACAAATGTCGGGTAAGCAAAGTGTGTCTCGAATTTGTGTAGCTGGGAATCAGTTTACTGCAAACTATGTCATAATTCAATTAAACTAGGAATTATACTTGAAAAAATTAACGAACTAATAAACAACGTTTCGAGCATAGCCCGTTATCAAATTAGTATATTTATGTCATTATTCATTCTTCAAATCTCATGCAATGTATGACGGAATGGGAAATAATATTGCAAGCAAAACGGGGGCTTGTCCCCAGGGATGGCGCCAGAAAAGAAATGCTGGGGGGGGCTGTAATGTCAGAGTGCCGACAGTGAGTGAACCACCAACAAGAATCTAATAAAACACCATTTCCGCTGTGGTAATTCCAGTTCAAAAACTGAAAAAAAATCAGACAATGAAAAAAAAATAAAAGAAATCACGAAGTGGAAGTGCCGACGGAGGGGCTCAATGAATTTTGTGAGGGGCTCCTGCCACCTACCCCCCAAGCACCCCCGGTGGTGCCATGCCTGTTGTCCACGAAAAAATATTTCAAATCACGCTATTTGAAAATTCAGAAAATGCCGAAATTTAATGTCTTTTCTTTTCACAATTTGCTTTGGGAAGAAGATTCTCAGTCAAATTGACTGTATTTGAAACTCTGAAAGGGTGGCAAAATATTTTGGTGTCAAATGATGTAAAGTGGTTTGCAGATTTTGAAAGTTAGACCAAAGCCCAAAGCCTAAAGCCCAGGGGCGGACTGGCTGGTCGGGCTATTCGGGCAATCGCCCGAAGGGCCGGTCAGTTTAAGGGCCGGTCAATAAAAGTGCAAAAAAATAAATTAGTTTAAAAAGTGAATGCGAGGAGAAAAAAATATACCCACGTGTTGATCTGTTTGCCTTGAATTTTCAGAGACTTTGTGGGAAAGAATAAATATACACGCGAGTACTTCAAAACCATCAAAATTGTGAATTCATAATTTTCATGCTGTATTATCCAGATGATGGATAAAACATGTTGGATATGTTGGATAAAACAGCATATTTCTTCCAACATCAGAAACAAAACTGCCCCTCGTCTTCCAACATAAGAAAGAGAACAGCCTATTTCGATCCACAACTGGGTATATATTTTTCATCGTGTTCTTTCGGACCCTGATTCTGACGTTTTATGCTCTGAGGAGTGTCAGACAAAAAAGCTTTTAGTATGTCGTAAAATTTTTGCTTTTTTCAAAGCCATTAACCATGTTCTGTTAACCATGTTCTGTTAATTCTGTTAACCATGTTCTTTTAACCATGTTCTGTTAACCATTCATCCATGCACAAAATTACTGAATTTAAAAACTTGTTTCCCATACAGACTAATATTTACTAGCATTTTCCGAGGAATTTTTCATTTGCTATTATTATGGGCCAGTTTGATCAAAATGTGCCCGGGCCGAAAAAATTAGCCAGTCCGCCTCTGCTAAAGCCATTTTTCAGTTAGCGCGACACGATCTTCTAAGGTTTTACAGAGAAAGCAACTTCTCTTTCCAGCGTAGGAGACGAGACTATTTTCGATTAAACACGCAATCTTCTGAAATTTAGCAAAATAATGACTTCATTCTCATCAAACGGTAATTTATGAATTTTTGAAAGTTTTAAAGCGTTTCTTTGAAAAAATAAAGAGGGGCTTTAGCTCCTACTAGTCTAGTATGATGCCCGCACAATTATGCGTAATTATGGTCAGGCATTGAACTTGTGCTTATAAAACTGTTGACGTTTCAGAAAGATATCTGACCACATCATTTGGAAAAATGGGTTCTAAGGGATCCTCATGCCACCCGTTTGTGCAAATTGATAATTTTGCAGATTGATGGGCTCCTTCTGTATGAGAAAGACATGGTAAAAGGGACAAAGAATCTCTTAGGAAAAAACACAGATATTATTCAGTAACGAAATTATTTAAGTTTGAGGAAAGATTGGAATACTTGAATAAGTTGTTTTCAAAACATACGGCTTAGACCCCGTTTACACTGTCCCGTGCAAGTTTGGAACCGTGACAAAACTGTCGCGGTTCGCCCTTGCGTTTACACTAGCACTGTGGAACCGTGACGATTTTGCTCTGCTATCCGGAACAGTTTTGACCCTGCTTTGAAAGCGAACGAATTTTGTACCGTCACAGTTCCGTTTTTGAACGGGACAGTGTAAACACCTATCCGAGACGATTTTGTCACGGATTCACAAAGAGGTCTTTTGTATGGCTGTTTCAGGTAATCGAGGCTTTGATTGTGGCGTAACTACGTTCTCAAATTCTGAAGAAAAGGAAATTCTGAAGAAAAGACGATCACAGAAAAGGCTTGTAGTGTTTCCCAGTCCAAGCCTTGATTGGACTTGGCAGTTTTGTAATCTAAAATAACACTGAAAATTAAAGCCACCTTGTCTTTCGTCCAAGTAAAGTTTTAATCGGCCTTCCGCTCCATTTTAACTCACAATAAAAATTCGATTGTTGACTTCAGCGGCAAAATAAAAGCCTTGGTTGACTAAATACAGCTTCTTCTAAACAATGTTCTACCATAAAATAAAGGTCGTACCGGTACAGTGTAAACGGAACGGCTAAAAGGAAAAATTTGGAACCGCGACAGTGTAAACACTTGCGAACCGTAACGGTACAAAATTGTCCCGGGACAGTGTAAACGGGGTCTTAATCTTCCATTAATACTTGTAGGAGTTTCATATTTTCCAGGCTCTTTCTGTAGAATTCCAGGTTTGAGGTGTTTCTGCCAAGTTCCAAACAAGGAGAAGGGGGGAACGGCTGGTCATTAGTCAGGGGATAAAAAGCCCCGTTTGTTACTAGACACGACTTTTGAATAAAGTTGGACAGATTTTCTTTTTAATACAAAACGCAGGAGTTTTAGCACTTCAAATACAAAATCAAGATGCCTTCGCGTTCTTAGTTGAAATGCAAAATTAAATAGCCTGTCACAGGACGTTTAAAAATTTTTATCCTTTATCATTCCAAGCGCAGACTTGACTTTTAAGGGATATTTGATGGTCCAAGGAAAGAGCCAGGGCCTATTTCAAGAAATTTTCAATACTGCACATTTTTAAGAAATTTTCAATACTGCACATTTATAATCATATTTTTTATAGGAAATTTTTTGTTGTTGCAATCAGTGCAAACCCCTGCAAACCCCAGGTATCTCAGCCATGCAAGTGTAGCGAATAAACTGCCCGAATTTTGAACACGTGTATAGGCCATGACGGAGAAATCACAAACAGACATCTCTTCTACATAATAGAAACATAGTAATTTATCTCTTGTAAACGGAGTCACTATCTCATGTTTTGTCTGGACAGTAAAACAAAAAAGTTTTATTTCGTTCTTTTTTTCCTTTAATTAAGTTAAGTGAGCTTCTGCTAAATGCCCAGAGCATGACAGGGCAACTGACAAATTATTACTGAATGTTTTATCTTCGACAAGATCAAATTACGAAATTTACAGCAATGCTGACATTTACAGGAGATGTTTTGTTTTTGGTTCTGGGCATTTCGCTTTGTTTTAAGTTTTGATAAGAGAGTCTTTCCGATGGTTATACGAAAATTACAATACATGAACTCTATATCGAAGTGGCGAGAAAAATTCACATTTTTTGAACAAAGCAGGAATCTGGGATAGCCGCAAAAAGACATTTTCACAAATCCCAAAATTCAATACTGCACATTTTGGAAATCAATACTGTACGTTTTAAATTAATACTGAACAAAGTGTGTAATACTGCACACTAAAATAGGCCCTGGAAAGAGCATTATCATTCAAGAAAGGAACATGCACAAATTACATAACAAAATATAGGCAACATTGGAAAAATCCTCTTCCCCCTAAATTATCATCTAATTTGCATCATTTATTGTTCATTATGACCGTAAAAATTTGTGTGAACCCCCTCCCTCTATCTTTGATTAGGTAAAATGTGAACGATCCCATACCCAACTGCCAATGCATCGATAATCTTATCCAGACATATTTTGATCTGGTCACTACGATAGCTTTACCATCAAACACTGGAACAGTTTATGCGAGCCAATACCCAGATGATTGGATGAGAATGATTTGTATGACGGCGAATTGTATGACGGCGAATTGTATGACGAAGTATTGCATGGCGAAGTACTGTATGACGAAGCATTGTATGACGCAGTACTGTTTGACGAAGTACTGTATGGGCTGAATTGTATGACAACGAATTGTACGACGACGAATTGTTTGACGGCGAATTGTACGACGGGGAATTGTTTGACGACCATTTGTATGATGACTAATTGTAAGAAGATGAATTTTTTGACGATTACGACTCACCTCACTACATCTGAATCAAACTCGATGTGGGGACTGTCTGTGACACCAAGAGCGTAGAGCTACAAATTGAAATAGCGAGTTGCAAGCAGGAATGCAATTGTTAAAGCTAAAGAAAAGTTATTTCATAAAGGATGCACGCATTAGTCTTGCGGAAGCTAGTATTTTATAAATCAGTAGTTGAACGGGTGGATTATGGGAGTACATTAACAGGTTGATTATTCTATTGTGAGTCAGAACCATCAAAACTTGTAAATGGCTTTGAAAAAAGCAAACATTTAGTAGCAAACATTTTAGTAGCAAACATTTAGTAGCAAACATTTAGTAGCAAAAATTAAAAAGCAAACATTTTTTCAAAGCCATTTACAAGTTTTGTACCACCAAAAGATTGTAACCATCAAAACCTTAAAATCAATGGGAAAACTTTAAGCAGAAGAAGATGAAGATTAAATTCAAAGCATAATATCAAAGAAGTTTTCATCATAATACCTAATTTCTAACTGCTAGTAAACTACTAGTAAAAACCCACCAGGGGCACCAGGTTCGACATTTTCTACGCTGGACCCTTGTATCAAAATTGGCGTATGAAATACACCAATTCGACCTACGGCCTCATTTTGAAAAATTCTTCAAATTCTTTTGTACAAAATTTTTGACCTCAGATTCGGATTGACAGCAATGATTTTAGTCTACTTGTAAGTTTTTATTATGATATTGCTCACGATATTGATTTTATGACGACATAAAGATAAAAACTTTATAAGGGATTTGACCGTGACTGGCGACTAGGGGGGTAAAGTTTCCCCCGGAACGATTTTTGCGGTCAAATCCCTTACAAGTTTTCAAACTTCATTTCTCGGTTAAATCTAAAATACAAGCTCAAAAAATATGAAAAATGGTATCCCACCTAAAATTATGACGATAAAACCAAATCTGAGCTTAAAAAAGTCGTATAATTAAGTTTGGAGAAATTTCCAAAACGAGGTCGTAAGTCGAATTGGTGTATTGGAGAAATATTTTTGGAGGTTGTCGAAAAATGCTGGCTAATACTGATAGATATTCAAGAATTAAAACCATAATCTCCATTTTGCACTTAATTATTTCAATTGCAAGTTTTTATTCGATTCTTCTAGACAATTATCTGCTAATTTACAATGTTAACATTGCATTTAGCCTAATGAACCTTTAGTTTGTGAGGGATTCCTAAAGGGAAGTCTTCTACCACATTTTCCGGGAATCCTAGCCTTGTTTTGCAAAAAGTCAATTGTAAACAGATGTTTTGGGGTCCAAGAAAAGTTAGAACGTTTAAAATTTCAGAATGAAATCTAGAAAAATTCAAACTTAAAAATCTAAACATTCTGAGGTAAAACTTCTCTCATTAAACGGCTAAATTTAAGAAGAAAGTGAGCATATTCCATGCTCAAGTGCTGGCTTTACATAACAAGTTTTGATCCTAATGACGCCACTATGGAAATTTACAGCTATCAACCCCCAGACAACGTGGAGCCGGGGGGGGCTCTATTCGGCAGAATCTGCATCCCATTACATTTCTAAAGAATCCTATAGTAACATTATCGCAAACATAACACAATACGAACCTGGAAACCAAGAGCGCATTTACCAACCATGAACTGAGCAGTGTTCGTGCGATCGAGGCAGTCCACACAATTGACGCGAAGTATACCTGTCTGTAAGCAATGCAATGATAATGTCAGGGAGAGATTTTTCGCAGGCAGAAAGAGCCTATGCAAATATTTTCTATGACTTAATGAAATACTGTTTTGCTCACACATTACGTGTACTAACCAATCTTTTTACAACGATAAAATTTAAAATACACAGGACTACTATAAAACAAAGTAATTTTAAACGGTTTTGGTAAGACAAAGAGAACTTTGTTTATTGGAATGCCTTTCACACCGCGACCCTAATTTACATTTACATTGAGACCGAATTAAAAATATTACTATACATACAAAGTTAATAGAGCTTGAACATTGGAAAATGTTTGCAATAAACTACAACGAGTTAAAATATTTCATTTCAAACTTTGATGAATAGATGGAAATCTTCAAGATCTTCATTATTAGGGAATCAGCGTTTTCTTAAAAGTTAAAAGCACTATGTCCCGTCAGTTAACTGTTCGGAAAGATTGTTACCAAGATCTAGCAGATATTTAAATTGCTATATCACCCAAACCGCTCACCCATTGTTATGTGCCCAATCCCATGAAATATAGTTATTTAAATTCACGATATAGCTTTTTGTTTTTTTTTTTTTCTGGTCGTGGGTACTAGCTACTCGCCTACAGTTTATATGATGCAATTCCTTTGTTTAAAGTTTTTGTTATATATGGCTTTCTGGCAGATCTTGAATCTGGCTGTTTAGCAAAGCTCCGTCGTATTGGGTTTCTGCTTATCACAATATAGGTTGGTATTACATAGCCTTCCTGAGGTCATCTGCCTTGTTTGGTGTTATCAGATAGCTCACTGCTTAAGATGTGAGGCTGACCTTCCATTGCAGTTTAGATGTTGGGTTATTCTAGGGCAGCAGATGGGTTATTCTAAAACTCTGCACGTTTATTTTAAAATAAAGTTACATGGAAGATACACACGAATACCCTACCATACCATAAGGGTTAAACTCGCAAAAAATGCAAATTGTTTAACACAAGACCAGGGGAGAATATCTACTGTGTATCTGTCATAATTTAAGAAGAATTACTGCTAAATAGTTAGTCACTGCTCCAAAGTTGAGAATAATATATGATTGCCTTGTAGTTCCTGTATTGTTTTTCTCCAAATCAAGCCGATCTTGCATTATCATTGGGTGTTACCAATTAATTTAGTACCTTATGTCTTTTGCTAATCAACATCTGGCTGATCTGGTATTATAGTTGTTGGGTGCTAATGTGCACTCCCAGTATATGGCTTTACAAGTTTCACTGTGGCTCATTACAACTCAAAGTTATGCTGATCTTGCAGTATTGTTTAGCTGCTCCCTGTATCGCCAAGTATTCTATTGAAAGCCACGTTGTGGCTTCTACTTATCAAGATCCGGTTGATCTTGCATTATTGTTGGAGTGCTAACTGCGCTATCCAAAAATAAAAATAAAAAAAAAAAATAAAAAAAAAAAAAAATAATAAAAAAATGTCGGACATGTCATAGTTTTTTTTTTCCCATAGCAAATTCTGCTGATCTTGCAGTATTGTTTGTGGGCACACTGCGTCACAAATGTTACTATTGCAAACCAAAGTGTAGATCTACTTTCAAAATCTGGTGGATAATAATAAAGATATAAATGGGTAATCTGCTTTACAATATTTAGAAGTCAATCAGTTTGGGGCTTAGCCATGGTTTGTTTTGACCACAGAAGATATTGTAGGTGCAGCAGATAGAAATGTTTAATGGTAGTAATAATAAAAATAACGATAATAATAATAATAATAATGATAATACCAATATTTAGATTGGAGTGAAACTCTTCAGCTAATTATCATTGTTATCAACGTGTGTCCTGTTTGGGATAATGTAAGTCTAACGAAGCTCATAGGGTTTCCCTGTACAGCTTTTCAGTGGGATGGGAGGTTGAAGATACTTGCAATGGTCCTGCAATTTTGTTTGTTTGTTCTGTCTTAAAGCGCTACTTGTGTGACTTAGTTTTTGATAATTACAGGCAAGCATATGTTTGTTGCTAATGATGTGTCCTTTTGCTTTTCAAGATTGGGTTGGTATTGCTCTTGTCATTTGGGTGCTAGCAGGGCCCCCAGTGTGTTATTATTGCAAGCTTAAATGTTGCTTAACTTATCAGGATCTGGTTGAGTTTTGTTTGGGTGCTAGCTGTTTCACCCAATATTTTATCATTACAAGCCATGTGGTGGAATTATCTTCCCTTATCAACCATTGGTTAATCGTTAATTATATCTGGGGTGTCTTCTAGTATTATATTTTTACAAGCCATTGTATCGCTTATTGCTTAGTAAGATCTGGTTGATCTTGTATTGTTTTCTTGTGTCCCAGCTGTGCCGCCCATTATGATGTCACTACAAGCCAGTGTTTAGTCCTTGTTATTTTTGGGTGTCAACTGTGTCATCCAGTAGTTGTTCATCAGCAACCCTGCCATTAAATGACTGCTTGCTTTCAAGTTAAAGTTTATCTGCATTAGGTAGGTCCGAGCTGAATACCAAGTGTTTATTACTTGCAAGCCATCTAATGGCTTGTTGCTCAGCAAGGTCTGTGATCTTGCTAAATTAATTTTTTGTGATTTTTGGGTGCAAACTGTATCGTCTAGCATTTTTATTGTCAGAAGTTGAATGTCTGCTTGCTCAGCAGGCCCCAAGATCTTGCAATGTTATTATTATTTGTGATTTTGTGTGCTAACTGTGTCATTAAAACATGTTATTGCAAGCCATCAAATGGCTTATTGCTCAGCAAGATCTGTGATCTTGCACTATTACATTTTGTTAATTTTGTGTGTTAACTGTGCCCTTTCAACCTTTAATCCGTGATCTTGCTTTATGCGGGTGCTAGCCGAGTACCCAGTGTTTTAGCTTGCAAGCTTTCAGATTGCTCATTGCTCAGCAAGATTGCCAACTTTTATTGCCAGCCATCGAGTGGCTGATTGCTTAGCAAAGTCCATGAACTTGCATTATGCGGGTGCTAGCCGAATACCCAGTGTTATTGCTTGCAAGCCATCCAATGGCTTATTGCTCAGCAAGGTCCGCGATCTTGCGCTATTATATTTGTTATTTTTTGGGTGCTAACTGTGTCATCCAACCTTTTTATTGCCAGCCATCGACTGGCTGATTGCTTAGCAAGGTCCATGAACTTGCATTATGCGGGTGCTAGCCGAGTACCCAGTGTTATTGCTTCAAGCCATCCAATGGCTTATTGCTCAGCAAGATCCGTGATCTTGCGCTATTATATTTGTTATTTTTTTGGGTGCTAACTGTGTCATCCAACCTTTTTATTGCCAGCCTTCAAGTGGCTGATTGCTCAGCAAGGTCCGCGATCTTGCGCTATTATATTTGTTATTTTTTTGGGTGCTAACTGTGTCATCCAACCTTTTTATTGCCAGCCATCGAGTGGCTGATTGCTTAGCAAGGTCCATGAATTTGCATTATGCGGGTGCTAGCCGAGTACCCAGTGTTATTGGTTGCAAGCCATCCAATGGCTTATTGCTCAGCAAGATCCGTGATCTTGCGCTATTATATTTGTTATTTTTTGGGTGCTAACTGTGTCATCCAACCTTTTTTTTATTGCCAGCCTTCAAGTGGCTGATTGCTCAGCAAGGTCCGCGATCTTGCGCTTTTATATTTGTTATTTTTTTGGGTGCTAACTGTGTCATCCAACCTTTTTTTTATTGCCAGCCTTCAAGTGGCTGATTGCTCAGCAAGATCCGTGATCTTGCGCTATTATATTTGTTATTTTTTTGGGTGCTAACTGTGTCATCCAACCTTTTTTTTTATTGCCAGCCTTCAAGTGGCTGATTGCTCAGCAAGGTCCGCGATCTTGCGCTTTTATATTTGTTATTTTTTTTTGGGTGCTAACTGTGTCATCCAACCTTTTTATTGCCAGCCTTCAAGTGGCTGATTGCTCAGCAAGGTCCGCGATCTTGCGCTATTATATTTGTTATTTTTGGGTGCTAACTGTGTCATCCAACCTTTTTATTGCCAGCCATCGAGTGGCTGATTGCTTAGCAAGGTCCATGAACTTGCATTATGCGGGTGCTAGCCGAGTACCCAGTGTTATTGCTTGCAAGCCATCCAATGGCTTATTGCTCAGCAAGATCCGCGATCTTGCGCTATTATATTTGTTATTTTTTGGGTGCTAACTGTGTCATCCAACCTTTTTGTTACCAGCCTTCAAGTGGCTGATTGCTCAGCAAGGTCCGCGATCTTGCGCTTTTATATTTGTTATTTTTTTTGGGTGCTAACTGTGTCATCCAACCTTTTTATTGCCAGCCTTCAAGTGGCTGATTGCTCAGCAAGGTCCGCGATCTTGCGCTATTATATTTGTTATTTTTGGGTGCTAACTGTGTCATCCAACCTTTTTATTGCCAGCCATCGAGTGGCTGATTGCTTAGCAAGGTCCATGAACTTGCATTATGCGGGTGCTAGCCGAGTACCCAGTGTTATTGCTTGCAAGCCATCCAATGGCTTATTGCTCAGCAAGATCCGCGATCTTGCGCTATTATATTTGTTATTTTTTGGGTGCTAACTGTGTCATCCAACCTTTTTGTTACCAGCCTTCAAGTGGCTGATTGCTCAGCAAGATCCGCGATCTTGCGCTATTATATTTGTTATTTTTTGGGTGCTAACTGTGTCATCCAACCTTTTTGTTACCAGCCTTCAAGTGGCTGATTGCTCAGCAAGATCCGCGATCTTGCGCTATTATATTTGTTATTTTTTGGGTGCTAACTGTGTCATCCAACCTTTTTGTTACCAGCCTTCAAGTGGCTGATTGCTTAGCAAGGTCCATGAACTTGCATTATGCGGGTGCTAGCCGAGTACCCAGTGTTATTGGTTGCAAGCCATCCAATGGCTTATTGCTCAGCAAGATCCGCGATCTTGCGCTATTATATTTGTTATTTTTTGGGTGCTAACTGTGTCATCCAACCTTTTTGTTACCAGCCTCCAAGTGGCTGATTGCTCAGCAAGGTCCGCGATCTTGCGCTATTATATTTGTTATTTTTTTGGGTGCTAACTATGTCATCCAGCCTTTTTTATTGCCAGCCTTCAAGTGGCTGATTGCTCAGCAAGGTCCGCGATCTTGCTGCCTGTCCTGTAAGTCTCCTATTCTTTGTTCTGCTCTGCATTCTGATCCACTTCTTCTTCTCGCTTCCTTCACTCTGCGCTTTGCTTGTTTCAGCTGGTGGGTCATAGATTTCAAGTTCTAAGTAGGTCAGAAGGAAGGTAGTAGAGATCGGTGTCTGGTGGGAACACATCAAATGTGTTCTGTGGGCGGGAAAATGTTCCCAGTGGTGACACCGACCTTAAAAATCGGTATTCTCCAGGCAGTACAAGGGCTGGTGCACCTAGCAAGCCCACTTCCTGGAATAAGGTTTTTCTACATAGTTAGCCACTAACAGGCACTAAGTAATATTTCATTTCTTGGCAACCGTCTTTGGGGCAAATTGTTAATAATTTGAGATTGTAATTTAACTACATTACTATTCAAAAGGGTAGGGATTAAATGTTGTTTAGAACCCGGTTTTAAACAGAGTTAATCACCCCTTTGATGCTATCATTTAACCTCGCTTTCACTTTCTGTCACGTGCAGGCTATCCTAGGACATCCGGGACATTTGTAGGTTTATAAGGGATGCACGAGTGCTACGCCCCCTCTGCAAGTTTTATGCATGCTGCAAACGGTTGTTTGCCGCTGCAGCAATGTTCAATTTTTGAGTCCCCTCCCACCCGCCTCTTTTTCTGTGTCTGCTTATTCTTCCAATCTGGCTATCATTCTTTTCCCGAAGACCTTTTCGTCTTACGGGCAGGTGCATCAGTCGGGAAAATGTTCCCAGTGGTGACACCGACCTTAAAAATCGGTATTCTCCAGGCAGTACAAGGGCTGGTGCACCTAGCAAGCCCACTTCCTGGAATAAGGTTTTTCTACATAGTTAGCCACTAACAGGCACTAAGTAATATTTCATTTCTTGGCAACCGTCTTTGGGGCAAATTGTTAATAATTTGAGATTGTAATTTAACTACATTACTATTCAAAAGGGTAGGGATTAATAGGGAATCAGCGTTTTCTTAAAAGTTAAAAGCACTATGTCCCGTCAGTTAACTGTTCGGAAAGAGGCTTTGCAGCGTGTTTCAAATCGAGACAGCACTGAAGACTAGCCGATTGGCTCCGTAACAATAGGTCTATTGTATAGTCTAACCAATGGGAATTTGATTGGCCAGAGAAATGCGTCGGGGCATTGTGCCTTTAAATTGATATACAGGATGTGCTAATAAGCAATCAAAATGCTGTCACCCCTGGATGGGAACTTCGAAAGCACGCTAGGTGGTCTCCATTAGAACCATTTAGTCTGCTATTAATCTAGTATAAGACATTAATCTTCAACAATCCACTTACAATACATTTGAACTCGGTTAATTTCGGTTAGAATTCGTTTAAAGATGTTTTGAGAAAAAAAATCTGGCTTTTAGAAAAACCTCTATCCTAATCAAATGATAATTACTTTTCAAGGCTGTTTAAAAGCTTTTTCATTTCAGGATACAGGTAACGAGCACCGTACAGCTGAGCTTTGATTAAACCAAACAGCTTTAATGAACCAGGTTCAAACAAACAAGTCTTCACAGCCAGACCTTTCGTTTGACACAGGCGATGACTCACGCTTTCTTTCCATTAAAAACTCGATCTGCTCCCAAAATACACGAGAAAAAGTGGCAACAAGGGTAATTTCCTAAAAACTAAGGTAAACTGGCCAAAATGCTAAGAAAACATTCTAACTGAAATTTTGACCTTGTGTAGCAATAATTCTTTAGCATATACATCTATTTTCAAAAACTATAGACAGTCACACATTTGGAAATCCAAAGGTTAGAAACACTCACAGATGCGTTTCAATATAAGCAAAGAAAAAATTATATCTGTTTTGGCCCTGCGTTTACGTTGATCTAAAGGAATAGACAGCTATGTTGCATTTTATAGCGAACTCGGTAAATTATATCGTTAGTTTTTTAATTTCAACAAGAATTAGATTAGAGCAGAAAAAGCAATTTAGAGCAGAAATAGTGATTACTCAACCTTTGATATTTAGCAGAACTCTGAGGTATTTCCTTTTTATATATACATAGATATGCAATCGCCTTCACGAGAACGTCTGATTCATACACAGGCCTTAGATACGAGAAGAGCGAACCTGACCGACATAAATTGCTCACCTGACACAGGCCAGGATGTTTCTTGTTGTATCCGTACCCTTTCATGCCATTGAATCTAAAATGATAAATGATACACTTCATCTCAAAGTAATCAGTTAGCAGGAAAGTAAAGTAAGGCTGGATTTTGCTTGGTTTTGACAAATCAGTACTTACTAGTTTCAGGCGCTAAAAAGTCAGGGTGGAAAACAGCACTTTGTGCCTACATAAGCAACACTTGCGTGTCTCTGAAAGGGCTTACTCTGTCATTTAGCTGTACATACTGAAAACGACATTGACACTCAAACCTGATCATTTATGCCTCAATTCGCTTTGTAATCAAAATATGCGTGATATATCGTGCAACTGCACAAAGTCTAGCCTAAAATATCGCACCATAAAAAACTCCTTGAGAATGAGAAAATGAAAAAAATTAACCTATTCACTTTAAGAAAGATGTCTACAAATTGACAACTTGTTTGTTAATATAAAGATCACTTTATTTTGTTTGGATAAATTGCTATTTGAGTACATGCTTCCTAACTGGTGCAGCAGATTTTCAACAAAGATGTTCAACAAAATACTGCACGCCACAACAATATCTCACTGACAGGTATCGACTCGTTCGTAATCATTAACTCTTCGTACTCTCACTGTTAATCTATCAGCAAAAACTATGCGTGATTAGTATAATCACTTCTGCTGTCAGTAGCATATTTTGAGGGCCTCTCGACAGACTCATTTGCAATTTTTCTTAAGGAAGAGATAAAAATTCGAAACCAAAATAAGAGCATACTTTGGGTGACTTCTGATTTTGTTGCAGTAGAGCTGTGGGCCACTATGAAAAAATCCTGTTTCTTTCACAATCTGTAGAAAGGAAATTCAAAAGACTGTGAAAAGGTACAAAACATCTTCATAAATGATTCCTGAAATAGTAATATTTTCTCAAAGCAGGAAATTGGATTGACAATCGGTGAGAGAAAAATAACAGCCGGCAGGTCAGGTAATGGGTATGAAATGGTTATCCACAGCGATGCACATTAAAAAGCGGTGTTGAGGAAGTGTAAGCAGCAGTAATAGGACTAGCAGAAGTGCAAAAATTACTGCATCCAATTTATCAGGAAAAGGTTTGAGCTTTACTTGCAAAATGCAAATAATTGATATTCAAGAAATTTCTGCAAATCGTAAAATGGAGACAGCTATTCTACTGAAGTCATTTTTATCATAGAGGACTGTGCAATTATATATAACTTTTCCTTTAAGATATAACACGATGTCATAAAGTTTCAAAGCTACTGGAGGCAAAAGCTGTTGAAAAAACTCAATGCTTTCTCCGTTGTTTGAATGCAAAACGCATGACTCTTCTTAACAGAGGGAGAAACGGCTAAAACCCCTCCTTGTGCGAGGTTTCTAGTGACTAGCTCAACTTGTATTGCATTATTTAAACTGAGACTAGAAAGCTGTGAGTGGTTGTTTCATTTGCTTCCAATTTGAAACTAGAGGTCATTTCCACAAAATTTGATTCACATATCCCAATAGAAGGGCGTTACATAGCAAAGCCAAAACTTGTTCTTTGTAGTTTCAGTAACTTTTGGACTTAGTAAAATCATTTGCTGCTCTCATCATCATTGAACACAATTTCTGTTAGATACCTGAAAGCATGTGAGCAAGTAAAGCATTCCCAGCTGCTAGGAAAACCTGAAAACAACTACTAGCTTGTCTTAAAAACCTTTCGGGGTCAACATGTAACTTGAACTATACCTTCTCTGCTATTTCAGCAAGCCTTTCGATGACACTTATCTCTTTGCTAAAAAGAAACAGAAAAGTGATAAGAGAAGGCCAAGCTCAAAATTATATCCAATCAGAGGGGTGAGGTTGAAGCTGCACTCAAGGAATACAAGGAAATAATCTGCTTGTTTGTCACTTTTTTGTAAAGCAGGAAAAACAGTGTTCCGATATGAAAAGGATCGTTGTGGTATAATCACTGACTTGTTGACTCCAAAAATATCAAAACTCAAAGATTCTGACAACAGCTGCTCTAAGAACATAAAAAAGCAAGAATATTTTTTCAAATAGCATCGAAGTAATTGTGCTACAGATAATTTATGACGAAAACGTCAAGAAACTGCAAAAATTTTTCTTCTAACGAAAGCTTTAGAAGTTATTTTAGCTACTGGCGTGCAATGTGAGCAAATTTTCCTTAAGAACTTCTAAGTAGGATTAAACATTCATAAATAAATAATACACATCTGAAAAAGGCAAGCCAATTGCTATCATATCGACATACTCACCTCTTTGTAACCCTTGCCATATCCCAGGCGATGTACTGTACAGCAAATTCAGGTGGGATGAATTGGTTCACATACACAACTATTTGCTTTAGGTTTTCGCTCAGTATTTGCTCATGGGGCCGTCGTTCTCTTTTCTAAAGACACAAATTATGTTGATTATTTCTAAAAATAAACGGATCAACGGATATTGACTATCTCTCGAATCTCTTCAAAGATCAACATTTTCCAGAGGATATAAAACTCTACAAAATTCTACATTTTCTGACTTCAGTTAATAAATAATTGATAATAAGGCAAGTTCCCATAGCCAAATTTGAAATAAACTGGTTCGGCTGGGTCACAGTTTGATAGTAACTTACGCAACCATTTTTCTCACTGCTTACTAGTATAATTATCTGACGAAGATCAGTAGAAGGCAGATGCTTCAGGGAAGAGAGGACAGCAGAAGCTGCAGGCAGTGTAACTGATACAGGTAAGAACATACCTTGACTAGATTCAAAATGATAATTGGGGCACCGAACCTCGCCATTAGCTTATTTAAATGAAGAGCAGCAGAAGCGTAGTACGGGTCTGTGCGATCGACTAAAAGGTAATGTTTAAATTCATTAAGCATTCTTTGTAAATAAACTTTTCGCATAGGTAACTGTAAGGGCATTCTTGACAGAAGGTGTCTGTTTAACAGTTTTCAACAAACGAACTTTCTACACTTGGAAATCAATTTATTAATTTCGGAATCGATCTTGCAGTTTAGGGATCGATCTACAAACAAACGAAAAAGCCGCCACTGTGTAGACAGAAGGAGTTCGTTCTCTCTTTTGGGCTCCAGTGGTAATTTTTCTTTAGGCACGCGGCACTGATTGGTCAACTATACCGGTCTTGTGCTCGATCCACAACTGGGTATTTATTTTTCATCGTGTTCTTTCGGACCCTTATTCTGACGTTTTATGCTCTGAGGAGTGCAAGACGAAAAAGCTTTTAGCCAATATGTTTTAAAATGTTTGCTTTTTTCAAAGCCATTTTCAAGTTTTGCACCGCCAAAAAACTGTTCAAATTTAATAATTCTTAGAAAATAAAAAATGACACGAAATAACCTTTAGCAAGAAAATTCATGTCATGTCAAGAAAATTCAAAGCTTAAAAACTTGAGAAACAATAAATCACAGTTTTCTTCTAACTCTTGATTTTTATCGGTTAACCCCAGAGCTAAATATCTATTTTATGGTGCAAGATTTTTTCAAAACAATTTTTTAAATATAATCAACCTTAATAAAAAACATAAGCACAGATAGAGTATAGAAAACAGCAAATAATTACACGATTTCATTTAATACCGATTCTATAAATGCAACTATCTGGTTTGAGAAATGCAACACTCCACGATGCAGCGTTACATTACAGCTTGAGATGTCATAGAAGGTCGAGTAGCCTAACACTTTTTGTGGCAATGGCAGGCGGTCGAGGGTGGGAGGCAAAACCCAAAATAACTTTACAAGGAAGTAGAACTGGTAATAACTGAATGCGATAAAAAAGAGAATACTCGTGCTTTCACAAATTTTCTACAATGTATTTACTTTGTAAAGAGAGAAGATAACACTGATATAATGGAGGAATTCGCAGACCCTAGAACTTACTTCGGCAGCCTAATGTACGCAAACTGTGATATAAACCTGTCTCGAGCCAACCGTATCAACGAACCTCTTTAACTACCCTTTTGCTCCTAACACCCCCTGCAAAGTATCTAATTTCATACAACCATCTTCAAGCCTCACTATCAGAGCCCTAATTACTTGACGGTCACACCATCGATGACGTTGAAAAAGACCAACAGGTGGAACAAAATTGAAAATTCTCGCCAAAACTAAGTCCCGTTTACGTGGTTCCGTTGACGAAGAGTTTCCTGCTTAAGGGGTTTTGCTCAGAGGAACGCAAAACACTTAACTGGATAATTGACACCATCATTCTAAACACCCCGTTAAACAAATAAAGGCCACTGATGTGGACAGGAATTTTTTCAAAGAAATTCTAACTGGGTACACTGAGCTTAAAAATTCCAATTGAGCTTAAAAAACAAGATTGAGGATCCTTACCAAGTATCTGCGGTTTTGGAACAATTCTGCCTTGAGAGGTGTCTTGCGACCAGTAGAAAGGGGCTGAGCCTCGTAGCTGTGTGTAGGAAGTGTATCTACCACTCTTCAATGATATAAACGAGGCATCGTGAGCAATTTGCTCTGTTTCAACATCATTGGCAACAAACCCTTCGTCATTTACTCCACGCTTCAAGAATCTTGTTCCTGCGAATTGATTCGATCTTCTTGCTATCAGAGTAACGTAAATTGGCTTACCGTGAACGCAAATATCTTTTAATTAATTAAGGTACATGGATATATATGACACTACCAGCCCTTGTACGTTTCATGCAAAACACACATAGCCTTGTCGCAACATGAGACTATTTTAAAGTATCAAACTAACTTACCAGTCAGAACACTACCTGGGAATTGTACATCAATTTTGCATTGGAAAAATAGATCAACGATGCAAAAATTAAAAACATTGCGTTGTTTAGTTTGATTTAGCATAGTATAGTAAAGTATGGTAATTCTATACAACATAATATAATAAAATGCATTATAATATTTAGCACAGTATAGTAAAGCATGGCATTATAACGAAACACGTAAGCTTGTGTAATTTGCTACATCATCATTTCTTGATATTTATCTTATAAGGATACTTGACTGGCCAACAAATCCATGTATGATATACAATATCCAATCCGGGTGAACCTGCTCCTTGAAATTTTCCAATAAATGAATGTTCCACACGAACTTCTCATACGGTCGGCCTCTGTATGGGACATACTGCTTTTTGTTGTATTTGACCTTTTTCTTTGTAAAGGACGTCTCGCATTCATCCCCACTAACGTATACAGGAGAAGCTAAAAAATGGACACTTGGCTACAGCAAAGGGAAGAATAACAAGGGAAAGATAAAGTAAATGTTCAGAAGCTCCAAAAATTAAGAAATACTTTGAAATTTCTGCACTCATCCTCAAGACTGCATTAAACTTGAAATACCTTTTTCTGTGATGATGGAACGGGTATGCCGAAACATATTATACTAAAAAACTTTTTGTCCGATACTCCACAATAAACGTTGGATAATGACCTGTGCCATAGACAGGGGTGAGGGGCAAATTGCCCCAGGACCTCGAGGTTTAGGGGCCTCATATAGCAACGAATTCCATTTTAAGAATTGAATTAATCAAATGTAGAAAAGTCATGCCTAAAAATAGCAACGATAGCAAGATAAGACAACAAGAAATATTCTAAAATGCATTTTCAGCTAATCTGCAGGGCGTGGAAGCAAATGCTTAGTCTGCTCACTATAACAATAAGAACACTTAGAAATATTAAAGTGTTAATCAATTGCTCAAGCCAATAAAATCAATGCTTAAATTTTTAAATATCAAATTTGGTTAATACCCTCAGGTTGTGTTGGTTGTGTCATTCTTTCTTGTTGACCGGTAGTGTTCAGTTCTCGTTTTGAAGTTGGACTCGTCTCTTTCCGGGGATCATCAGACTTGCTATAGTTTCTTATCAGATCCTTATCCAACCCATCCATAAAGACTTTTGCTTCCACGTCAGTCGAAATCCTATCTTCTGGCTCTTTTTCAACAAACTTCTCTGGTAGACCGAAATTCGGTGCAAGGTTGTACTGTAAGGTGTGTGTCGGATCGTAGCTATAACTAAGGCAATGGGATAATAAAATGTTATAATTTCTGTGGGGTAAATAATGAAACGATGATTAACTACACGAATGTTTTTGCCATCATACCATCAATTGTCTAAAATTATCTAGTTGTCGATATTTACGACTTTATTCTTGTACAAGAGCATTGGTTCGCAAATGGTTTTCAGCCGCAACCCCTTTCGAGACCCCCACATGAATTGAATACCCCAACTCCAAAAGCCATACCTCAAACTTCCTCATTTTCAAAAAAATTATGATAGCAAATAATTGATATTGTTAAGATGAATTTCAAAGCTTATTTTTTAAATTTATCAAAAAGTTTTGTCCCGCATCCGACTCTATTTAGCAATCACAATAAAAATAATAACGATAGGGGTTTTTGTGATGGTGGAACTTAGTGTTCTGCAGCAAAAGTTCTATCTTGGGCTTCTCCGAACCAGCTAAAGTATCCGATCGCCTTCCTTGATTTTGTCTAAACGATTATGTTGCTTGGTTAGGAACTGTAGGACAGCGTTCAATCTTATCTTGACAATGTGTGAAGTCTGTAATGCAGTAATGAAATGTTCTACACTTCGCTAGGTTTGAGTATATGCTCGCTGCTTTTTGACCAGAGTTTTTAATATGACGTAAGTGATGTTACTCAATCCATTGTCAAAAATCCTATATAATAGAGATACCGCATCTTGTTCCATACACAAAATTGCTGTGGAGGTTCATTTAAAAATCTGTTCATAGCCTTGACAATATAATATGAACCTAATTAGTTCAGCCCCACCCTTGAAGACGTCACTGGCCACCGACCAACGGCTACCGGCCACCGACCACCGGCTACCGGTCACCTAGGAGCTCCTCAACGGCCCCATAGACCTTGAAATCGTCCCCTGGGTACGCTTTCACCCATATTTGGACCACACTACATCAATCTAGAACAGTAATTGCTTATCAAAAACTCGTCGCATGTAAATTGTACAAGCCTTCAGACTTGCTATGATGCTATGACAAGTTCAGAACCGAACTTTATTCTCACATGTATGTAGGGATTGAATCTGATATTAACATCAAGAAAATTTTTTATAAACTTCGGCAATGTTTAGCAGCTTTTTGGTTTTCTCGAACAAAGTGGAATAAGCTTGATCAAATGAGCAAAGCGAAATGAAAACCGCACTTTGAAAATAAAAACAACATAAAGAAATCTTGTGAATTTGCATCTCTGTATCTCAACAACTAAAGACTCCAAGAACATTTGATATACTTGATGCATCTGAAATCGTAGATGTAACTGATTACAAAAAGAGCTTCATTTAATATTTTGAAGAATATATACCAAGTATTTAATGGAACGCTTTATTTCCTGTTGGTTTTTAAACCTGCCTAAAATACAGCTAAATTAACACAGCGTAAACTGAATGGACGTCACAGGAGAAAAATTTTAAGCCTACAGTTGCATGTTTCCCTCTTCCATTATTTAACAAACTTCATCATTGATGTATCAAGTTATTGTTCTCTTTTATCAAGCTCTGTTAAAAATTCATCAGTTGCCTCCAGAAAAGCTGATCTGACTGTATCTTATAAAAGAGTTAGCAATGTATCTAGAATTCAAATCATGAATATGATTACAAAAACCACAAAATTATGAAAAGCAAAGTACCTTTTTGCCTAGCATTTTAAGAAAGTTGTGTAACATTACCTTTTATAGTCCTTTTATATGGACACATAACCTTTAACCATTAGCTGATGTATAAGTTACAAATAAGCTACAATGGATGACAAAAGGGTTTTCTATACCTGAAGTAAAAATTGCTGGATAAATCCACATTTTGAAAAATCCTCAGATACCTATAAAAATGAATTGTCAGACGATATTTTCAGATAAAAAGTTTTTCTAAAAGTTCAACAAAGCTTTAGTCCTCCTCTGAAAAAAAACTGAATGCTTTTAAGATAGAGACTGAGCACTTTACCTAAAAAAATCTTTCAATTTATGATAAGATTCAAGTACCCAACATTGAAATTTAAAGGCAGACAGAACTTTCAAACATCCATAGCATGTTCAATTTATATTAATCAAAATCAAGATTAACAGTTAATATATACGAGGCAAGGGAGAATACTTCTTGTAAATTAAATTAAAAATAGCAGGTGTCCACAACAAACAAATGAGCTTTCAAACTTTTGCCGAATTATCCTGAAACTTTATTCTAAGATATTCAAAGGAAATGTTTTATTGTATAATTATTACCTTGTTTCATCTGGATTTGAAAATTTGATTCTGGCTTGTTCGTTTGCAATAGGAATCATAACTGTATCATCAATTTTATAAATAGTGTGACCTCCAATCAATGCTACTCTAAAATGAATAACAGAATAAGATAAAAGCACAATTCTAGCATTACAAGAAGTAATGAATATGAGACAACAGAATAAGAAAAAAATTGTTAAACTTGGCAGATAAATCAATGGCTCACGGTAACATAACACAAAAAGAATGCAAAATACCTTCGCCTCTTTGAAATGAGAATCATGTAATATCCTTCCAAAAATTTGACAAATCCTAAAACACATCAGAATTGTTAGGGAAAAAAATGCTTTACTTTATTATATTAAAATGTGTTGAAAAAACTGTTAACAGCCCTCATACAATGCTTAATGTAGTTAAGGCAGGGCTGTTCATGTCTTTGTGTGGCAAACAGCACAGCTTCAAGGTTGTAATCAAGTTATAAATAAGATTTAGATGCTATGTCAAAATGTGTTTGCTACATATCAGAACCTTTGGATCAAAGCTGACCTGTCCTATCTAGCAGCAATAAAATACAAGCAATAAAGTTTTTAGGAATCAAATAAAGACGAAAAGAACCTGTAGCATTAAACTGCGTATTTTCCAAGTGAGTATATTTGATAATAACCTTGATGAGCTATTATGTACTTTAAGAGTAACCTAGAATAGGTATAGAAACACTTTTGATGCTTGTTTGATTCCTATATAAGTTCATTTGAGAGTGTTTTGTCCTTTTTCTGATATAGTTTAATGTACACAAAATACAGGGGCAGTTAGAGACGATGTTGAGTGAGCCTCATAGTTGCAGATTTAGTGGGGGGCTCCAGGGCTTGAGTCCTTCCTGACAAAAATTTGGGGGGGGGGGCTCAGCCCTCCTGGGAAATAAGGAAGTTAGCTATCAATTTGTTAGAATAATATTCCATATTCTTGGTTACACGGATAAAAATCATCTCAAGAGATTTAGTCAAGATCAAATAGCAATGACAATGAAAATGTAAATGGAAATTGCCTTAGAACCCTCACCTAGGCCTCTTCTTACCCTGTGCTGTTGGCGGCCATCATTAGCAATTGCAATTAATTTTTGAGCCCCAATGGAAAAAATACAAGCCTGCACCTATGGTTAGCATTGTATCTTGATGAATTTACTGACTAGACTAAAATACAGGGCATATACAGATAAAACCAGGGGATGGTATGAAAGTGTTATTGATTACGTTTCTGTGGGTACGGAGACTATGAAAGGTGTTGATCACAGTGACACAATGAATGAACTTAATAGGCTCGACAATGGTCACTACATAGGTTTCAAAAATGGAAGCTGAATAATTAGAACTGCAGAGGATCATTTTAACTGCAAGGAGCAAAAAATGTATTGTATTTAACATCCAGATTCTCAGTACCATTATGAAAAGCTGACAATTCTAATATCATTGATTACCAACTATTCCGAATGCTGACCCTCTGTGATGCAGCCCACTAATTCCTTTATCATATGATCTTGATGCTTTTGGTCTATTCCCAACATCTATCATTTGAAGAAGTGTCCGAATTTGTTTCTGGTTATATTCCACCTGTAATCCAGACAACAGATAGAAAATACAACAAATACTAGCTTCATGATAAATGGCAAATGTATGGTAAACAAATTCATAAAATAATTCAAATTCTACAAGTAGCTAAGAGCAAGCAAGCATTGGTTCTGTCATTGTTGGAACAATGCAAAAAAATCCATTTTCATGTTATCTAATTTCATATTTCTTCCAGGTAATTCTAAGAAAATGCTAAGAAATTTAGATGACAGTAAACAATAAAAATTTCAATTTTGATGAAATGTAAAATATAATCTCACTTTAATAGAAAACAAACCTTGTCATCTATGAGGACCAACTCTGTTGGTTCAGTTCTGTCTATCTTCAAAACCCTAAAACGTGTTTGTGCATTGTTTGATGCCACCAGATAAAATCTCTGCAAAATAGATAACAGATATTCTATAGATAGATAGCAAAATAGATAGCAAAGTAGCAAGATAGATAGCAAAATAGATAACAGACAATCAGTATCAGATATTTTATGAATTCAAATTAAATTCTTTAATTTGTATGCCTGAAACCCTAGCATGTCCAGTACCATGTTAAACAGGTTTTTAATGCACCCCCCGCAATAGTCATTTTTGAAATATTCTTTATTAAGAATGAAGTTTATGAATTTTATATTTTTGGAATTTTGATCCATTCTCATGATATGAAATGATATGAAGACACATGAAATTTGAAAATATCATTCATAAAATCTGGACTTTGGTTGATTTTGGTTTTATACATTTCTATGGCTAATCTCTGCAGGTTCTTTTGATGTATTGTTGAGGCATTATCTTTCATAAGTAAACCTTCAAAAGATGAGTCATTTAGTCATTATATGCCACCCTTAGTGCTCTTTTGTGAACATTGTTAATTAAGTTGTTCATTTTTCGGCTACAAAACATCCAAACAATGGGGCAATAATTGAAGTAGGTAGTGATAAACGATTTCATTAACAGTTTTCTCTTTCTTTCATTTAAATAAGGCGCTACTCTGGCAAGGGCACTAATTTTTTTCCCAGCTTCATTACAAACCTTTTTTGTTTGATGATCAAACTTGAGATGATTATCAAGAAATATTCCAATAAATGTTTCTTTATCTGTGTTTCTGATTGAATAATCCCCAATTTTAACTTCACTTTCTCTCTCAGGCTCTATAATCATATATTTACATTTATCTTTATTTAGAAGCATGCAGTAATCTGTGAACCAGCTATTAAGAGTGTTTATCTCAGATTCAAGCTTTGGGATTATACCACTAGTTGTTTGCCCTTTTATCCATATTGTGTTATCATCGGCATAATTACATATGTCACTTTTGTTTAGAAATAGAAAAATATCATTTATAAAAATATTGAACAATAATGGTCCTAAGACAGATCCTTGTGGGACCCCCTTAATTATATCTCTCCATTCACTGCAGTTAGAGTTAAGTTTTACTACTTTGTATTACAACATGGAGATACAACTTTGTATTGCAATCAATGATGATATATGGACTGAAGGGGAGAAAGTAAAAATATCTTGATAAGGGCAACAGAGCTCTATATTTTGAAGAGCAGAAAGCAAAAACTTGATAATGTCAACAGTATATATAAAAAAAACCTAAGCTAGAGAAAGAAGAGGAAACTGAAGAAAGCTATGACCAAGAAGAAAGACTGAAGAAAGGCTGGCTGTACTGTTTTCTAATTATTTAAACTGTTTTTGAACCATTTTAAAGATTAAGAGCTGTAAAAACTTGTTTGTTTTTGTATGCAAAGTATGCAAAGAATGTGTGTTCACTTCGACCTTTGTGTCATTTCTCTACCAATTCCTTCTCATTCAATTGCTCAATAAATTTCATACTACTGTGGAAGGAACACTGATCAAATGGCAAGATATTTTTTATGAAATATCAGCTATGATATCCACTATAATATCTGTTACATTAACAATGATACTGAAGTCAATGATGCTGCTTTGTAATTCCTGGATAGATAGTAGGGTCCACAAGAAATTGAATTTTTTTCAATCCAGATATCTTTCAATGATTACAAAAAGATTTTATAATTGCTTCCTAGAAAATTTATTAACTAATTAAATTTAACATCTTTAAAGAAGAACAAGACCAGTTTCTTCATCAATTTCCTTGGTTTCTGTTCAGATTATAACACATAAGATTTCCTTGAAAGCAGCACCCAGTTCTTGACAACGGGAATGAGAAACAACTAATTAAAAAGTGGTTCGCATTGTATGCTATTGCAGGCACAAACTAGTCAAGACATGCAAAATGCTGTACCCAGCCTATTTTCATATCACAAAGAATGGTGTATAGAACAGAACTGATCTAAATTGCTACTCCGAGTTTCATGCTAAATACAATCATCAGGCATCTGCAAAAGCAAAAAGTAGAACAAAACTGTAAATGATTTCCGCATTAACAGTTTCTGCTTTAACTGGTATGCCAGACCAGTGTGGAACCCATGTACCTTGCACCATTTGACATAAAGGGCAAGACTAAACAAGCTTGTTTTCAGCCCCAGACTGCAGAGTATGGAAGTTTCCAACAAGATACTGAATGTGCAAGAGCAAAATATCAAGTGTGCAAGTGTGCACTTGGGTAAGTGTGGACTTTGACATGATTCATAGTTGTTTGGTATCCATCAAACCAATGCAAGATTATGTCTATCTTGAGGACACATGATTCTTCATTTTCTCTAAGCAATAGGACACACCCATGTCACGCCCAGAGATCTCAAAATGCCACACCTATTACCAGGTGTGCAGGCACATTATAAAGAAAATGCCTTGGATGTGCACTTGCCATACTCTGCACCCGGGTTTACAAATTAAAAGTGGAAAAACCCTAAATCTGTAACGTCCGTCAAATAAGATTTACACTTTGTTTTAATGTGGAAGTAAGATTATCCGTGCCTGCCCCCTCCCCTCTCGATTCCTGTCTTAGATTGTTTTCGTTTATGTAGTTGTAAACAGAACGTAAGTAAACATTCTTGTATGGATGGTCCCATAACTCCTCTTGGATGTGCCACTAACCACACACACACCTTAACAGGAATAAAAAGAAAAAGTACCGTTTTCGTCTCGTAGACGGCGATTTTCTGCGTACAGCAAATTGGGTGGACGTACTCCATATTATCTCTGTCCGGTTCGCCAAGGCCACTAGATTTGTGAATAGATTCACCTCAAAAAATCAAAACCACCGGTTTTCTGGAGTAAAATATACAATTGCATGATTTAGTTTGAGTTTTCAGCTAGCACCTACAAAAAATTGGCCATTAGAGCTGTCGACATCCTCTATTTGTAAACAACGATCACTCGGCCACTGACCCACAGAGGCTCTTGTAATGAATTGAATTAATCTGCTAAAAAATTAACTCATATTTTTGGGGGGGGGGGTCTTGTACTGGGGTATTTCTAATGAACAATTCCGTTTGCTCCTATTGCTCTCAAGCTATAATAGTCCGAGTTACTCTACCTCTCTTACTGCAAACTGAGGACAAGAGGACAGGGATGGGGTGAGGTTACGAAAGGGGTGGGATCGAATAAAGGTGGGGCAAAAACATGGACATGTCTACCAGTCGCTGTCTATTTATTGTTGAAAGAAAGTAAGCCCTGTGCATTTGCTCTTAGATAAGCTAGTTTTTTTTGTTTTTTGGATGTCCTCAGAATGGAAACCTAGAGGTCGGTTACCAAGTTGCAAAGAAATTGCGCTAATGTAAAAGCTTTCTAAAGTAACTGCTTATATACTCGAGGCTGAGATAAGTTTCCAGCGGTATCGAAAGCACGTTTACCCCTACTTGTTTCAAAACATGCATAATTTTTCTTCCATTAAGAAGTGCAATTTTTTATTTATAAAAGGACAAAAATTTTTTCGAAATGGCCCTGTTGTAGAACACATCTCTTTCTTGATGCTTTTAATCTTGGCAGTGGCGGGGTGGCTATGTTTTCCCTGGGGTAGCCAAGTCAATTTTTGTGCCCTATCTATATATTGCGGTTATATAAAAGCATGTGTTACTAGAAGGGAAATCGATTTTGCAACTTGAATCCAAAATTTTATAAATAGGTTTTGACTCAAAATGCGAATATGAATGGAAAAGTTATGTAATCCTAACATTTGACCTTCTCGATCGTGGTTCGGGAAAATATCAAGCTATTTTGAATTGGCTTATTTCGAGAGTCGGCCTATTTTCAAGGAAATACGGTAGGCAAAACATAAAATACTAATCAAAACACATTCTATTGAATTGCACTGATGTTTCATACAGGCTGGCGGCCCCTTGAACTCGTTTATTATATCCTGAATACCAGCTTCAGAGTAAAATAACGTAGAGCAAATTTTTGTTTCGGGCTCCTTAGGTTTTTAACTAAAGGTAACCTTTGTCCATTTCGCCACTGCTTATGTGCGATTTTATCAGCCTAGTGTCATCGTATATATAATGTATGATATACAAACATGGTTCAAGTTTGTTATTCTTTAGTAGTTTTTAAATAGTAGTTCTCTCAACAACTTGAAAGTTTTCAAGCATTGAATCGCACTATTTGAATCTGACAGAGACAGCAGCGCACGAAATTGAATCTGGGTTTGGGCTAGTGTCAAGTTTAGAGGGAAAGGAGGACCCACCATGGTTGGGTCCGACGCGGAAGAAAATTTTGAAATCAAGCCTTCTAGAATGGCTAAAAATGCATCTCCCAGGCTAATATTTAACAAATTACTACACCGCTCAGAATAGACAGTTCGACGATGCTTTAGAAAAAATTTGGGAGCGGAGGATTCATGCGTTGGATAAAGAAAGAAAGGGTGACCTTTGGTTCACATCGATCTTAATAACAAGAAGCTGCTGTATTGATTGCCAGGGTGCATTCAGTGTACTTAGGACTTAGGCCCGAAGATCTTTGGCGTACACTCAGGTTTTTGGCGTTCCGAGTGCAAACTAATAGAAAACATTTTTGGCATACGTAAAATCTTGAAAACACGAAAACATATGACACAAATGTTGATTGGGTCATGGCAGCGCAAAATGCTTCGATTGTAGAATTACACGTTTTAATAGATTGTTCACAGCAAGTTACAGCAAAGTGTTCTATCCGTATACGATCAATTTTGATGTTCCTAGTCAAATATTACAAACAAACAATTTTGGCGCCCCCTTATCTCCATTTGCGCCCCTATTCAGGGGGACCATGGCCTCCCTAGCCCCCCTGCCACCACGCCACTGAATCTTGGACCAATTATCATTTTTCAATACAAGGGGTCTTAGTGGAGAAACCCCCAAAATAGCTGTGACCTCCATAATAAATATTTGAAAGTCAAGGCGTGATCTAATAATAACAAGATAAAATAAAAGTTCTCTTTTTTATCTTGATCATAAAAAGTTTGGTCTTTCCTTGATATTTCACACAGTAGAAACTTTTTCAAGCATAATGAAAACTGTTACCTATTGAAACGTATAAGACAACGATGCAAAGTTACATTAAGTTTTTCTCTGAATTTTTTCATTGATTCAACCTCAATGAATCAATTTTTTTAACCTCTCAAACACTGGTTGGGCTGTTCATTGTTTTTTATCTTCTTTTGTAGTTAAACATTGAAAATCAAAACTCGATAATACTAATGGTAGATACACAGGGCCGGCGAAACCGGGGGCCGGGGGGCCATGCCCCCCTCACTTCTCTGCAGACCAAAAAAAAAATTTAGACCAAAAGTAGAAAGAAATGTACTATATCATTCCGTAAGTAACTGTGCCTAGTATTCCCTTAAATATGCCCTTTGCTCTAGCTTGGTTGTTATTTCTTTACAAAATAAATCCCATATAAAATTGAATATTAGAATTTGTTCGAAGAATTGGGTCACTTTCCAAGTTGTTTTGGGCAAAACAAAGAAAAATCAGCCTCATCAAAACGCTTATACATAGGGCACTGATGATTTGTTCCAAGTCTAAACTCCACTCAGAACTTGAAAAACTAACTAAGATTTTTCTGGAGAACGGCTATCCAGAAGATGTTATTTCAGTTTACATTAAGGAGAAGATAGGAAGTTTCTCGGCTGACGTAAAATGTGGTCCTCAAAATGTGGACCACCCAAAGATTGGAGGATAGAATTAAACAACATGTTCCATCTAATATTAGAAACAAAACCCATCTACAAAGAGAACAGCCACCTCGGTCTTGCAAATCTAAAATTACAACTAAAACCTGCGATTCTGCTATCGGGCAGCATTTACTAGAAAACCCAGATTGTGCAAAAAACTATAATGGCGACATGTTTCGGATTATTGGTAAAGCCCGATCGTCGTTCCACCTAGCAGTTTTAGAATCTATCTACATAAGCATGAAAAAACCGCTACTGTATAGACAAAAGGAGTTCGTTTTCACCTTAGGACTCCACTGGTAACATTTCAATAGGCAAGCGGCAATGATTGGTCAACCTATACAGTCATGTGCTCGTGTTTCTGATTGGCCTATTTCGATCCACAACTGGGTATATATATTTCTTAGCGTAGAGTTTTCGATCTATGTTCTGACGTTTTAAACTCTGAAGAGTGTCAGACGAAAAGCTTTAGTTTACTAAATGTTTGCTTTTTTCAAAGCCATTTATATGTTTAAAAGTTTAATTTAATACTTTGCCAGACCTTTCCTTTTTAAAGACAACATTAAAATAGACGAGACGAAACTTCATATGCAAACAACGTAAAAAAGGAATAGATATTGTAAGGAGTCAGAGTATTGATTAAACAAAGCTTAAACATATTGCCTTGGATTTTCCTTCAGTTAAATTTTATTTTAGATACATTCTCTGGCCATCCCTGAGATCATATAATTCTAGAATTTTTCTTCCCGCCAATCATGGTGGCGGCTTTTCTGACCCCTTTCAAGACTTTGATATTTTGGCCCCTCCACATTCAAATACGTTTCGTCGGGCCTGATACGATACAATTTATACAGAATCGGTTTTTTGAAAAACTTCATAGTTGAATTTTCAAGCTTTTTAACCAGAATATTAAAGAAGTAATAATAAAAATACAAGAAATAAATTATGTAAATAAAATTATTGAATTTGGGTAATGCGATGCACAAAGATACATGTGAAAATCCCATCTGTATTGATTTATGAGAATAATAAGAAAATAGCCGACTTTTGTGTGGCTGTAAATTGATTTTCTGAGCCAAACTTAGTGTTTTTTATCCTTAACAGATGACTCTGGGTTTTCGTTGCATCAATCCACACGTAGCTTCGGGTTGACCACTAAATTCTTTTTACTTTAAGAATCAGAAACATTGTCAAATTATCCTTGCATTTGTTAGTGTAGGTAAAGAAGATGAAGATTTTGGTTATTTCTGTGCTACTTTCATGGCAACTGGCGGCTATCTTGATATCTCAGGCAACCATGGAGAGGTAGGGTTTACTCTAAATATTGCAGAATGGCTTTGGTTATAGCTTTCACACATTTATACAACTAGCGTAGTTTAAAAGGGAACTGTATGCCTAACTAACTGAAAAGCTGCCCTTGCTTTTTTGTCAATCTATTGCCTACATTTCTGGAGTAAAAGGATTTCTAGAGAATTCTAGATACATTTCTAGAGATTTACATTAAAAGGCTTCATATGCAGTGTGCAAAGTGCTTCGATATATATTGTTTTCAAATCAGAGTTTTCATCTTATTGCAAATCGTACCTTTTCAAAAAATCAACATAGAGGCACTTGTATTTCACAAGCTCTCTTAAGAAATACTTAATAGCTTCAAATTCTGTGTTTCAATCAAAGCAAAGATTGCCATGCCAGCAAATATGGGGTCCTGGTCAAAATGTTTTGGGGGAGGCCCTACCAAAGTAATTGCAATTAGAAACATAAAAGAAAGGATTGACAAGAAAAAGAAAAGGGGACAAGTAGCTAAAAATTGTAGCAGTAAGCAATCAACGACAGTCATGAAAATAGTAGACTAATCTGCTGAATACGGGCATTTAGAACATAATTTACTTTTAGGAGCAAACGAATTCGTAAAATGATCGGTGGTCGTAACGCAGATCGAAATGACTGGGCTTCCATCCTATCATTGACGTTTACCCAACCGAATCCAAGATGGAAGATATGTTCCGCCACTGCGATTGACGAAATGTGGTTGGTTACTGCTGCTCACTGCGTTGATGACATTCAGAGTTACCCACAATACCTGCAAGTTAATATTAGTAAGGATCTTTAAAAAAAGTTTATCATTTGATTTATCTTTTGTTACTTGTTAATACAATCATGCTTATAGTTTTTACTTATTCTCATAATTTTTGCTGGAGTTATAAAAGAGGGCATCATCGTCAGTGCCAGATTTTGCGCAAATCGGGACGGGTGCTGCAGCACAAGAAGACTTATCAGGTAAATTTTAAAATAAATAAAATTTAATAAATAAAACCAATATTTCCCCCCAGCATACAGGGTTTCATAACATTGTTTAAAATAACATCTAGCTCAGTAGCTCAGCTTGTTCTTAATTTGTTTTGAACAATTATGTAGATTGATTCTGAACTTCTGACAAATGTCGAGGTTCCTGTCCTTATGAAATCGTTCATATAAAAAAGTAAACCATCGTTTCTGTTGAGTGATAGCAGCCAGAGGTCTTTTATAATGTCCTGTAATTTTTAAGAACAAACGCTTCTTGTTCAAAATTTTAGGGACAAGTTTTGAAAACATGCACCTGGAAATTTTTCAAATTTGTATGATCTGTTTTTAATATATTTTTTTGTTCTAAATTTTGTTCTGCATTTGTGTTGAGTTTGCCTTACTAAATATGTTGACTTACGCAGCACGCGTGATGGGCTAAATTTGAGGCGAGTGTTATTAAAATTGTGATATTTTCGTTAATAAGCCTCTATGACCAATCCTTAAAATTAAAAAAAATTCAATGAAAAATTCCTTAGTAAATGCAATTAAAATGCCTTTGTGCGCATAAAATCTTTCAATAATATAACTTAAAAACAATATCTTTGAAGAAATTCCTTTATTAATCTTACTTAAGTTTTTATTTCTTAATTAGGTTGCATACGTAATTTCATGTAATAAGGTATTTTCCCGCTTAAAGTGCATAAAATATGGATGTAGCTAAATCATGAAACTGAATGAATAGCTAATCTATTCCATACTACTTAGCTGTTACAGGGATGATATAATCGCCAATCGGTAATCTAGTTTAAACGCCCATATTTATATATTTTATTGCTATTCACACATGGGAAATTATCCTTATTTGTAGTAACTAAAAATAGATATAAAACTGAAATAAGCTATAATTTATTACAATTTATTTGCCGTCATTGGTAGGAAGTGATTATTGCCAATAGCACTTAAGAGTACTGCTTTTAGGGGTTGAGTGAGACTTGTTAGGGAGTTACAGAAGGGCTACATATGCGCCAGCTCTATGGGGCATCTAGGCCTTGAGCCTTTCCCACCGCCAGCTGTTTAGAGGGGGCAGCTCTTGCAAATTCTTATCGCAGAGCAGCTTTCCAACGAAAAATTGAATAGCACACTCTGATAAAGCCTTGTACACCGTGGCGAAAATTTAGTTGACTTTGATTTCAATAATCTGGCCGTTCAAGTTCTCCTTATTTTATCGCATTCCATTGTGTTGCTTCTTGTTGTTTTTGCGACATTGTCTTCTTTACATCTACATACCATTGAATGTTTCAAAGTTAAGTTAAGGTAGACGTATACAGATCAAGTAAGAAAAAAATAAAATTTGGTCATTTTTTTTTTCTTTGTCTAAAAGCTCCAAAAACGATCGATTTATGTGGCTGTGTTATGATTCTATATTCTTGCAACAGTAACATGTCAAAAATTAAGCTTTTTCATAGTCAGGTATCATCAATTTTCCATAGCAACGCAAATTTTGGTTGCTAGGGTACTTATTTTCCCTATTTTCGAATGTAGGATAAACATTTCGTCAAGGATTTCAACAGAGCTCCTTTGTAGGTTAAGTGCAGGCTCAAAAAAGCTATAACCAAGTCTTCTTGCTACTCTTGGCCTGTACTTTATGGTTGACTTCAATTTTCAGTAGGCAATTTATGGTACCTATTTGTGTCCTACTTGCGCGCTTCAAATTGAAGAATTATTTTTTGACTGTTGCTTATTTCATAAAGAAGATGAAAACGAGAGTTTTAGCTAGACGGAAAGGAAAGAAAAGACGGGTTTGTAATGCAAACATAAGGCCCCGAGAGGATAATGAAATATGCATCTCAGATAGGCCTAGGCCGTTCGGCGATAACAGTGTCGCCAACCAACAACAATGTTTGGGCAATGCAGATGCCAATATAGCCAGTGAACCAAGCACAAGTACTCCGAAAACATCGTTAAAAGAAGTAAGAAATAAAAGTGCTGAAAAGCTGAAGAACTCTGTTCTTTGCAAGTTGGATCGAAGTCCAACAAAGGGAAGGGTAACCAGGAGAAGAAGTGCTATGACAGGAAGGATAAAAAAGGTGGGGCTAGTGGAAGGTTCAGGCTATGCACTTATTGAAGTCAAAAGAATCCAAGATTGTGTGAGTTCTGCTGCAATCTGTGGAAAATGCAGAAATCCTAAATCCAAATTGACTCTTTTCGAAGATGAGAATTGTAGAAAAGGACTTGCTCAACAATTTTTTCTTCAATGTAGTCTCTGCAAGACATCAACAGAGCTTGTCTCAAGTCACAAGACAAAAGCAAAAGGGCCTTTTGATGTTAATTTGAGAGCTGTACATGCTGCCTCAAAAGGATTGGGGCTAAAAGGTCTCTCAAGGTTTTGTGCATCTACAGATTTACCTAAGCCACCAAATGCAAAGGCCTTTAATGTAATTTTGAAAAATCTGTCTGACACTGCTCATCAACAAGCTGTTAAGTGCACTAAAGAGGCTGCTGAAAGACTTATAAAGATTACCCAGGAGGAAGAGCCTGAAAATATAGAAGCTGATGAGGATGGTGCACCTATAGCAAAAGTAGCTGTGACAGTAGATGGAACATGGCAGCGCCGTGGTCATTGCTCCAAAAATGGTGTAGTTTTTGTAATTTCAGTAAAAACTGGTGAAGTTTTGGATTTTGTAGTCAAAAGTATGACTTGCCATGAGTGCATGAAACATGGAGCTGCAAATATGTTGCAAGAAGCATACAAAGAATGGATGATTAACCATAAACAAAACTGCAGTATTAACCATACAGGGTCCTCAGATAGTATGGAGAAAGAAGGTGCCAAAGAAATATTTTTGCGGTCAGTTTCAACAAGAAACCTAAAGTATACAACTTTTGTTGGCGATGGTGACAGTGACTGTTTTCCGAATGTAAAGGAAGAGTGTCACAAGAAATTTAAAGATAATTATGTCGTTGTCAAGGAAGAGTGTGTTGGGCATGTCCAAAAGCGCCTTGGTACAGCTCTGCGTCGATACAAACTCAACATGAAGGGGAAAAAACTAAGTGATGGCAAAGGTGTTGGTGGAATAGGGCGTCTAACAGACAAAGTTGTTGATAAAATGCAGAATTTTTATGGCCAGGCAATAAGGAAAAACTCTGGTAATCTTGAAGGCATGAAGAAAGATATCCTCGCAATATTGTCACACATGGTAAAAGAGGATGGGAAAACTTTAGAGGAACAGCACAGGAATTGCCCAAAAGATAGCCAAAGTTGGTGCAAATTCTGGAAAGACAGAGTCAGTTACAATGACATAAAGCGCCTATCAGCAGTTTTCATGCCAGAGCTAACACCAATTTTCAAAAGGCTTTCAAATGACACCTTGCTGAGCCGCTGTCTAATGGGTGTCACCCAGAATCAAAATGAAGCTTTAAATGGTGTGTTATGGAGCAGATGCCCCAAAACAAAGTTCTGTGGGAGAGCAAGGGTTGTTTTGGCTGTTTCTGAAACTGTTTGTCATTTCAACACTGGTGCTGGTTCTACACTAACTTTAATGGAAGCTTTAGATGTAGAGCCAAGCTCTAATATGCTTTCAGCTTTGCGGCATGAAGATATTAATAGGGTAAAAGAAGCAGCAAGGAAAGTTTCAGAGAAAGCAAGGTTATTGAGAAGAAAGAAAAGAGGCCAGAGGAAATCAAAGAGTGCTAATGAAACAGTTTCTTACCTTCCTGGTGCTTTTGGTGTTGAGAAACAACCAGAAGCATATGCAGTTGGGACTCAAATAAATACTGTAACCAAATATGGATTAAAGAGAAAGAGAATTACTGACAAAGAAGGTGCAAGAAACCAAGAGAAAATGACAGTCAATCAGCAGGAGCAAGGGAAATTGAATCCCAAAAAGAAACTTAAAATTGATGCTAACTCCAAGAAGGAAGTTATCCAGAAAACATTGGACGAGCCGAAAATCATGTTCGTAGATGAAAGTCAGATACAATCAATAAGGACAATTTAGCATGAAGTAATGTATAAGGTTTTTAATGATCACAAAGTTACTGGTGAAATTTTATTCTTATCACAAACTGACTGTTTTCAAAATGCTGCAAACTCATATAATTTTTTTCCATACTTCAACCTACTATACTTTCAGAATGACTATTCTGAATTTTTATACAAACGTTACCCCCTGTTTTACAAACTATAAAATTCAATCTGGGACTGAAGTATTTTCAGGTTTTTATTCAAATAATCATTTTCCTGTTGCAGTTTCATTTACTTTTTAATTCATAACTGAAAGGGACAGAACTTTTACCATCACAGCAATTCAAATATCATGTAAAAACTTTGAAGCCTTTTTTCTCAGAAGTGTGCAATTTGATATAAACTTGCGCTGCGGACTGTAGTTTTGTAATGCCTATGGTTATAGGCCTGAAATTTTCAAGCAATATATAATTTTTGATGTTCTATGCAATGACTGTCTTGTTTTTTTCATGTGGGCTTTCAGAATTTATTTATTTTTAAAAAACAGTTTTCTAGGGTTAACCCCCCCGTCTTTTGATTTTTCAAAAATCTAAAACAGTCATTTCACTCATAGCAATCTTTATTAACTGTTTTTTGTCACAAATGTGCAAATAAAAGTCGAGGTTTGCCCTAGTTTTCTGCAGAGTTTTAAGAAGTCTGGTCATTTTTTTTTTCTTTGTCTAAAAGCTCCAAAAACGATCGATTTATGTGGCTGTGTTATGATTCTATATTCTTGCAACAGTAACATGTCAAAAATTAAGCTTTTTCATAGTCAGGTATCATCAATTTTCCATAGCAACGCAAATTTTGGTTGCTAGGGTACTTATTTTCCCTATTTTCGAATGTAGGATAAACATTTCGTCAAGGATTTCAACAGAGCTCCTTTGTAGGTTAAGTGCAGGCTCAAAAAAGCTATAACCAAGTCTTCTTGCTACTCTTGGCCTGTACTTTATGGTTGACTTCAATTTTCAGTAGGCAATTTATGGTACCTATTTGTGTCCTACTTGCGCGCTTCAAATTGAAGAATTATTTTTTGACTGTTGCTTATTTCATAAAGAAGATGAAAACGAGAGTTTTAGCTAGACGGAAAGGAAAGAAAAGACGGGTTTGTAATGCAAACATAAGGCCCCGAGAGGATAATGAAATATGCATCTCAGATAGGCCTAGGCCGTTCGGCGATAACAGTGTCGCCAACCAACAACAATGTTTGGGCAATGCAGATGCCAATATAGCCAGTGAACCAAGCACAAGTACTCCGAAAACATCGTTAAAAGAAGTAAGAAATAAAAGTGCTGAAAAGCTGAAGAACTCTGTTCTTTGCAAGTTGGATCGAAGTCCAACAAAGGGAAGGGTAACCAGGAGAAGAAGTGCTATGACAGGAAGGATAAAAAAGGTGGGGCTAGTGGAAGGTTCAGGCTATGCACTTATTGAAGTCAAAAGAATCCAAGATTGTGTGAGTTCTGCTGCAATCTGTGGAAAATGCAGAAATCCTAAATCCAAATTGACTCTTTTCGAAGATGAGAATTGTAGAAAAGGACTTGCTCAACAATTTTTTCTTCAATGTAGTCTCTGCAAGACATCAACAGAGCTTGTCTCAAGTCACAAGACAAAAGCAAAAGGGCCTTTTGATGTTAATTTGAGAGCTGTACATGCTGCCTCAAAAGGATTGGGGCTAAAAGGTCTCTCAAGGTTTTGTGCATCTACAGATTTACCTAAGCCACCAAATGCAAAGGCCTTTAATGTAATTTTGAAAAATCTGTCTGACACTGCTCATCAACAAGCTGTTAAGTGCACTAAAGAGGCTGCTGAAAGACTTATAAAGATTACCCAGGAGGAAGAGCCTGAAAATATAGAAGCTGATGAGGATGGTGCACCTATAGCAAAAGTAGCTGTGACAGTAGATGGAACATGGCAGCGCCGTGGTCATTGCTCCAAAAATGGTGTAGTTTTTGTAATTTCAGTAAAAACTGGTGAAGTTTTGGATTTTGTAGTCAAAAGTATGACTTGCCATGAGTGCATGAAACATGGAGCTGCAAATATGTTGCAAGAAGCATACAAAGAATGGATGATTAACCATAAACAAAACTGCAGTATTAACCATACAGGGTCCTCAGATAGTATGGAGAAAGAAGGTGCCAAAGAAATATTTTTGCGGTCAGTTTCAACAAGAAACCTAAAGTATACAACTTTTGTTGGCGATGGTGACAGTGACTGTTTTCCGAATGTAAAGGAAGAGTGTCACAAGAAATTTAAAGATAATTATGTCGTTGTCAAGGAAGAGTGTGTTGGGCATGTCCAAAAGCGCCTTGGTACAGCTCTGCGTCGATACAAACTCAACATGAAGGGGAAAAAACTAAGTGATGGCAAAGGTGTTGGTGGAATAGGGCGTCTAACAGACAAAGTTGTTGATAAAATGCAGAATTTTTATGGCCAGGCAATAAGGAAAAACTCTGGTAATCTTGAAGGCATGAAGAAAGATATCCTCGCAATATTGTCACACATGGTAAAAGAGGATGGGAAAACTTTAGAGGAACAGCACAGGAATTGCCCAAAAGATAGCCAAAGTTGGTGCAAATTCTGGAAAGACAGAGTCAGTTACAATGACATAAAGCGCCTATCAGCAGTTTTCATGCCAGAGCTAACACCAATTTTCAAAAGGCTTTCAAATGACACCTTGCTGAGCCGCTGTCTAATGGGTGTCACCCAGAATCAAAATGAAGCTTTAAATGGTGTGTTATGGAGCAGATGCCCCAAAACAAAGTTCTGTGGGAGAGCAAGGGTTGTTTTGGCTGTTTCTGAAACTGTTTGTCATTTCAACACTGGTGCTGGTTCTACACTAACTTTAATGGAAGCTTTAGATGTAGAGCCAAGCTCTAATATGCTTTCAGCTTTGCGGCATGAAGATATTAATAGGGTAAAAGAAGCAGCAAGGAAAGTTTCAGAGAAAGCAAGGTTATTGAGAAGAAAGAAAAGAGGCCAGAGGAAATCAAAGAGTGCTAATGAAACAGTTTCTTACCTTCCTGGTGCTTTTGGTGTTGAGAAACAACCAGAAGCATATGCAGTTGGGACTCAAATAAATACTGTAACCAAATATGGATTAAAGAGAAAGAGAATTACTGACAAAGAAGGTGCAAGAAACCAAGAGAAAATGACAGTCAATCAGCAGGAGCAAGGGAAATTGAATCCCAAAAAGAAACTTAAAATTGATGCTAACTCCAAGAAGGAAGTTATCCAGAAAACATTGGACGAGCCGAAAATCATGTTCGTAGATGAAAGTCAGATACAATCAATAAGGACAATTTAGCATGAAGTAATGTATAAGGTTTTTAATGATCACAAAGTTACTGGTGAAATTTTATTCTTATCACAAACTGACTGTTTTCAAAATGCTGCAAACTCATATAATTTTTTTCCATACTTCAACCTACTATACTTTCAGAATGACTATTCTGAATTTTTATACAAACGTTACCCCCTGTTTTACAAACTATAAAATTCAATCTGGGACTGAAGTATTTTCAGGTTTTTATTCAAATAATCATTTTCCTGTTGCAGTTTCATTTACTTTTTAATTCATAACTGAAAGGGACAGAACTTTTACCATCACAGCAATTCAAATATCATGTAAAAACTTTGAAGCCTTTTTTCTCAGAAGTGTGCAATTTGATATAAACTTGCGCTGCGGACTGTAGTTTTGTAATGCCTATGGTTATAGGCCTGAAATTTTCAAGCAATATATAATTTTTGATGTTCTATGCAATGACTGTCTTGTTTTTTTCATGTGGGCTTTCAGAATTTATTTATTTTTAAAAAACAGTTTTCTAGGGTTAACCCCCCCGTCTTTTGATTTTTCAAAAATCTAAAACAGTCATTTCACTCATAGCAATCTTTATTAACTGTTTTTTGTCACAAATGTGCAAATAAAAGTCGAGGTTTGCCCTAGTTTTCTGCAGAGTTTTAAGAAGTTGGCCTGTAGTAGGACACTACCCCCGGTTTTTGGTACTACATTTTGAATTTTTTTTTCAATTTTTGGATAGAAAAAGGATTGATTCAGTTTTCCTGAAAAATTCTAGGTAATCGATGCTTCATGTGCTGAGTTATAGAGGAAAAACAAAAATTTTGTAAAAAGTTTTCAGATCGGTATACGTCCACCTTAATACCTAACAATTGTGCATGGCATTTTAACGTTGAACGGTTGCCGATTTGCTAAGAAATATTACTCTATTTTGTTAAAAGGCGCCCTGTTCTACCGGATTTCGATGGCCATTCAAATTTCCGATTGGTTTAACTTTACAAAAGGGTTGCCCCCTTGCCCCCTCGCTACAATACTGTGAAAACCTCCAGAAAATGGTTAAATGAATGCAACTTTTCACAGTTGTCGTCCGATTCTTTCAAGAAAAGTTTTTTGAATTGCAGAAAAATACTTAGCGAGTTCCTAGATAACTGTTGATATAATGAGCAGGTAGTGCACCCACTAGCATTATCTCATACAACATTTACCCTGAAAATGTCAAAAAACTCAGACTTTATCATAACAATGATGTCGGGGTCTGCAAATACAACTTTTGAGCTCACAGTTTACTCACGTGACTCCGTCTCAACGTGTCTTATTCTCAAAACAATAAAAAACCCTTTTAATGCAGTATGAACAATTGCGACTCAAACCGAGACAAAGAACGGAAGTCTTTTAATTCAAAACCGAAAAGCTCAAAGGAAATGACAGTGTACATGGGAACATAGCGTGTTTCTCTTCTCGATAATCACGAAACACGGCCTTGGCTGCAAACAGCGATGTCTGACGAGGAATTATTCATGTTTCTTGTGAATGCCGTTCTGATCTTGGAAAGACACAGACAGCTACGGCTTCGTAGACTTTGCTACAGTGCATATTTGATGCAAACGCTTCGCAATTTGCAGTTGCAGCGAGCAGCTTTACAAAACTTTGTCGGGCTTTATCAAAGTCGCCAAGCCTGGGCATTCAGCAGACAAAGTAGTGAATTCCAATCACATTATGACGCTGCATTGAGGCTTGGGAGAAATCAAGACCCACAATACTGGCTTTCTACTTTTCGCGTCAGCAAAGAAACTTTCGACTACTTGTGTGCCATTGTTCATGATTACATGGTTAAAGAGGAATCCAACATGCGCGAGACAATTCCGGTACCAAAAAGGGTCGCTGTTTCCTTGCACTGGTTGGCACATGGCGGCTCATATTGGAGTAACGGACAAAAGTTTGGTATTTCTTCGTCTATCGTTGGTCGAATTACGAAAGACTTCATCGCCGCCTTACTTAGCCTAAAGTATAATTATATAATTTGGCCTAACAAAAGTGATGATTTTTTCGACTTAATATCATCCTTCAAAGACAAATCCCCACTGCCAAACATTTTTGGGGCAATCGGAACGACACATGTACAAATAATTGCCCCTGAAAATAATACTTGCAGGTATTTAAACAGAAAATCGAACTATAGCATTGCTTGTCAAGGAATTTGTGACGGAAAAATGAAGTTTCTTAGTATATCGGCTGGCTTCCCAGGTTCCTTAAAAACAAAAGAGATCATCAAAAATTCTCGGTTATACTTGGAAGCAAGAAAATGGAGCATGTTTAGAGAGCCTGTTTTAGAACTGGGGAAAAACTTGGCTGTCAAGCCTTGCCTTGCAGGAGACGCAGCCTATCCGGCATTGGACTGGCTTTTGACCCCCTTTCCTGTCTCTAAGACTCTTGGTCCTGCGCAAGAGGCCTTCAACCAAGCACTATCCAAAACAGCGATACAAATAAAGGGGGCGTTTGAGCTTCTTAAAGGACGTTGGAGACTGTTGAATGGGAAAGTCAATCTGGAACCCTCCTTCGCCGCAGATACAATAAATGCCTGCGCAGTTTTACACAATATCTGTCAGGAAAGAGACGAGCCCGGGGAAATAGTTGTAGATTCTTATATGGAAGTTGATTGTGACGATGCTGAATGCGAAATTGAAGGAAAAGATAACTCAGAGGCAAGGGATCTGCTTGTGAAATGTTTAGAAAGCATGGGAAAAATCTGATGTTAAGAACAAAGAGATTTTACTGGAAGATAAAAACATTTATCAACACACCAATGCAACACTCTAGATTTCAACGCCGCAAGAGTTATGTTAGAGACAGTACAAGTGAGAACGTACCGGTAGCTTGAGGCGGCATTTGGTGGGAATGACCCCTCATTCAACTCCACTATCAATTGTATGATATTACGATAAGATAGCATCTATGTACGCGAATCAAAATAAGCAAGACGCTTTTTGCTGTTGATAAGACGAGTATAACGAAATAGCATCTGCTGGCCTAAACAGTATGACTGCACCTGTGCAAGTCGATAGCCAGCTTGCTCATTGGGGAAAAACTTGTGGTAGTTAGAAAATGTGCATTACCTTCCACGAGCAATGTTCGTTTCACTATAATTCATCACCAGCCCCAAATTACCCCCATTGTTACTCTAAATGTTACTCTAGATCTAAAGTCGAAATGTTGCACCCAATTTGTGGAAAGCCTTGTCTAATACTTGTGCCAGGTTGTGGGTCAGTTGGTAAAGCGCTTGACAACCGGACATTTCAGAGTTAAAGCCCTCTCTAGCCCTCAAAGCCCTCAAAGCCAAAGGTAAACTATATTGACGGGAATCTGGTAGTTGCTGGTAGCTCCCTTTTTCCAAAATCGGTATATTCATAGATTTAAAAAATTCACTTGCCAGGGTGAAAATATGCGTAAATCGAGATGCAAAGCTCCAGCTACAACCTGGCAATCTTCATTGATTGCTTCATTTTTATGAAAGATTATTCCTTGGAAATGTTAAAAAATTAATTGCGTAAGTCATATTCGTTTCTGATTGTTGCGTAAAATGATAGAGTAAGTTAATGCAGTGTTTAAATATTTTGTGATTCTACCATGCCTAATGAAATAAAGGTCTCACGAAATAAAGATTTAAAACGTATCAGAATATTACAGATCATAGTGCATAGACATTTCAATGGGCTTAGGACGTGACCTTTTTTACCATAATGATTACGAAAAAGGCTCTAGCGGCAGTGTATTGGGATGATCCTGATGATTAATCTTCTCTTTCAAGATCACCACCAGGCAGCAAAGCAAAAATTGACGCTAAGAAAAGGGTACGGAGTAGAGGAGATTATAGTCCACCCAATGCACGAGATTGTGAGCAAGTTATCAACGAACAGGGCCTATTCGTGGGATTTCGATATAGCATTGATAAAACTGAACGAAAGCTTGCCAAAGCAAACGAAAGCTGATGTCGTCGACAGTGAACGAACTAATGTGACCGACTGCAAATCAGCAGGTTTGTTGAAGAGACTTTGATAAAATTTGCAACTAAAGTAGCGTGAATAAGATAGCATGTTAAAACATTGTGGAGAAACTCAACAACGTTACGGAGAGAGGGCAAGGGGAGTGAGCAAAATTCCCCAGCATCGTATATTTGGGTCTTATTGCGCTTTTCCTATTTTTCCTATTTTTGAAAAAATTTATATCATAAAACGTATTTCAATGCTGTTTTCTCCGTCACACAAAATCCTGTCAGATAAGCAAACATAGATAGTCTTAAATAAAAACTGAAAAAAGCATCGCCTCTTTTAACCCCTGAATAAGCTATGAACAACTATAATATACCTTTCCTCTAGAGATGCAGCCACGTCTGCTCCCCAAAAAAATTAAAACCGTTGTGGTGACCAAGCAATGTATAATCAACAGCTACAAGCATTAGATGAAAATAAGTTTAGCGGTAGATCCAGTCCTTTTTTTCCAAACTGATTTGCCAATTAAGAAATTAACATCTCTTAGTATTCAGGACCAGCTGATTTGAATGCTATGTGTATCAATCCTTTAGATTTTATGAGATTTGGGTGAAAGGAAATGATAAAATAAGAATCTGATGGTATCAAATTAAAGGAAATACTGATAAACATATTTCATGATGAATTCTAATGCTGGTGTTCCAGAACTGTTTTGCTAAAATCTACATGCAGGCATTTTAAGAGCAATTTTTTCGTAATTGAATAGCTCATACCAATGGATGTGACCTGGGGACTAATGTTCGCGCTACGAACATGCATTTTACATCAGCATTGAAGTTGACTATATAGATAATGTAACGGACCACTTCAAATTTGGAACTAGGGTGCCGTGTATCATGCACTCTTAGTAAGATATTTTTGTTAATAGAACCAAACTTTCTCTATCCTTTAACCTCACGATGTTGTGGTTAACGATACAGCCACAGTATCAGACTTTGTTATAGGCACCAAATAAGTCTCCTGTGATTATTGATAACAGGGCATCAGGGTAATAAACTTAAGCGTCAGGTCCTTTAAATTAAGTAAGTAGAAAGGTATCAAGAATATATCAACCAAGGGGCCACAGCTGAGGGGGGGGGGGGCGGTTGGGGGCTGAAGGGCTTGAGCCCCTCAAAAATTTTAATTAGACACTAATTTTCAAAAGGAAAATATGAAAACTTTTGTGTTCCGTATAATGATGAAGATCAAAGCCCCCCACCCCCCCCCCCTCAGATTTCTAATCCTTGGTTGGCTCTTGATACCAACAACAACTGAATGAGGTTGTTAATTAGACTGGCCAAATTAGTCTTCTAATGAAATGGTTTGTCTATTTATTAAATCGCAAAATTTACACAAGTTGTTTTAAGTTAAAGCTTGAAGCGAAGTGTATAGCCGTAAAACTTTCTTATGCTTTTCTTTGCCTTTGTGTAGTATGCCTCGTCATCGAGTTTTCTCGCTAAGAATTCACATGTCACTCATAATATTGAAAGGTACAAAGTGGAATTCATCAACCGAAAGATTGTAAATGTTTGCAAAGTCAATATAAATTATTGCGCGGGAAAGCCGCGTGTGCCTGGGGCATAAAAATTACTAAACCTGGACAGCTGTTACAAGGTGGAAAAAGCTTCTGGCACACGTCCATTAATAAGAACATCTAAGGTGTCTGAGGTCAACATGTATTTTTAAAACATTGTTAGTTCTTTTGAATAGTGAGGTAAAAAATACGTCGAGTCGCTCAAATCTTCAAGGCACTGTTTGCTTTTATAAAACCATTCTGCATTATCTTGTAAAAGTCTTTTTAGTATCCTTGTAGCTCAGAAAAAGTGATTGTAACTGAAGTTGCACACGAAAATGTTTTAGGGCAAGATATGCTAGCCTTTAATGGAGGCAAATCAATTTCCTGTGGGTCGTGCTGGCGATTGGGCACCCCTCTGCTTCCAAGGGAATCATCATTTTACCTTTTATAAGTCCTACTTTGCAAAAGGACCATATATTTGATCATGCTTTAGTTTTGACAACTCCAAATTCGAACTTCATTTCCATGTGCTATACCAAGAATGGCATTTCCAAATAAAGCTTGCACGCTTTTTAATATGCATTTCATATTGATCTTGCAATAAAAAATTGGCATTTAGCTAGTTCTTCTCATCTGGTTTTGCACAAGCGTACCAAAAACGCATAATACTACATAAGGCCCCCTTTAGAGTTCGACTTAGCACTGAAATTACCATGTGTACCAGATCCCTCCGCGGATAAGAGCAAAACCATATCAGCATAATTAAGCGATAATACTTACTGTCTCAAGCTTTTTTATCCTTCAACGCGCTGGTACAAAGAGCATACTGAAACCAGTGTGGCTTTCTTATTCAGAGCCTCCGACGAAGGAGGGGGGGGGGCGGGGGGCCTTGGCCCCCCTTTTTGCAAAATAGAGTTTTTTTCAAAATCTTTTGTTATGGGTGTTAAATTTTCCCTTGGCCCCCCCAATTTTCAACCTTTGTCGGAGCCCATGTTATTGATAAAAGTGCACATTGTTTTAAACATTGCGATAGCATGATTTTTATGCACATTGCTTTTTGCAGGTTGGGGAAGCTACAACGAACTAGACTCCATTTCAGATGTTAGTAGAAAGAGTTACAAAATATCAGAAACATTAAAAGAAATACAAGTTCCTCTTATACCTTGGAAAGCGTGTTACGACTTTCGTACGAAAAGCCATGAGAAGTTTGCCCTTATAAACTATCATGTTATCTGCGGAGGAACAGTTGGTATCGAGAATGAGTATCGAAATGGAGGCTGTATTGGTGACTCCGGCTCTCCTTTGCTGTGCAGCAGTACTAAGGGAAGAGTACTTTACGGCATACTGTTAGGTGGAAACCCCTTCTGCAGGCAGGGTATCGACTATATGATATTCACCAAGGTAGTACACTACAAAGCGTGGTTTTTGCGACATATAAATGGACATCGCAAACATTAAAAACGTGGGACGATTGGAATAACTTTCTGCTTACCTCTTCAACCATGGTTTTTCAATAGCTGTTCAAGCAAGGGTAGGGCCAGAAACTTTCTGACAAAGAGGCTCACCTGTCTAGTTGGAGAGGGTAAAAGGGGGAAGGGGCGAAAATATTCCTTTGATAAAAGTTTTTGAACAGAGATTGCAAAATAAAGCTGCAATTTTCTCTGATGTGTCAGTTGACATGCTCAGTATTCCAAGGCACTTAAAGTGCATTCAAGGTCTTTTAAACGAGTGGCTAATAGAGTTCTCTAGTGTGACGTCATAAAAAACTATTTTAAAACTAATTTTTCGAATTTTGATCACATAACACAAAAGAGCATCATAAAATACTCCCATTTATGCAAAATCAGTTAAATTTGTCGAAAATCGGGTGAGCTATGGCCGATAGAAGATCTGAAGTTTGCTAACGGATTACTGTTATTTTGGCTCAGTTCCTAAAGTTATCAATTTACAGAGGTTTGATTGGGCTAGAGATTGTGCTCATCAGGACATATTTAAGCCAATTCGTGATACCGTTAACTGATTTTGCAGATTAAGGGGTATTTCATGATGCTCTTTCAGGTTATGGGAAAAATTTCAAAAATTCTAAAAATAGATTTTTGTGACGTCATCACTTGACAACTCTATAAAGTAGCCTTGTTTTTCTTTCTTTTATACCAGAACCCCCGCTTGAGATGTTAATACCAGAACCCCCTGATTTAAAGCCCCGGTCAAACTTCTGAACACGTGTTATGTTTGAGCTGAGTAAAAAGTTCAGTCGTTTGGCCAACTTGTTTAATGTTGTTCAGCGCTGTAAAGTCTTCGGGTGGCAACAGTAGTTTCTAGGATAGGAACTAGGATTTGAAGGGGATAGGGGGAATAACAGTATAGACAGTTTTAACAAGACTTAACGCACTTCTCACAGTTTATGTTAAGTTAATGATCAACATCTTTTGGTAGGTCGAAGAAATGCAAGAAATGAACCTATCATGAATATTTCCAACTAAAACATATAACATCAAAACACTTTTTGGTCCACAGTCCTCATAACATGAAACATCGGTTCACTATAATGCACTATTTTTTCGCTTTTTCTTGCTGCTTTACATCTTTTCATTTCGTTAGATTTTTGGACTATTTTAAACAGTCTATTTCGAACACATGGCAACTGTATAGAGCCCAGCTTTCCTATGAAGAATTAATAGCCACCCTATATGGATGCAGTTTGTAATCAATCTTTCCTGAGCCTCAATAAACATACAAATTTTAATAACTGACACCTTAAACCACAGGCGAAGACACCAATCCAACAAGTGAATCCTACCTTTTTTTGAAAAATTATCTATGTACTACATTTTTGATTAAGGACAAGAATTTCAATTAGTCCCGAAATTTCTTCCCGGAAAAACAAATATATTGCGGACCATAAATCTGGTTTCTAACGTGTCCGCTATTTAAAACTCTAATATTATTCCTGATTATATACCATTCTACAAAGGATTTCGCCTATCTTATGTACCAGGTTTAACAAACACTGGATAATCTTAACCGGGAAAAAATTTATTTCGGTCACATTTCCATGCTGAAAAGCTGGAGATAAAAGGTAAAGAGCGTTAAAAATCTTCTTGTTGAAACAAACAATTTCTGTTTACAATTTTTTAAAGTATGTATTCAAGCATTTTAATCTACTGTAAAATGTAATAATGAAGTCCGAATCAAGTAATGCAATTTAATTTTTTGAGTTCTTTTAAAGCAATCTTACATGAAAGAAAGCAATTGAATGGTGTTTTACAGCAAAGAACAGTATTCTTATAGCAAATAAAAGGGTGAAAGTACTGAAGCATAGATTTAGGAGTAGAGGTCTCTGGACCCCCATGTTATTCAGTACTTATAAAAATGAGAAAGTTTCTCTTTTGTAAGAAAAAAGTGCCCTTTTTTGTCAAGCCCCGGCCAAATGACCCGATTTTTCACTCGATTTTTTATTCAACAAGAAATCGAGTAAAAAATCAAGTCTTTTGGCCACCTTGTCGAGCGAGTCGAATGGCGTCGAGTGATGCCGAGCGAAGTTTGATCTCTATCAAAAAAGTCGAGTGACACAGGTGTTATCGAATCGTTTGGCCACCTTGTCGAGTGAGCGCATGCGCATTTATATATTCGAGAGCAAGGCCACCAAAAAGGGGCCGAAAAGCATATTACCGAGTGGCGTAGCGTGAGCGCAGAACTAAGGCATACGGTAACATAAAATATACGGCTATGTTGAATGAATGTAATCGTAATTTTAAGCCTTTTAAAAATACAAGCGGTAATTGATGATAATCGTGATAACAAATTTTGATTTTAAAGTAACGAATTGTTTTTACTCTAATTCTAATCAATCAAGGTGTCTATTATCTGCATCAGAGGCTCCGACAGAGGTTGGAAAGTGAAGGAGGGCCAAAGGAAAAATTATCACCTTTGCGAAAAGTTTTTGAAAAAAGCTCAATTGTTTTACAAAATTTTTCAGAATAAGTCCTAGTGCTAAAACCGTTTCGCAAAAGATCTCATTCTTATTCACATTCCTCAAGAAAAAGCATCACCTAATGCCCACCAAATGTAAGAATTTTTAAGCTATAATGCAGCAGAGGATTCCCGCAATGAGGAGCTCTCCACATTGCGAAATTGTTAACACACTGCAGAGCCTAGGCGCAGGGGCGAAACTGCTGCGGGGTATGGGGGGTGCTGCGCCCCCCTCAGGTTTCTGGATTTATGGTCTTTCCCCCCATCTTTTTTTCAATCTCCTCCCAGTTGGGAAAACAAACCAGAAACGAGGCTAGGAACAGCAACATATATACATTTCTGTCTTTCGTCCACCGATCAGCGCTTTCGTCTCGAGCTCGACGCGCACATGTTTATCTTCGCCTTGAGATGAAGTCTGAAGTATTGATCGACAGCAAAAGTATAGACGGAAAGTAAAGTGTGTTTGATGCAAGAAGGAAATGAACACACGACATGCCCCCCTACTTTTGCAAAACAAGAGAGCTTTTTTCAAAATCTTTTGTTGTGATTTCTAAATTTTCCCTTGACAAGCCCCCCCCCCAACTTCCATCCTGCCTCGAAGCCCATGGAACACTGACAATTTTAGAAGCATTATAAATCAAAGCATGAAGGATATACCATCTCGGAATACGTTGTTGACAAAAATGAAGTAATACTTTTGTATCTAAATGTATGAAACTTTCATCATACATTCATAAAAAGTTTACCCTGGGAACCACACTCACTATATAAAGAAATAGTGACTCTATTTTATTTTATATATAGTGAGTCTGATGCCCAGGGAATAAAAAGTTATGCCCTGAAATTCTCTTAAGGTTTTACACTTACTGTCCGAAAGTATTGCACCCTTCGCTAGAAAATGGCCGTACAGCCGCCAAAGTCTTTTAACTAAAAAATTCAAATAACCGTAACAAGTGACAGAAGTTTTTAATCAGTTCAAGCGGAAAATAATAGAAAATTTTTCAAGAAATTGTAATTGAGATATGAACTGCAAAAAACTTTCGAGTTTCTTCAATTTCTGAACAATATCCATGGTTACGAGAACACGACAATTGAGCTTTGATAATAGGTGTACCTGTAAAATACTTCCAATAGAAAAACTTTTCTTTACTTGAGGGATTTTGTTATGGTGAATTCAGAGATACTTATTCAGTGCTTGGGTGTCTAAAAATGTTGAAATTCCGTCCAGAGCAACCGAAAGTTGAAAACCAAACATAAAAATGCAACTGAAGCTCTTTTCTGCTGAAACATTGTAGTCTGCGTAGCTGTTCCTAAACCCCGAAATTTTCAAGCGGTGTTTTCTTGTTCCACTTTGATAAAATTGAGATCCTACTTCAATCCCCTTTTTTGAATTGCTCTCTTAATAGCTAGGTGATTCAGAAAGTGAAAACAGTTTTTTCTTTTATAGAAAAGACAGGCCTTACAAATGCTTGCTTTTCGGAAACAAATGTTTATAGCCAACACCAGAAAAACTAGAGGCATATTTCTTGACTTTAAACAAACAGCCTGAGTCTAAAGACCCTCTCTCGGGGTCCCCGATGATTCCAGCCCTTGAGGCGATGTGCCCTTAAAATGAAGTTCATACATGACACGCCCTTTCATCAAGCATGACACGCCCTTTCGTCAGGCATCTAAGCTTCATACCCCCCTTAATGAAAATAGTGAAGTTTCGCCCCTGCCTAGGCGAACAGGAGCAAAGTTTCTACTCTCATTTTCTACTCTCATAAGTCATAGTTAACAAAGATGACAATAATGAGCTGTGAGAGTTGTTACAATTGAAGATGCTTACATGTGTAATGGTTTCAGAAAGTTGTTCCTTGCAAATCATCAACTATTTGGCAAGGCTTGCGGGTCGGCACTAGATCATAGTCAGCTAACGTACATGACGTCATACAAACTATGGCAACCTGGTGCATAAGTGGTAGTATGACCTCATCGCATTCCAACCATTTGATGAAAGACTTTATTGCAAGCGGCATGAAATTCAATTCCTATGTCAACTGCCAATACCTCCGCTCAGTCAATGTTCTGAACACTAAACTATGGAAAATGAAGACTGACGCAATGCTTTTAAAAGAGACTTTAGGCTTGTTTACAGCCAATTTTGTCGGGGAACTCTCTTTTAAATGCTTGATAATGTTCTTATGCGGCAAAACTAGTTATCTGAGATTTTAGCAACGGCTTCATACATAATTATCAATGGCAGTTACTCTGATAATAATTATCAATGGATGTAAAAAATTTATTGCTGGGTTAGGTTTTATTTAGAACATTATACCTTAAACCTTTTTAATATTGTATCATATATTTTTATTTCATACTAACTCTTTATAGATAGTTGGCCTTAATTAGCTTCTTTATAGCTATCAGCCGTTCATTTAGTACGCCAACTTTAAACAAATTATTTATTATTATTTTTATTATTATTATTATCTGACTCAGGCGAAAACGTAAGAGAGAGTTTTTTTAGCTGCACACGCACTAAAACGAGTTCTTTAGATTCAACTGTAAGAAAGTGCTTCAAAACAGGGCCTATTTAAAGCTTTAGAGTAGAATAGACACTTTTTCCGTGTTTCTCTGTTTATGTGTGCTATGAATTGAAACCCTTGAAGAAAAAGTTAAACTCCAGCTTTAGCAGAAAATTCTCCGAACGAAGTAAGCAGAAAATCTGGCAAACACGTCCCTGTAGATTAAACAAACTACAGAATGATCTCCTGCGGTCATTTTCCTGCATTTGCCTAAAACACTTAACTGTTCTGTAGGGATACCTGGGCCCTGTTAATGCCACAGCAAACCACAGGCGAGTTCCGCCATTGCACTTAGTCCTCGGTTTCAAAGATGTATGACGTCATGTACGTTAGCTGACTATGATCTAGTGCCGACCAGGCTTGCGCTCAGGTCTACCGCATGCCCTGGTCCGTAAATTCTGACCATACTGGCAAGCCTTTTGACTTGAATTACGGAATGCGGATCATGACAAATAAACTTTGACCCCACTTTGACGGAACCTTTTTCTATTTTCAACAGTCACAAAGTAGAGAATGGAAAATAATTACATTTGAAATGATGTATAACGCAAAGAATATTCGCAAAAAGCAGCTTATAGGCAGAAAAATGTTGTGGATTATCAGATATTTGGGAATGCTTGCGCTAAGGCTGACCGCAAGATCCAGTCCGGAAAATTCTCACATCTCTCAGAAGCTTCTCTCGAGCTGCACTTAAGCTGCACTGGAGCATCGCATGTTTCTCTTATTTTAGACAGGCAAAAAGAGTGATGTCGAGGGGCTTCAATCTTTTAGATTTTTCGTATTTCACAATTTTTAGCGATCTGTTTATTTGGAAAAATAGCCAATTGGCATGTTGGCGCTGGAGTTCACTGCATGCTGCTCATGACCAGAAAGAAAACCCGTTTATTGCGACAAATGTTATGCATTGACTTTAACACAACAAAATAATTACTTCTGGTATATTTTTTTTGAAGTGTTGCAAGAATTTTAGAATTTATCTAGAATTTTTCACGCTTGCGCCGCAAGCGTAGCATACATAGACGCTACGCCACTGATGTTACCCTTGGGCCTCGAGGTTCAGTGATGAATTCCATTTTATAGTCCAGCTGTTAACGTCCTGAATTGTTCAAGTTATTGATAAAAGCACAAAAATTTACAGATTACCGATGATCCTAAGAGTAATAAATCTTGATATAGTGCAAAGCCAAATTAAGCCCAGTGTCATAACCTGCACTTTGAGGTTAACGCAAGAGAGAAATCACTTCGCAAACATAACATAACATAACATCCAAGCATCATACAGCGAATAGTAATCTTTTTCATAAGACAATAGGCTTGCTAAATAAAGTATTTGCTCCATAGGGAGTCCATAGCGTAAAACCATTTACAAGGATATGACATCACTTCCCCTTTTTAAAAATCAGCGAATAAATCTTGATGGTATCGGATCACCATATCTCACCGGTTGACTCCTTACTCTTGTTGATTGACGGCGTGCGTTATTTCCAAGTCTGTGTTCGCGTTCTGCTTGATTTCCTTCTTTGTTCAACTCTTGTTCTATATCACTGTCGAACTCTTCATGCTGATCTACTCTAGCAGGGAATTTCTTGAAATGTGACACATTTCTTGTGATACGTCTTGTTTTGTTCTCTGCGGTAATCATCGTCCCTTTACGTTGGATAACTTTGTATGGGGCTTTATCAAATCTTGATGAGAACTTGTTCTTATACTGTTGTTTCACGAGTACTGTATCTCCTATTGCTATATCACTTTCTTTCGCGTGTCTCTTCTTGTCAATATACATCTTCTGATATTTCTGTGACTTCTCTTCATTTTCTCGAGCGATCTTGTGCTTGTTTATAATACTTTTCCGTTTCAGTATTGGGAACTTTCCACGAACTTGTCTGTTGAACAAAAGTTCGCACGGTGGAACTTTCGTAGTAGAGTGCGGTGTTGTGCGATATTGTAGAAGAAACCTTTGTAATTCTTGCTTCCACACTTTTCCTTCAACAACGGCGGCTTGAATGGTCTTTAGTAGTGGTTGATTGAATTTCTCAACTTCACCATTCGCTTGTGGCCATCTAGGTGTTATCCGATGATGTTTTGATCCTATAGCTAAATTATAGCGGCTGAATTCGTCACTATTAAAAGGAGGTCCGTTGTCCGATATAATAATTTCTGGGATGCCATGTACAGAGGAAATTCGATCCAAGTTAGTAAATAATGTGCTTGATTTTGTAGAGTTGACAATTGCCACTTCCGGGAAATGCGAGTATCGGTCTATTACTACTAGCAAATATTCGCCTGTAGGTAATGGACCACAATAATCCACATGTACTTGTTCCCAGGGTGAACTTGGCATTTCAACTTGTTGAATTGGTGCTGGTGGTGCTGGCTTTCCCACAGCTTGGCATGCTAGGCATGATTCTAACGTTTTTTGAACTACCTCATCCATTCTGAAGAACCACACTTTTTCTCGTAATAGAGCCTTTATTTTAGATATGCCTTGGTGACTCTCGTGGGCAATATCGACAGCTCTTTGATGAAGTGCATCTGGAATAATGATTCTTGAGCCACGAAGAATTATATTGTTGCAACCAATGGTAATTTCATCTTTGATTGGCTTGTATTGTTTCACGGTTTCCCAGTGACCAGTACGTATTGCTGCTCGAAGTCCTTTCAAAACTCGATCGGCATTCGTTGCCTCGGATATTTCATCAATGGTCATAGCTTTCGGAACTGCGTTATGTGTGACAAAATTGATGTACATTTCCGTTTCTTCAGCCATAGTACTTTGGTTGGTGTTAGATGCAGGGTGTCTTGATAAATAATCAGCCGGATTGTCTGCACCCGCTTTGTATTGGACAACAAATTGATATGGTTGAAGTCTCAACACCCAACGCTCGATTCTTGCAGATGGCTTCGATGTTGGTGTACCGTAAATAATTTCCAACGGCTTGTGATCTGTTATGAGAGTGAATTCCTTCCCATATAAGTATAAGTGGAAGTGTTCTATTCCCCACACGATACTCAGCGCTTCCTTTTCTGTTTGTGAGTACCGTTTTTCAACATCAGTCAATGCTCTACTAGCATAAGCAATAACTTTGTAATCCTCCGAAGCAGTGCCTTGTGCTAATATTGCAGATATACCAACAGGACTTGCATCCACGGTAACTGTCGTGTTCTTTGACATGTCGAAATAGGCCATTACTGGTGCATTAATTAATGCATCTTGTAGTTTCGTAAAAGCATCTTGGTGTATTTCCGTCCATGCAAATCTAATGTTTTTCTTTGTTAACTCACGCAGAGGAGAAGTTATTGTGGCATAATTACGTATGTATCTAGAGCTGTAGTTTGCCATGCCCAAAAGACTTCTAACTTCTTGAGCATTGGTTGGTGTAGACATATTCTGCAAATCTATAATTCTCTTGGGGTCTGGGCGTGTTCCCTCAGCCGAAAATATCTGACCAAAGAACTCTAATGAAGGCTGGAGGAAACTGCATTTATTTGCATTAAGTGTCAGGCCTTTCTCCTGGAGACGTTTCAGAGAATTGCGAAGTGCGGCATCGTGTTCTTCTCGCGATTTTCCATGTATTATGATATCGTCTGCTATGTTGCACACTCCTTGTATGCCTTGGAGGCTTTGTTGCAATGCATGCTGGAAAATTTCAGCACTAGCATTTATACCATATGCCAACCTTTTATACCTGAAAAGGCCTATGTGCGTACTGAATGTGGTGATATAACGACTCTCTTCAGATAAAGGTAACTGATGATATGCTTGGGCTAAGTCCAATTTCGAAAAGTACTTTGCACCATTCAAATCTAAACTTACGTCATTGACCGTAGGTATTGGGTACCTCACACGATTGATAGCTTGATTCGCCATACGCATATCCACGCAAATACGTACTGAGCCGTCCTTCTTTGGAACTGCTACAATCGGTGATACCCATGGTGTAGGTTGTGTTTCAGGTACTGCTTCAATAATATCTTCCCTCTGAAGCTCCTTCACAGCGTGTTTTACTTTCTTTCGAATGTGAAAGGGAATCCTTCTTTGAGGCTGCGCTTGAGGAATCGCCTCTTTGTCGATGTTCAGCTTCACTGCATCATTTTTCAACTTTCCTAGCCCTGTGAATACTTCTTTGTATTCTCCGATTATCGCTTGGATGGCTCGATCCTTTGTATTGACAGTAAGGCCGTTTGAATCAGTGATTTTATTCAAATTGAACGTGACAATACCCAATTCCAAAGCAGTGTTTCCTGATAATAAGCAACCAGTGTCCTTTTCATGCATGACATAAAACGTCGCTACACAATACCTTGCTTTTGATTCAATCAATGTCTCAAACTTTCCTTTAAAATTAACAGGCGTTTTTGAGTTGAAAGGAAATGCTTTGACTTTTGTTGGTTTTAACTCAATGTTCGTAAGCTTTTCAAAGGTGTTTCGATCCAATACATTTATTGACGCACCAGTATCTACCATCATTGTAACGTATTGTCCTCCGACCTTTGTCTTTATATAACGACATCCTTTCTTTTGTTCCATGGTCTTGTGCTGAATTGCATACATATACTCATCCGAACTTGATTCATTGTCCTTGTCGTTATGGTGCTGTAAAGGCTTCACTTGGTTTCTTTTGTTTATTGTTGAGTTGCCACGCATTCTATGAAATGTCTGTCCCTTTGTCGAGTTTTGACTGCGACAGACGCTTGCAAAATGATCTGTTTTATTGCACTTTCGGCAAACCTTCCCTTTTGCAGGACATCTTTGCTCGTGCGGCCATGCTCCTCCACAATTGTAGCATGTTCTCTGTCCTTTTGCTTTCGGTTTTGCCTGTTGCGCTTGAAATCGGTTCGTCGACAAAGTTTCCTCGGTTTTTGATTCAATGTCCTTCGCTTGGTACGAGCTCATTTCATCTCGCCGACCATCTAATAACATGTCTTTCAACTTGTAATCTGGATCCCTCAGAGCACGTCTTCGTATTTTAGAAGAAAAACCACCAGTCAGGATCTGTTGCTCAATTTCGAAATCAGGATTTTCAAATTCACAGTTTGTAGAGAGGTTTCGTAATCTAGTATGGAACTTATCAAGGGTCTCTCCCTCCTCTTGACGAGTTTGACGAAATTTGTATACCTCGTATCGGCGATTGTTTTGAGGCTCGAAGTAAGCAGTGAGTTTGTCCTTTGCAATTTCATAATCGGCATCATCCCCAATATCATCAAGTTGGTGAAAAATTTCTCGAACACGAGAACCAGCTTGATACAGAAGTAATGCCCTCTTGCGAGTAGCATCGCGAATTCCACTTGCGATGAGAAACGTATTGAAGTCGCTCAACCAGAGACGCCATCGTGCTGCTAGACTTGATCCAACCTCGCCATCAGGGTTGAATTCGGGTAACGGTTTGAGGTTTAAGGCCATGCTGGATTTTGACTCGTCGCCAATGTCATAACCTGCACTTTGAGGTTAACGCAAGAGAGAAATCACTTCGCAAACATAACATAACATAACATCCAAGCATCATACAGCGAATAGTAATCTTTTTCATAAGACAATAGGCTTGCTAAATAAAGTATTTGCTCCATAGGGAGTCCATAGCGTAAAACCATTTACAAGGATATGACACCCAGAAGCTGGGAACTGCGCATGCCTCAAAACGTACAGCATGGAAACAAGGCTTTATATTATATTAAAAACCTTTCATTCGTACCCAGACGATATGGGATGTTTACGTAAAGACCTTAATATATATATAAATAGTGATTTTATGTTCATAATTTGCATTTATGCCCCTCAGGGGGGGTCATTTGACGATTTTTTTAGAGTTGCTTTGTGCTCTGTGGTACACAGCATTGAAATGAGGCTAGATGTTAAAAACATTTTTTTCTTACCCGGTTGATGTGGGATATTTAGGTAAAGGTTTTCATATATTAAAATAGCGAAAATGTTCATAATTTGCACCCAAGCCTTTCAGGGGGATCAATTGAAGATTTTTTGATGATCTAGCTTTTCCTTAACAACAAGCTCGCTCGCCTTCCCAAGCCAGCCTTTCTCGTCATATGTACTGACCAACAATAAAGCTGAGGATCGCTACAGAGATGCTGGAACAGGCGGAGCATTTAAGTCCCGTTTGGTATAGCCAAAGGAGTGACCTCGCTTCGCTTGGATGGATTTGGAGGTAGACGACATATTGGGGTCAAAAGAAGTGAAAGAGGAAAAAAAAGAAGAGAAAGAAAAAAAGAGAAAAAAAACTGAACTGAAAAGTGTCAACTTCTCTTCGAGTTCTAAAATGGCTGTTATGGCCGGTTTCATGGATGCAAGGGAAATTCATGGATGCTGAGGATAGTGTCATGAAAAGATGACTGAGAACTAGTGGAACTTGTGTTATGGTCGAAGTTATCTACAGTGGCACTGGTAAACAGCTCTTTTCTAAGCTTTGATGGGCAAACGACTCCTCCGTGCTCATACCTAAGAGGAACAAATGAATATGAAATACGCGACTGGATAATATACTACAAAAATGCTTACATACATAACATCCATGATATTAACGAAGATAAACTGCAGTCATCCATTCACAGCATCCCTTAAGTTCTTTCTTATTAAGAAATTTCAACTAGCTCTCTAGCCAAGTCTCTCATGTGGCGTGGTAAATAATTGAAATACATTATGCGCTTGGAAAAATTGTTATTTTTCAGATTTCCTCTTGCATTACATGCATGCAGACGGCTACGACCATTACATGCATGCAGACAGCCTTGCATGCATTTGCTAAACCTTACCTTTCTACAACACTCTTTGTTATTTCTGTAGACACAGTAAGGAAGAGGTCGTATGACACACAGAGACCAAGCCTGTAAAAGACATCCATCAGGGACCTGTCTCTTGTTGCACTTTGTAAAATGGCAGCGGGTACTACTTTGATCGTATATGGTGTGATCGACAACGAGATACGCAATTGAAGACGACTAACTGAGCAATGGAAAGACATGCCTGGCTATCAGACGGATCTATTTTGGTGAATGGTCCCTTAAAAGCATTCCAACTAATGTCAGTAAAGAGCTTGGGATAGATTCGTCTGGCATTCAGAAGAAAAAGTTCCATCGAAAGAGTTTGTAGTGATTTTAATATTGTAAAATAGGCCATATTCCTACTTCTTTCTCGATCATGCCTTACGTCATTTATAGCATCACATACCACAAGGTATTTCCTTCACCATTGTACACACGTTCCCACATCTATGTCATGCTTACTTCTTCCAAAGTCTAGATCTTTCCCTTTCCATTGCATCATAATTACATCATCCTAATTAATCCTTAGTCAGCAATTTGATTTCTGTATATAAGTATCTTAATTTGTATAAAGTCAGTTCAGTTCAGTTCAGTTAAGATCAGAGTTATACAGCAATACACTGTCTCTCTCACTGGCTCCGTGTTCTCTGCACGTTAAATAAGATTCGAAGAAAATCAACGATGGAAAGTCAAAGGAATCATATAGGAACCAATCAACACTAAAAGTCGTTCCTATAAGTTCTTCACCCTAAGTATGTCTCTCCTCGAAATATTAGCTGCCCATGCAAGTTTCAAGATTAGACGGATTCCCCTACCTTGCGTGTGCGCAGTTACGTCAGAGAGCTCTTTAACAACCTTCCTATTTTCGTGTTTTGCTTTGCTCTAAGTTCCTGTAATTTATGCTGGAAAAACGTTTCTAGTTCTGATTATGTAAGTACCGCTGGATTATTAATGTCTAGACTATCAATATATCCTATCAATGCAGCAAAGCAAGCTCATCCAAGCTGATCATAGGCTGTAAATTAGGAACTAGCTTTTAGTTTAGATTCCTCAAAGGTTTAGCTTTGTTGTAAAGATTGACTAGGTAGTTTTTATGATACTTTATTTCAATCAGTGGCTGAGCCACGGGGGGGGGGGATGGGAGGGACTAGTCCCCCCCCCCCACTTTTTCAGAAAGTCGGTCCTTTAGATTCTTGCGAACCTGATGAGAAAACTTCGGGGGGGGGGGAGGATATGTACTTTATCTAGATCGTCACATTTAAATTACATTTCTTGGGAGATAAGAGTTGTATCCTCTGGAAGAAAATGTTTCAATCACGGGAAAAAGGCGTGGTACAAAAGGGCGTGGTCCCTGACACACCTTTTGTCCCCCCATTTATCCCAGGCTGGAGCTGCCACTGGTTTCAATAGCAACTAAATCGCTAGAAGAGAGCTTTGCAACTAGCCTGTGTTCCAGACCCCCCTAACTTGAAAGTAGAGGGTCTGCACGAGCTTTTCCCAGGATCTCTGGGTAAATCAATTATGCGTAAATTATGCGGCTTTGAGATGACAAAAGTGAGCAATGGCGTAAACAGAGCGTTGTTTGCTGCGACAGTTTACGCATTCAAATAGTGACAAGAAATGTGTGCAAATTCAAAGTTTCTCTTTATTTTGTCAGACAATGCCACAATAATGTCTGAAAGCATTGAATATGTCATGATGCCTAGATAATTGTCGCCCGGCGCGAGGATGGAAACACTTCAAAAACCGGAGGATGAATTTTAATCAAAACACGCTTTTTGTTGATAACTCTTCTCTTATGTGTTAATGAACGTTTAAAAACATTTTTAAAATCAAAATTTCAGATTTCAAACAAGGAACTTAGAAGACGTGTTTATAGCAAAGCAATCACTTTCATGATGAAAAGAATTTATGAAAAGTACAAGGCATGGGCCTAGGCCTACTGCCTCACATTGCTAGAAAAATTAGTCCACTCAGTTAGGCAGCCTTGTCCGGATCAATGATAAATGTTTACTAGTCTTAAGCAATTTCCACTGTGTGTAAACTTGCGTTTATAACCAGAGATCATTCTCTACGGCTTGAAGCCAAAGCGTCTTGTCTACTTTTCGGTTTCCATTACTTATCGCTACTCCGAATCTCATGTTTTCCATCATCGTATCCACTAGATCTTGTCCCAAAAAATCCTTCTTTACATTAAATTCAAGCCAAACTAGTAAATAAACATCTTCTACCATGCAAATGTCTACTCAAAGCAAATCGATTGGTTGCCAAGTAAATTTTTCTTCGATTGCTGCATGTGGTAGATTCACTCCCCATCAACTGCTGTAAAATGAGCAAGATTGGCCCACAGCATCTTTAATCTGTTTTGGTCAGAACCAATGAATTGTCCCAATGAAGATCTTCAACATCAAATAGCAGTGCAACATTTTCAAAACTTTTCTTCTAACAAATAAATCTATATCATACTGCCACGACCGATCAAAATATTAGCGTTTCTTCTTGCATGATTACACAGATGTGTGATTAATATGCAAAAAAATCAATTCAATCCCCGTACGCGATATTGCTCTCGGTTACACAGACCCTCTACTTTCAAGTTAGGGGTCTGGAGCACAGGCTATTTGCAAACAACCTGTTATCTTTGAGAAGAACTGCAAGAGCGTTCTCGGTTATTTGTACAGTGGATGCACAATGCAAATTTTCAGGAGAATTATCTTCTTCACAAAAGAACCACTGTAGTCTTTGTGGGTCAAAATAAGGGCTGCTAGATCTCCTAGATTTCACGAGCTTGAGTGGCTTTGATTCTTGTTATCATCACTGTTTTCCTCTTCCTCTTCAACAACACCTAAAGCTCGCTTCTCGGCTTGCTGTAACTTTGTATCATTAAATAAATCTCTACCAGAATTATGCCAGGAACCTCTGTTCACTTTCTGGATCTTAATGCTTTCATCCCCTGCTAAGTTGAAATGCCCTATCATAACAACGCTAAATTTTTTAAAATTCTTGTACCCCGCACTTGCATCTTTCCTTTTAGAATTTGCTGGGCAATGTAAGTCTTCCTTTTTAGTCTTCTGGCAGATTATTCCTTTTTTTCCAGTCCATGATCAACTAAAACGAAATTGGATAGGTAAATGCAATTTTTATTGATAACATAGGTACAACTGCTAGTTTAATTGACTAACATAAAATGCTCACATTTTATGAGTAATATAAAGATATAAGTCCAATTTCTTCCGCAAAAAGATACAAAAAATAGTGTCAGAAAGCCACCGACCTGTCCCGGTGTAGTAGTTATCATAATTCAGTGGACACGGGTTCAAATCCCGTTTGAGACAAAATTACTACTTTTATTTATTATCGTTCACATTTTCGATAGATACTAGCACCTTGTTTTGATTATTATATCTAACAACATTAATCTATCACCAAAATATTTTCTTACCTGCAGTCACTGCAAGTTGTCAATAAAGCTGCCATCTTGGAAAACAAAAGAGGCCTATCCGGCGATAAATTTCTGGCCATCATCATCATCAAAATCATCAATGACCCCCAGGAAGGCTTGAATGCACATTATGAATCACTATTTGAAAACTTAATAATGCTTCCTGCATCAAAATTTCTACCATTGCATTCCCTTTTGACTTTATGCGTTGAAAGCTCTTACTTTTTTGAAATTTTTTGAAAAACTTATGCTGTTGCAGAAGATCTTTGCTGCTGCAAAGGAATTTTACCTTTCAAAGTTAAACAAACACCAGAAGAGCGAACAGCAAAAAATAAATAAATGTAACTGTAGATTCAAGTAAAAAATCATTGTATTTAATGACTACATGTCTTGTAACTTGTTCTTTTGTTTGGATAATGATATTTCACGCGCTTAAGATTTTCTTCGTTATAGCGTACAGGCCTCGTGAATGTATAAATCAAATGACATTCCTAGAAACATATTTGTGAAGTTTAGTAATTTCAGGCTGTTTCGCAGACAAAAACTGATATTTTAAAGTTTTTTGTAGAAAACAGGGCCAGATTTTTCGGGATCTTCAAATTTTGCTTGCTGACATCCCTGATACGCTGTAACAAAAAGTGCCTGCTAGCCTTTAATTTTTACATGTCCAAGCAAATCGCTGACAACAAACGGTAGGTTATGTAAGATGTGTACTATCAGATTATTGGATTGAAATCTATGATAGCATTAAAGAAAAAACGTTATTTTGATTCACATTTGGCTTCAATTGCCCTTACGCAACTGGAGTTCCCGTGTTTTGTTAATATCTCCATTTTCTTTCATCAAAACATCATATAAATTGAATTCATCATCTTTTTGTCTTTTTCTTGAAAAGATCGACTGTCTTTAGTGGGCTTAAACTGCTTTCTAACCATGAAACACAAGCAGAACAGTCACATAGAAAATCTTCAGGATTTTGACACTCTGATCGCCTCAAAGTCCGGCTAACAAAATTGGGCCTTTTGACGAATACTCTGCCATAATCAGGAAACGGTAATTGTACAAACCCTTGAATAAAATGTCTTCTCGTAAAAGTTCGCAGTAAATGCACTACATAATCCATCAAAAGTCTTTCGTCTCCATAAATCGGTATCGATTTAGTTTCAGGCATGTTTACCTCCTTCATGTTTCACAGAATTTGGCATGTTTTTTAAAAATTGAGAAATAACCTGTTCGCTTTCATAGAAATCGGGGAACCCCCGTGACCTCAAGTTTGCTTTCATAGAAATCGGGGAATCCCCGTAATTTTAACATAGATTATGACCTAAGTCTGACTAAACTTCAGGCTATATAAAATTAAATAGTTGACATTCATCAGCGCTGATGTCGTATTTTGGTTCCGCCTTGATTTTTTTATATTCCATATTTTCATACAAAAGTACTGCGCTTCTTGGATTTCTGGAAAGTTAACAAATTTTATAATTATTATTTCCCACTTCCTAATCTCTGATCCTACGCAAAAGGCTAGCAAAAAGCCAAGGACTAGAGTCTTGCTTAAACGAAACAAATAAGATGCTGATGTTTTTCAAGCGGTATAAAACTCCCGCACTACAGCGCGAGAAAAAAGAAGACATTTGCATATTTTGTGGATCCCACAACAGTATGGAAACTAGCTTGCTATACTGTCCCTCCTGTGTTTTTTTCAACTATAGTGGAAATAAATTGGTGCGATTTCGCACTAGAGTCTACTTGCCAAAGAACTGACCTTATCCTTACAGAGAGGTTTATTCCAAAAAAAGATAGGAAGAAGGGCCTCTGATGCAGGCAACTTCTAGACGCTACACCTATTGTCACACCCATGTCCAAGTCCAATCTATTGTCAAAGCACTATTTAGCCCCCTTTTAATTGAGCCCCCGTCTTTCAATAGGCCACCCTCAAACAAAATATTTCTGCAATACGCCCCCTTCTCTTGCTAGTCTCACCGATGTCGTACACTTGAAGTGACGTGAAATAAATGCAATATCTAGGCATAAATAATCATATTCTTTTTTAAATCTCCTATGATGGTTTTGAAGATGATCAGAGCATGTGACCCTTGTAAACTTGTTTTACCCTTGCAAGAATTTACTTCATGGTCTCAAAGGGCAGGAGGAGACTCCATTCCCTGTTTTGTTAATGGACTCAATCATGATAAAGCAATCATTTTGTTATCCTCATTGAGATTCAATGTTACAATTATTAGAATATAAACCAAAAAATCGCTTAATTTTATTAACTTTTCGAACGTACGGCAGTTGTATTTGTATTAAATATTCTCTGTTGTTTATATGAAATCGTTCAAACTATTCAAGAACTCAAAAGTCGGATACGAAATTGATCCTCCACGCAAAATTTTTGACATAATAAAGGGGTTTCCTACACAAAATTTGCTCTACCCAAAATGTTTCTGCATGTTAAGGGGGGCTGCCCACTAAATTTTATTCTTAATTTCAACAAGATGGGGCTGAGCCCCCAAGCCCCCTCTGCAGCACCACTTACTGCTCTTAATGATATTATGATATTTTGATTACCAATTGGCGGTCATTTTTGTTTTTATAAGCTACGAAGGAAAAGCGGAGGACAAACGTATGTAGGTCAGGGTCATATGTATATAGAGCTAAACAGTTTTAGGATATCAATAAAACAAAGAAAAATCAGCCTCGTCAAAACACTTATACATAGGGCACTGATGATTTGTTCCAAGTCTAAACTCGACTCGGAACTTGAACAACTGAAAACGATTTTTCTGAAGAACGGCTATCCAGAGGATGTCATTTCAGTTTGAATTAAGGAAAAAATAGCTATTTTTCGGCTGACGTAAAATTTGGTCCCAAAAATGCCCGATCTATCTGAAACGACTTTGGATCGGTAACAGTTCCTTGCGTTTCGAAAAACAGATAGAACAAGCCGTCACAAATTGTTTCTTTGCCGTGAATCCACGCATTGTTTACGGTACAAAAAAGGCCCCTCCCTCTATTCAAAAGGATTGCGTTCCTACCCGAAAGAGTTCTGTTGTATATGATTTTACGTGCCAGTGTAATTCTGACTACATAGGACGCACTACCCAAAAATTGGAGGATAAAATAAAATAACAAGTTCCGTCTACAAATAGAAACAAAACTTACCCCTAAAAAGAACAGCCACCTAGGCCTTGCAGATCTAAAAGTACAACTAGAACCTGCAATTCTGCTATCGGGCAGCATTTAATGAAAAAACCCAGATTGTGCAAAGAACTATAATGGCGACATGTTTCGGATTATTGGTAAAGCCCGATCGTCTTTCCACCTAGCAATTTTGGAATCTATCTACATAAGCACTAAAAACCGCTATTATTAGACAAAATAACATTTTCAACAGGCCAGCGGCACTGATTGGTCAACCTCAACAGTCATGTGCTCGCTGTTCTGATTGGCCTATTTCGACAACTGGGTATCTATATTTCCTAGCATAGTGTTTTGATCTATGTTCTGACGTTTTAAACTCCGAAGAATGTCAGACGAAAAGCTTTAGTTTACTCAAATGTTTGATTTTTTCAAAGACATTTTCAATTTTTCTACCACCAAAATATTGTTTAATTTCAGTGTTCATCAAACTCAAGAAACCTTTCATTTTGCTGTCTTTTTAAAAAAAAGACAAAGTTGGGCTTGTCTCTTAAGCTAGCACAAGCAATGATAAATGTAGGTGTTGCTCATTCAATATCAAGCAAACAACTGCGTAGATTCCTAATGCCCAAGAACAGGTAGAGCCACCCTAAAACAGCCCAACAACTCAATACAAGATAAATCTTTCCAGATGAGGCAAAAGAAATGCGTGAAATTATTAAATAGCATAAAGGTAGGGAAGCCTATCAGCATCCAACTTCCTAAAGATTAGGGGTAAGAAACATAGGGACCGGGAGGGCTGTAGACCCCCAATCATGCAAAATGTATTGCATTCCTCTCTCCATTCGGACAGCTCTCTCTCTCTCCCTCTCTCTCCTTCTCTCTCCCTCTCTCTCTCCTTCTCTCGCCCTCTCTCTCCCTCTCTCTCCCTCTCTCTATTTCGGCAAGAGCCATACTTTTTTTGGTTGGTTATGTTAGAGAAAAGCTCAAGTGCCTATAGCTAAGCCCAAACAAGGGAAAGAGACGAGGTTAGGAAGAGAGAGAGGAAAGATCAAGCTTATTTATTTTTGTAGTAAATTAGTAACACCACAACGCGACGAGAATGAACAACAACAAACACACATAAAAATCAATAACGGCTCATATTTTGTCCCAGCAGACGGGGCTTCATCAGAGCAAAAGTAAATGAACTAGAAATGTTAATATAGATATGTTCTATTGTTTAGAATATAGACAGGTTGCAAGAGTCTGGGATAATGGAAAAGTGTAGATTGGGCATTTCACAGTTTACAAGATCTAGGGAGGAGGGAAGAGTTATGGGATTGAGTTCGTGCGTTTGGCAAAGAGACTTGGAAAGCATGAGCACTGGAAGAGTGTCTGGTATTGCATGCATGTCTCAGGGGACCTGGGAATGTGTCTAAGATCCCCTCAGAGCAATGGCCGAGGTAAAAGCTACAAAAATTAGCAAGATCAGCAACAGAACGCCGAAGGGAGAGAGGCTGAAGAGATTTGGTGGTGAGGTTACAGTTATTGACGAGGCAAATGGCATTTCTAAGTCCCACCCCTCTTAACGTTAAGCATCTGTTGAGGGTAACGTTAAGCACGCCCATGAAAACGGGGAAACTGAACGGAACCGATATTATTTTCTACCTAACGAGGTTGTTACGCATCTCTTTGACAAACATACCTTTGAGCTGAAAGAAGCTGAAAGTTGCTGAAACGGAAGTTTTTAACAATAATGGCGTTAACGAGAAACACCTTCTATTTACCATAATGCATCATTGCTAAAATCTGAAAGTCTTTTCTTTTGAGCAAGCTAATTTGCATCAACCGGAAGTTTTCTGAAAATATAAAAGTAAAAAAGCTGCAAGAAGATTGGTTATACTGAGGCTAAGCAAGCGTGCAAGGTTGGTGATACAGAAGGTAAAACTGAGAATGAAATCTCTAAGCGTGCTTCTCGTTTGTGTTTTTCTAGCTGCAATGCTGATTGGCTGCAACGCAAATGCTATCAAATCATTCGAGGATGATGTTGAAGCAGACGACGACTTTGACGCGGCATCTGTTGACGTGAAAGAGCGTGTGAAGAGAAGCCCGTGGGGGAACATTTGGCGTCACATGGCAAAGGGTGCATCGGTGGCAGCTAAGAACGTGGCAAAATCAAGTGCAATTGCAGCTCGAAACATTGCAAAAGCTGCTTCAAATGCGGATGCAGCAATTTTGAAGGCAAAACAACAGGCAGAGGAGAACAACGAAAACGCTAGAAGAAGATACTGTGAGTACTGCCAAGACATACAAGATTACACAGTATGCGATAAATACAACAATCTCTGTTAGGAACATTTGCCTAAGAACATTATCTTAAAGACATTATTAATATACCAACAATATATTTCTATGAAATCATTAAAATATGTAGAAATTATATAGAAAATAGAGAAAGTGCGTAGTACTGTCAAACAATAATATTGTTTTTTTTTTCATGTAATAATCTATACGAGGAAGGCAAAGGTAACATTAGCCTTTATTTTGAAGGATACAGAAAACCTTCATTTGGGTCCAGGGCTCCGGGACACATGGCGAGGTCTCATCATATTTGGCATTTCCGGCATCTCTTCACATTATGCCCTCTCATTGATAGCTTTGATTAGAGTTGAGGGAAAGAGGCAGAGAGGAAGGTCCACTCTCTTGAGTATACAGAACTACATATATATATTATAATCTTATTCGAAAACATGTCTCTCTCTGTGGTTTTATATGGACACCCTATGACTTCTTACTAGCCACGTTTTAGTTATATAAAGAGTTAGTTGAAATTTGATTATCGACTCGAGAACATATTTTCAAACATTTCTACAAAGTATGAAAAAATAATATGTGGTATACATCTAATGTATGTCCCACCCAAGTCACAACAGCCTAGATTTTTGCACCAGGTGCACAGAATTCAGGTTCCACAGTAAGGCTTTCACAGTATAAACGAGACCGCAAAAACGGATTCATTTAAATGTTGTTAATATTTTGAAGGTATGCTTGCTGAAGGCTCGCAATAAGTCATGGAATATTTTTCAAACTTGTTGGAACGTTTTTATCTGGACAAGCTCTCAAGGTAATGGGGTATCTTTTTATGATGGAACCAAGTCTTATGAATTTGTTAATCCTTGGTCTGCAAACAAACTTAGCTGAATTTGAATAAGTATGACTTTTAAATTTTTGACAGCAAATAAAAGCTAATAAGGTCAAAACTGCGAGCTTGTTCTCGTACAGTCTATAAAACACTCACTTTTCAAGAAATGCAATAATTTCAAAATGCAAAGGTGATTTGAAGCATTTAACATAAAGGTTCGTGCTACATACACACTGGTCATTTTCTTAAAACCACAATAAAATGTAGTTTTAAGGTGCTTCAAGAGACCAGATTATTAAAATATTTCTGACCCTTCCATTTTCTCGGCGAATTTAACCGTCCGTCAGTATAAGGAGCTATTTAGGAAGGTATCAGCATTTTAGCGTTACATCTTGCGCACTGAAAGAAACTTGATAAATTTTCTATTCTGGTCAAGTTTCTTAATGTGGTATGTGCAAACATTTGATTATAAGTACAACAGACATTTTCAGCGTTTAAGTAGGCTTTTGTAAGGTTCATTCCAGCATAAATTACAGACAGCGAATGTCCCAGTAGCAATTTTAATGATACTTTCATTGACGGGCCACCAAAATGGTCCAAAATACTTTACTTTATAATGAGCTTCATTTTCAACTAGCAATTAACGTGATGTATTTTAATGGCAGGCTTATGTATTTAGAAAACCTTGATGTCATGAAAACCATTGGCAGCACCAGCTACAGCAGAGTAAGAGGGTAATTTGGGTGACCCATGAGAACACGCTCTTTTGCTCCATATTACTGCTTTATACCTGGTGTATTCTCCTTTGGCAAATCTTAAAAAAGACCTACTCCTACTTAAAGACTCATTGCTAACAATGGGCCTTTGCGAGCGTGGTGGTGATCCAAACAATGGCAGTAAACTTCTAAGAATTCACCAAAATTGAGTTCAGACTGTCTAAAAATGCATTATGGGATGCTTGCGTAGCGCAATGGCTCATTGTTAGCAATGAGTCTTTAAGGCATTTTTATCAAATTTTAGAAGAAAAATATGGAACAAAATTAGACAAAGGTGGGGAAGGGGTTAAGTATCCCCAATCCCAACCAGTTGCTTGGCAACGCCACTGATAACAACGTCAATTTCAACAGGATTCGGCAGCCATAGTCTTCCCATCGTAAAGGGACCTTACGATGAAATCATTGTCATATAATCATTGTCATGGCTGCCGTTTCATATGACAAAGCAGTGCCGTCTAAACGAAATTCATATACATAGGGGGGCTGCCCATTGTATTGCTTCCCATTCAGCACACTTATAAAGGAAATACAGTACAGCTTGACAATTACTGGCGGTCTCCAGCCCAAGCCGCCCCCGCCCCCGCCCCATAATGATGTTGCCTTTCTTATAAACTTACTGGTTTGCCACATATTACTGACTGCTTTGACATAAGTGGTTCTATAAAGTGCAGTATTACGCCCGTGTCTTCAATAGCAAATTACTCGACTAAAGTAAACAAACTAAAGTGATCCCTCATCTGTAACCATTGTCTAACTGCAAGACCTTTTTTATTTTGGGTTTTCCATCTTCAGACATTCTAATCATAATATACAGGCAACTGCCCTTTGCTTCACCCCAATTCAGCCTTTCCCTTTCAGATTTTTCCGGAAATTATCAACAAAATCAAGAACAGAATTTTTTTCAGGTTTTGTCAGACAGGTTTGGCCACTTAAAAGTTTCGTGTCACACAAATAAATGAAAACAATTTTCGCTCGTGCAACAATGTCATATGACAATATATACTGGCTTGGGCGAGCTTTTAGGCCCCAGGGAGATTAAATTATATCTAGGCATCAAAGGAGATAAAAAAACACGCCTGGACACAGATCCGTTTGAAGGTCAACTTTTTAATACAAAGTTTGGAATGTGTAATAAGCACGGCGAGAGTGTGAGAAGAGAAGAAACTGAATCTTTGTTGAGGTTTACTGTTCAGGTGAAGAAGCTGATGGGAATTGCCCTTTCATTACCTTTGGTCTCGTGCAGTGGGAGAGAATACATTTTCAAAGCTGTAATTGATACAGACACGACTTAGATGGGCCAAAGCCTTGTACTGACAATCGGATTAAAAAGGGTACCGAAATGCCTTTCAAGGATTTTCCAGATTTTGCTTCTAGAGGAATTGACTTGATTTAAAACATTGGAATGCATTCTACAATTTTTGTTTAATTATAGTTATTTATAATAGTCCTCGACAATATTCTAGGGGCTGCATAAAAGCAATAATATTTCAAAATCATAAGCTGTCCTAAAAACTATGTTTTAAGCAGTGATTTTGAACTGTTTGTGTTCTTTGCAATCTTTACTTGTAATGTTAAATCATTCCAAAAAGTAGATCTTGAAAATTCTGTCATGATAATGACAAATTCTCACTTTTCACATTTTCACTAAATTAAGTCCAGTGTTTTCACTCGATTTTCGTAAAGTGACAATCGAAATATTTATGCTACTGAAACAAGTCTGCAAATACTTGTTCGAGAACATGTACCGGTTCAAAAAGCACTTTCTTATCATGAAGCAAAATTATTGAATGAACTGATTTGGAAAGCTTTATCCAGGGCCCGCACAACTTGTGGACTTTGGTTCAATATTGGAACCTAGAGGCTAATCTATATAAACGAGTTGAGTTTATTTTGTGAAAAAGTGGGGATACCATGACCCATCCGCCCCCCCCCCCTTGGCGAGGGCCCTGATATTAACACCGCCCCATGCTACCTAATCGTGCGGTACATTAAAATTTTCTTCTAGTTTTATGCATAATTCCACAAACATATTGAAAAATTTATATCTTAATATTGTATATAAAATGCAATTTTAATTTCCGTTCAGCCTTTTAAAGACTATAATATTGAAAATAGAAAAACTTGTTACAGGAAAACCTTTTGACGTTGGCCAGAGGCTAATTAGCCCTATTTATACAGGCATTGAATTTCTTCAGGACCAAATAGCGGTTGCGGTTCCTGGGGTTTTCTTTCACCTAAGCTTCCCCCTTTCTCTCACAATCCCTGACAAAGCCTGAAATGGATTAGGCAGCAGAATTCTTTACTCTTTCAACATGAGAGGGCAAACAAACCACAAGGGATATTTTTGGACTTCCTAAACCAGTGAGTGATTAAAAATGTTCAAAAAGGCAAACAGACAAAAAAATTTGCTTTTTGCCGCATTAAAATAGACATTGATTTCAAATGGTGAAAATGCACTACAAACCCCCTGTTATTCATGCTGCAGCTGGGCATAGATATATTCAAAGGAAGGCAGAAGAAACCATAGACCCATAGAGGGAGTCAAAAACACGTCGATTTCGCAGCAATTGTGAGTAGACTGTTTACGTTCATTCATTCTTCAAAGAGGCATGGCTCAAATTCCAATTCTTTATTATCTGATAGCTTAAATTCTTTGCCAGTTGTTTAGGGTTAAAGTTGTTTTAAACCTTCTTGAAACTTTCTCATAAAGTCGTTTGTTGATCTTTATAACTTGGTAAAGTATAGTAACAATATAAAGGTAAATAAGACGATGCATAGAAAAGCCATGAAAATGTGCAAAGACACAACTTGCTACCCTAGAATTATGTATTTGACACAGCAGAAGAATTTCGGAAGTTGTGCAACGCTTTGTATCAAAGAGTAAGTTCTCAGATAAACTGTCCATATACATAGGCAGCGGTGGTATTGCTGCTATGGAAAGATATGTTGAAATATTGCCTTTTGCGCATAAAAGGTACGGATCGATCGGGATCGATGGCTTTACTACTTCTAGCTATTTGTTACAGGAGCACCAAAACACTTAAGACGTTTATATTTTCATTAGCCACTCTCCTCTGTTTCAAATTTCATACACTTAAAAAGCACTACCTAATCATGAACAGGTTCCAGAGTGCAAAGCATGAACCTCCCGACGCGGTTTTCAAAAGCAAGCAGGCGCAACTATTCAACTAAGTCATGTTGCATAACATGAATTTTTTCTAAGGCATGCAAAATTGAAGAGGTGCCGCATTTTTCAGTTCCATGTAACCTCAAGGAAACCGGGGCTAGCACAAGCAGTATATTCGACTAAATAACCGAAACATTTTCAAGTTAATAATCTCCAACAATGAAAGGCTTGGATACTATCCATTCGGACAACCCTTGTTTGAATTAATTGATCATTGATCACGGATACACGGATAGTTTCACTTTTCTAAGCTATAGATTTATAAGCATTCTGATATAAGAAATAGTTGATAATATTTCGTTAATACCTTGCACATGATTCAAGCAGGACCGAATCTCGGTTAGAAACCAAATAGCCTTGATTAGTAGTACATTGAACTGTCACCTGCAACAGACAATTTTATATATCACAACAATTGATAGGAAAGATAGAGAGCGGGAAAGACGACTCGATCTATACTTTGCGACATGAACGAAATTTTTTCACAGCAATTATTAACTTTTGCAATGCACAGAAAGGATCGTAGGGGAATATTTAACAGACCGTATATGGGAGGTTACAGAGACTGGAAGCAACTTACGTACGGACCGTAAAACGGACTAGGATGTGACGGTTTTGCCATTGAGACCAATTAGAAACCAACCTCTGGAAAAGCTACAGGACTGGCAAATTCGAAGAGGTTCCAACAAAATTTATCAGAGAATGGGACCAACTAATAGAACGATGTTGTCCGCAGATTTGGAATTTGTTAGATGTTGATAAGTCGTGGAAAATGATTGCGCGAATTTTATTGGGGTCAGGGAAAGAATCATAAATGTTTTCTGAGGTTTTTTCATCAAAAAATTGTTTGAATTTTGCTGTCGGGGTGCATCCTTACTAATGAATCCCCTGATTTCTCCACTGGCACTGAGTAAATTTTCATGGCACAGTTGTAATAAAGAAACAAAATATACTTGCTAGTTGATTGTATTTTGAAAACTGGTGCAGTAAAAAATTTCACTTCAAAATGTTTGCTCTCTGATATAAATTCAATTTCGGCAATGTATCAATTTGGCACGAACACGTGCTTGTTTATGAGATACGTCGAAGTTTAATGTATAACTCTAAAAAATCGATTTTACTTTAGCTATTCAAATGAATGGCTTTTTTAGATTGTTTATCTGACAGAGGAATCTTCGATACCTTTCCCTAGAGATTCGTTCCCTAGAAATAGAAAGAGAGAGGGAAAGGAAGTGAGATGGTAAATGGAAGAAGGGGATAGCGGAAAAGAGAAAGGGGGAAAGAGGTAAGGATAGAACAGGGGAGAGGGGGAAGGTGAGAGAGAGAGGAGGGAGAAGAAAGAGGCAATAGGAAGAAGAGCGAAAGGGGAGAGGGAGGGAAAATGGGAGATGGGGAAAAGGGGAGAGAGCAGAAATGTGGGAAGAGAAACGAGAGAAGGAGGAGAAAGGAGAGAGAGACTGGAGAAAGGAGAACGTAAAAAAAGGGGAGAGAAACGAGGAAACAGGAAGAAAGGGGAAAGGGAAGAGGGAGCGGGGATGGAAGATGGGGAAATGGAAAATGGGGAAAGGGCGAGAGAGAAAGGAGAGAGGGAGGAGAAAAGAGTGAGGTAGGGGAAATGAGAGAGGGAGGGGAAAAGGTTTTTGGGAGGTGAAGGGAAGGGAAAATGGGGGATGGGGAAAGATGAGAAGGCGCAAAGGTGAGAAGAGAAAGGAGAGAGGGAGGGGAAATGAGAGATTGTGAGGAAGGGAGAGAAGGAAGAAAAGGGATAGAGAGAGGGGGTAACTAGTTACCCAAACATTATGTAGATATCATCCCGCTAATGAAATCCCAAATTTTCAATTTTCTAGAGTTTGTTTCAATTTCCAACTTGTTTCTAGCTTTGCTTTTCTATTTCAGTTGCACAAATATGCTGTGGTTCTTTGTAATTGGGATAGCATGTACTTCAGGATCGAGTATCAGATCAAGTGAGAGGTATTAATCTTAAATTTGATTTCAAGTCTACCACAATGAATGATGTACTACAACCACTAGCAATTGTCAGCTTTATTGTCACAGCACATTCTACTTTGACGAAGAACAGTTATGACGTGAAATAATTCGGCTTTTTGGTATCATTCTGAAACGCTCCAATTCAACTTCAGGCCTCGTTTTGAAAAACGTTTCAAACTTCTTGGTGCTTAATTTCTAACTTTAGATTTGAACTGAAAACTAGAATTATGTTTCACGTATACGTTCATGAGGTGCCAGTGACATTGAACTTATGACAAAGTAAAGTAAACAGTCTATTTAAGGGATATGAACATGTCTAGAGAATGAGGGTGAAAAGTTTTACCGGGAACGATTTTGTTGCCAAACGTCTTATAGGTTTTCAAACTTCTCATCCTCGTAAAATAATGTATTTAATTTCATCCTCGTAAGAAAATAAACGCAAAATTATAAGTATCCGGAAAAAGGAATGGTTGTTAATAATCGTTTTTGTTCAAAATTAGGCCGAAGTTTGGTGCTTTGGAAACAAGTCACGCCTTATACTTGTGATAGAAGACGATTTCCTTTTCATTTAAATTCAAAAGATTTAATGCAGTAGCAATAACTTTGTATAAGTGTGTGAATGCAGACGCACCTTCTGATAACAGTGAAACGATCTGACGAGAAGAGCTTAGAAACGCTTCCTTACCCACAAGTGCAGCACAAAAAGAGCCAACTTTTAGGCCTATTCGGCTTTAGGAAAATTCTCGTCTGCCTTCATCAGGGCCTATTACAAGAATGGGCTTAATGCTGCTGAATGCATAGCATTCACCTTAACCTGGCCCAGCTTATCCGACCTTGTTAGCTCCCTCCACTTTGCTCTCTCTTTTTATTCATGGATTGTCCATGCAGATAATTTGATTAGATACAAAACTCTTCACTTCGCACACCTCAATAAATCCCTAGTTAGGAAACTGGGTTAACAACATTCATGTTGCATTTTCAAATTTTTACTTTGAGGATTTAACTTCATTGATAGCGAAAATGGTTTCTACGACAAAGCGTTAAACTGAATATTTGAAGTGAATTCTCTCTTGGCGCATATTTTGCCTATGAAACATATGAAAATGAACACTCAAAGTTAGAGGGTTTTTTGCCAAAAGGATTCCGAAAAAAGTTCGCTAAAAAGCTTAAGCCAAAGAAACTTTCTGTGAGTAAATACATGTTAAAAAAGGAACTCCTTGATGAAAATTGTCATGAGAATTAAGATTCCCAAACTCTCTTAGAATCCAGGTATGATTTCTGTTATCAAAATTCAGTGTTCACAGAATAGCAGTCTCTTGCTCTTTGCGTTGTCGACTGATTGTGTTTTTGGCCCACTGCACTTTGGACTCATTGGGTCTTTGGCTAAATGTGTCATTTGGGTTATGTTGATTTTCTGAATCAAAAAGCATGCGTATTCTCTTTACAGATATCGACGATTTGTCAACAGTCGAGATGCCAAAAAGGAGGAATGGAAGTTTCACGCAAAATTCAAGTACAACCACGCGGCCAACGTTGCTTGGAAGACCTGTTCTGGAGCACTGATCGAATCTCGATGGCTCCTTACTGCTGCGCATTGCGTCAGAAACAGAGAATCCATCAACATAAACGCAAGCGATTTCTCTGTCATATTGCGTAAGTTGCATACAACAATAACAACAGCACTATTGTCTTTAGAACCATGGATACACTGGTATGCCGGTGCCTTCCTATTGAGATTCTTCCCCCATCTTCCCCCTACATGTATTCCCCCATCTTTTCCCTACCTGTAACGGGAAGGCGGCAAAATACGCACCGCAAGACTTATAGTATACTGAGGCCGTAATCCGCAGCAAGCCCAATGCTAGACAGTAGGCCGCATGTAAAAGTCGGACCGAGGCCATGAAGCCGAAAACCAATAATGGGCCTAACCCCTCATATAATGCATGAGGCTGTAATAAGATGTAAAAATTAACTGATAAGCATTCTTTTTTATACTAGTATTTTTGTTTTATTATAAAACTAAAATCAAAGAAGACAAAAATCGAGAGTAAAGAGGTTCAAAGATGAAATCATTGACTCGACCTTCATATTCAAAACATTTCTCTCTAATGAGCTCCCTATTCTAAGCGTTCCACACCCTGTTGTAAATAGACTATTTACAACAAGATCATTCGCTTATGTCATAGTAATACGATTACGAAGGTCATAAGAAAGCTTAATTCGAAATGTGGGAGTATTGATAAAGGCCGAAAAGGCTTGGTTTACCACAACTAAATTAATATACATTTATATACCTATTTCTATTTCTACCGCTAAAACTGTTAGGTAATTCATTTAAGCGTTATGGAGATGGAGCATGTGCAGGATCAAGCTAAGTAGGTCACACCATTCTCATATGGGAAAAACACTCTTCTGTATTGCACCAGCTGCACAATTCTAGAGCGTAATCCCGTATACATTCGAAGAGTTAAGCAAGGCAAAAGATTAAAGATAGAAAAGAACTGGAGAGACTCGAGCAATATCCAGAAAGTTCTCCCTGTCAGCTCATTATGCCCATTCAGCAGGCATGATATTAATATGCATACAACAAATGATCAGTAACAAATGTAAAATCCTCTACCATCCGCTTATAAGAGGCCTTCAAGCATTTTGCGTTTGAAATAATGGTTACTTAAGAAAAGAACATCCATAAAGTTCGGCATCTTTCTTACTTCATTTCTACCTTGTTATTTGAAACTTTCAGCACCTTTCTAAGTTGGAAATTAATTAAGGAAGTTCAAACTACGGTCAAAATTATTTTCTCTATCTTACCTGACGTTCAGTTTAAGTTATGTGCAGAAAAATATTGAGAAAATTAAATTTACATTTAAAAATTTAATTACTTTCTTTAAAGGCTGGTAAGGGTTATTTATTGAGTTCTAAAATACGTTTTATTACCTAGGTTTGCAAACATAAAAAGGTAGTGATAAACCAAACAATTATTCTTAATGTCGCATTTTGTTGTATTTTTATATATGGCATCTGAAAATAGCTTATAGGACACCGAGAACCTATGCCTATTGAGCAGTGCCCTGGTCTTGCCTCGTTTTGGGTCACACCTCGTGTTGCTTATTCCTGGAATAACAAAGAGCAGGCGACACTCCTCACTCGACTCCTCCAAACCTTACTGCTACATTAAATAAGGAAATTCTGTCATCTTAAAATTTTTCAGAACTTTGTCAAAAAACTTGGACTTATTTTTTGTCTTTTTTCTTTTAGATGAAGGCGTGGACAGAGTGGTCGAGCATGCGGTAGCTCACTTCTACACACCACCATACCCAAATGTTGAGCATACAAGAATGATGTTTGACAATGACATTGCCCTCGTTCAGCTGGAAAAAGAGGCACCGGAGTTCATGGAAAAAATTCAGTACAGAAGCACTCCAAGAAGACTGTTCAACTGTACAGCGGCAGGTGGGTGCTTATAGTCTCTTTATTTTAAGCGAATATTCATAAGCATTAAGTTATTAAGAGTTTGATTTATGGGTTTTCTTTATTGCATAAACGTTGAACATATATAAGGTACAAGGATAGTGGCAGTATATATATCATCAACAAAACAGAGATTTTATATACTTGATTTGATAGTAGCGCAAAGATAAATATTCGGTTGATTATTTCCTGGTGTTTTAACGGGCTTTTGGGTTGTTTGATGTCATACAATTCAGCAAGACGATCTCTCCGTGCAGATATACTTATTTTTTGAAAAAGAGGCCATTTATAAGAAACCGATCTCTAAGATGACAAAATGTCACGCACCCCTAAAATTCATCATTAAAAAACTGCTAAAAAAATATTTCTTTTAAAGAGGAAGTGTTAAAGATTCTATTTGATGAGTAAGCACCTATTTTTACTCTTAATGGACTAAGGTAAATAGAACGAAGAGCTTCTTGTTACTTATTACGTTGTCTGTTTTATTTCATCTCAGGCAGCCTTTCCACTAGCCCGGGTTAAAACAAAAACGGGTTAAACGTTATCCGTTTCTGCGTCGCGTTTCCTCTAACCTACTTGAAAAAAGTTTGAAAACGGATCTCAGAGAAGGACAGTTTTCACCCGGGCATCTTTTGACCCACCTGCGAGTTAATGGAAACGCCGAAACCTGGATAACTTCTGACCCACTTGCAACAACAGCAACGTTTAAGAATTGAGATGTCGCCAAAAATCAAAAACCAAAATCCTCGATGTCGATGTTGCTTCCATTGGCCTACAACGATTAAGATTGAAGGATCATTGATGCAAATACTGATTTCTCTCACAACTTTTCACCCTGAATACATTTTAACCCGGCTTAGTGGGAACGATAAAAAACGGGTCGAAGAAAATTGCCATTTCCACTGACTCACTTCAAAAACGGATAACTTTTAACCCGGTTTTGTTTTAACCCAGGCTAGTGGAAAGGCTACATCATATTACGATTATGCACTTAATAAAATTGCTCTGTAGCATTTGGTATTTAAAAACTTGCCAATCTCGTGATAAATTTCTAATGAAAAAAATGAGTGTACAAATACTTTGTTAGGTTGATGATTAAGCCTGTGTGCAGTAACATAGAAGAAGCCCCAGAATCTGAATTGTTTTTATGGAACGCCTTTTTGTACACATTTTGCCAAACATTGCTGGCATATTTTAATAAAAAAATGACCTGACAACACTGATCAATTGAATCTTATGATGGCGTTAGAAAGATGGCAAAGTACCATGACTGATCGAAGGCTAAATCACTTGAAGCCCTTATTTTCAACTTTGATTTCTAAAGTGTTTTTATTTTTATTTCATGAAGGTTGGGGAGCAACAAAGCAAATGACTCGCGATGATTACAAAACTGGAAACTATCATCTAGCAAAAAAACTAAAGGAGATTGATGGTTCAGTGGTTGACTTCAAAACATTTTGCAAAGGTTTTGAGCCAAGTAAAAAGATATGCTTTGCAAAAACAGACAAGGACATGATTTTCACAAACGGAGGCTGTATCGGTGATTCTGGATCCCCCATTGTCTGTGAATCAGAGAAAGGCAAATTTCTCTTAGGAATCAGTATTGGTGGGGACATTGAATGCAAGCCAAATGCAGTGATAGCCACTGACGTCAGAGCCTGGGTCAGATGGTTAGCAAGCAGATTATACAAATAAGAATATATGGCTAACTACTCAAATATATGTCAATGTGTTAAAAAACATGCAGTGAAATATTATGTTCTGTTTAATGATAAAATAAAGCAAACGCTTTTGTGAATCCTTTCGAGATAATTCTAACAAACATGACTATTGCTTGTTGAAATCCTGTTCAAAAGGAACTAACTAAGGAAAGTAGAATAAGCAACCTTCCTATGCACCACTCAAACAGAAATTTGTGTGTGACAACTTAGATTAGAAGACAAGGACTGGGCCAGTGGGAAACTGGAGCAGTGCCTCTTTAAACTGCCTTGCACTATGCTACCTGTTAGGCCATCTCCTGGCCTTATTGTATTCAAGGGTGAGGCAGGTCTATAAAAAACATCGAGAATTAAAATCAGTCCATCACAATCTGGTCATAGCTCACTATTACTGCAAAAGCATAATATTCCCAATGCATAATATTTATTATTTCATTTAATTGAGAAAGTTTTTTGATTCAAAAAGATCTTGCAAACTGCCTTTTATTTTAATCATTTAGAATATTACTTAGCAACAAACACTCTTTTACTCATAAGCTAGAAAACTGAGGTTCAGGTTGGCTATTCTTTACATTTTTAGAACTTTGAGGCTTTATTGTTTTAAACTTTTTCTTAAATGTTAGGGTATAAATTAGAAAAATTTAGACAGGAAACAATATTTTACTGCAAAAAAGCATTTGGTGTGTATAATACCATAGCATTGTTCTATATAATAACATTTAGCAAAGGTATACCCTGCTACTTTACAATTCAGGTCGTGTGTCATAATACAGGTATAGATAACTATTTGCTAATGTCTGGCAATGACACAAAAAGAAAATATAGACATAAATGCAACTAAGAGAAGCATTATGTTGCAGAAACATATTGCAACAAATCTTTCAGGGAAATGGCCTAGGCAAAAGTGGAATATTTGAAAGCATTGGCAATTGGTTTCAAAGCTTGCTTCAAAAGACCCCTTTCTCAATACCTGAACCTCTGCTCAATCAACAAAAATATTGAATAATTATGAATTTCAAACTGCTGGTAGTTTTGCTTGCTTAATTGACATATTGCTTTGCGAGATGGAGGCAGACCAAGCAAACATTAAGTCTACAAATATTTTGGACATTGATCCCCCTGTTTATCATGATATTTTCAGGAAGTAACTAGGCAAATTGGTGTCAGCATAGGAAAAAAATAAAACCTACACACAGAGTATTTCCTGCATATTAGGTTGCACAAGATAAAAAATTATATCTTTGAAAAAGCAAACATTTCACAACATACTACTTAAAGCTTATCTTCAGCAATTCAGATGACTGGTGATGGATCAAAAATAGAAAATGAAGGAAGGTTACGATTAATATGAGCACTTTTCAGAGAAATTCCTTTGTCTTTAGGTAAGCATGATTAGCAATTATCAATTCTTCAAAATATATGCATTGATCATTAATTTATTGACTGAATGGGGCTTAATGATCATATTATTTCCTTAACCTTTCTAAGGACCATTAATTTGACAATCCAACAAAATCCCTCAACATTGTCAAACTTATGCAAAACAAACAATTTAGAGTAATGAACATTTATATTGCTAAAAGCAGGCAAGGATCTTGCCAAAACGGCACCGTAGAGCAGGGGGGATGGGGCACTTTTTATCACTTTTTGGTACTTGCCAAAACTTCCAATTATTAAGTAATAAACTACCATTAATCCTTATTTTAGTCAGTTTTGGTCCCCCCCCCCCCCCCCCACTTTTTTAAACCCCCATTTTTCTCAACGCTCTGCGGTGCCTGCTGAATCCTGACCTGTGCTGAGGTTGTCAGAAAGAGGAGCCGTGCCTTAATGTGGGTAACACCCATTTTTTGATATTAAAAACGGGGATTGAAAAAGGAAATCAAGGAAACGGACCCACAAAGGGATAAAAACCTGAACTAGAGCCATTGGTAATGCAGTTGACTACCACTACTACACTACCAAGCCTGACTGACTTAGCTTGACAACTTTCACTTCATTGGTTGCAAAAAACAACTGCATTGGTCCATTGTTAACAATTGTATTGGTTAACTCAGATTCCTGTTGGTTGCTTGTATGGCTATAGAAGCAAATATGGCTTCAAATCTCACTTATGCTCACATTCTCATTGCTTTAGAAGATATACACACTATAGATTAATTCCTAGAATTGCCGTCCAACAGGGATACGCAGCAGCTTTTTCATAAATTTATGGCTTAGGATGCTTGAATATACATTCGTTATATATTCTCAATAGATGTATCGTGGGGTGTAGTGCTAGGGGGGGGCTCAAGGGGCTGTTTTCGCAACAGTTTCAGTACAAGAACGTCCCTCGTTATTTTGACAGCACTACACCACTGTGCAAAAGAAAACATAGGCCGAATGTTTTAATTTGACATTGTAAATCATCATAGAATATTAGGCCGGGATCTAGTGCATATTGTTTATATGAAACATTGCCCCATTTCACATTCAGCACAGCTATCTTACCTGAAGATATTCAATTAAATAAACTATCAAACTCACTTGGAATGACGAAGTTTGCTAGAGACTTAATGTAAACTAGCATCTTTGTTTTGACTTGCAAATATTTCAATTCAAGCGGCGTCTGAACTGCTCCTTTCGTCACTATGCTGTCAACCTTTCCCGCCATTATCCAAAGCGAGGCTGAGGGGCTCCGAACTTTGAAGCAAAGCAAGGCTTTTGAATAAATCTTTGTTACTCACCATTTCAATGTTGGTATTAATTTTGCAGTTTGGAATCTATAAACAAAGATTATGAAAATCCGAAATTATGACCCTACCTGATCAGTCATAATAGCATTTAAATCCGATGTATGATTGTATGATTGCATTTTCTCAAAAACAATGTATGAGACTAAAACCAAATTTTAACTGAATATTCTATCAATAAGTCAATCTGAAAACAATTAGAAGAGAAGAAAAAAATTGTTTATCCTCTCTTGGTATTTATCTACAATTTGAAATCTATGAACTTTTTGAAAATTATGAAAATTATCGATAGTCGATATCGTGACCCCAGCTGAGCAATCATTAAATCATTCAAATCTTCCAAAAGTTAGTCTTAGATCTGTGCATCTTATTATAATTGATAAATTTAGCTTTCACCTTTTATGAATTTTTCATAAATTTTTGTAAAATGGGAATCATACAAAGGAAAATCAACTTTTTTTGTCTATGAGAGGAAGTGGTGTAAAACCAAGGAAAATTTAGCGCTGCAATCCATTTCAGTGGGGATTGTGCTTAAAAAATGATTCTAAATTCCAGCACGCTACCTCGTTATTACAATTGGGCTAACATCATAAATATTTTCAGAAAATTTTCATTGCACTTAAACTTAGAGGAGTGGTCTCTTTGGATGCAAAGGATTGGGAAAATGCCATTTCGAGAAGGCGCTTGGTGAAAAATAAGTCTATCAAAGCAGTGATAATTGAATGGAAAAAGCTCGGCAACAGCTGAATGAAATGTCTTCCTTCCTTCCAATACTGAAATGTACATGATTCTTTGATCAAATGAGGTCAGTACTTACTCTGGACAGCAGGACGTTATTGATGGACAGGGCATCATACCCTAGTAGAAAAGCAAAACAACTTTTGCTTGTACCAAATCCACTGTTAGTAGCAGCTGATTACTTTTTCATTTTTTCTAGACCCCTAATTCCACGTGTTTTTGCAAAGTCGTTTTATTGCAAAAAGCATTGAGCTCATTTATTTGCACAATGACCTGTTTCTAAAGCTCTTTTTGTGTCTCAGTGCTCTTTATTTCTTTTTTACTAGACTTTATTTCTTTTACTAGAAATTATAATCATTGCACATATGTCTCTTTAGACTTGTAATATATTCATTCCAACTCTTTAGAATCTCATGTATTCTAACTGCACGTTTTGTGTAGAACTGCACATGGAAAAACCTAATAAAAGTATTTCCACCCACGAAGTAAACTTTGTAACTAACAGCAAAGCGAGAGAAAGGCTTGTTAATGGTGCTCTTAAACTTTTCCTCAAATCATATCACGATGCAAAAAGATCATAAAACGTTTCTGAGAGTGCTTAGGTTCCTTTAAAAAAATGAAAAAATTGTGTTGGAGGGTTGACAGCCAAGTGCCCCTTGTCATAGACTTAATCTCTGAATCAGAGTTACGTCTTTTGTCTCTAAAAGAACTAAATCCTCTAAGCCCTAAAAAGACTAAAAAGATGTTGTCTTTCAGAAATAGCAAGATAAATAAAATATATTTTCATTAAGCGAGATTCATTTTAAAACATTGTTGAAATATGCCTCGTGTTCAAATACTCCTACTTTTAAATTAAATTTCTTCGGAGACTAGAGAAAGACATGAATTTTAACCCTTAATTGACGAAATCAACCACATGTGATGCTTTGCAATATCAGCAAATCCCATATAGCTCCCTCCTGGAATACAGCGTTTGTCTCCACCAATCATCAAACCAAACAACGCAACACCGTTGCTCCCTTCACAAACCAAGGGAGATCCAGAATCACCAATACAGCCTCCTTGAGCTATTTCAGTGTTATTTGTTTTTTCACCTCCGCAGAATACCTTGTGATAATGGCTTGGGGAATATGCATGCTTAGTACCAGAAGATAACAGGCAATGCCTCCATGTCACGTTCAATGGCACTTCTATTTCTTGCAACGTGCTTGAAATGGAATAGTTCTTTTGTAAAATGTCCTCTGTTCCTCGAGGCAGTACCTCCTGGCTTCCCCATCCTAAAGAGTGAGAATCATTAAAAGTTTTCGTAGATTTTTAGCAACATAAATATTAATTAAGATTGCTGGGAAATTTCTGAATTACTAAATAGAACTGAAGGAAGAATAGAATAATTCATTAGTACTTTCTGCGAACAATTGAAAGGGATTGTTCATTGGAAATAAAGGACTTTCACAATTTTCTATCTTTCAAAGAAAAGCTGGTGCCTCAAGGGTTACAATTCCCTCCTGACGCACAGTTTCATAGAAGACTATTTTTTAATGCTGCATTGATTATGGTAAAAGAATCTTTTAGAATCCTAGGTGGCATTTTTAGGTTGAATGTGTTCCAAACTCTAAATTTGAAATAGATAAGATCTTTTGGTTGCTTCAATACTTTCTTTTTGCCTGTTTTCCAAAAATAACCTTGAAAAAGTTATCTTACCACAGAAACTTTGCCGTTACAATGGGCTTTCGAATCGACACTGCCATGTAACGCTCTGTTTGTCATTATGTACTGAAGCCTTGTTTGCTTCTCACGTGCAGCATTTTTCCCACATTGCACCTGAGCTGTCTGGCTAGATTTTTAAAAATTTACCTAGCATCATTTTGGATGTGAAAATTCGAAAAAATACATGCCAGTCGAAATTTATATCATGCAAACCTGCGGACTTGCAATTCCTGTGAAAGTCTGAACCGGAGTTTAACTTGATTGGTGTCGTATGAAAAGAGGCATTTCCTTCTAATTTGATCAAGGCAATTTCGCTGTCCAGTGGTATTGATATGGCATCACCTATTCGTGGATGGACTAAAATCTTCTCTGTGCTGAAGGTAGAAGATTTGTAGGGATCCGTTTTGTCGCCTTTAAATAAATTAAAATAGAGAAATGAACAAGGTGGAATAGCATTTTTCGTTGCCAAATTCAAAAATTTGATAATATTTCATAGTTAATGGTACAATGGCCAATACAACAGTTTTCCAACATTTATAAGTTATCGGTAGAATGAAAGTGAACAGAGAGGAGAGCAAAAATGGGGTCATTAAAGTAATGTTTTCAATACTTTTACAATATTGAAGCCCACCAGCTTCATAAATCATAATCTAATACGAGTTTTCTTGGATCCTACTCTATAAACAATTCAAAATAACTCACGCAATTCAACTTTCAAATCGTTAGGACGAATAACACCGCCTTTTTTGTCTCGAACACAATGTGCTACAGTTACCATCCACCTCTTGCTTATTGCAGTGGCAGAACAAATTTTCCAATAAACATTCGCACTTTGCGTGTACTTTAGAGAGGCAATGAAAGGCCAGTTTCGAAGATCTGCTTTTTCTCCATTAATCATCCGCTTGTCTCTAGACTTTTTCAAAACTCCGCTTAAATAGAACACAATCAGTAGGTGAATTCAAAAATGAACAAAACAACTTTCCAAATTTTTAAAATAAATTTAGTATTTCAACCAGGGACACTGACGTAGGATATAATTTATTTAGACCTGCCGGCTTGAGAATATCTACCTGGATTTTGGTGGGCTGCCAAAAGCTTTAATTTGCAGATTGTCTTTGCCAATTTATAGATCTTCTTTGTCAATACTTTAATCTTGGAGGAAGGGACATCAATCAACGAGTGTGTCTATGCGGGAGTAGCAGGGGAGAAAGTCATTGTGTAAGACGCTAAAGAGAAGCGTCAAAACCCATGTACAGGTAAACCTGTAGCTATAATCTTCATTTGTACCCCGGTGACCAAAGTGACCTTCATTCAACTCCACTCACCACTTCATCTATCTCGAATCAGCATTATCACCCTTATATCACATCTGTTGCTTAGTATGAATATTGAAAACAGCATTCAATATGCACGATAACCAATGAAGTTGTGCGTGTTGTACGTCGAAAATGAGCAAATTTTGATAGAACAAAATAACGACTTTGTACAAGAAATGAATATTTGGTACAACGTTTCGAGCATAAATCTTCATCAGGTGAAAAAAGAATAGAAGGAGAAACGGTTAAGAAGAGAAATGAACAGTAGAATCGAAAGATAAACTATATGGGACGTAGTAGGAATACGACGTAGAACGTAAACGAGATGGAAATATGTGAGGGGGTGGAAAGCGTATAGATAAGGCAAGGTGCAAATTAATAAAAGCTGGATTAGGAAAGAAACGAAAATTGTTTATTAAGACCATTAGGAACAACATGATAGCAAATAAATCTTTTAAGAAAAGTGACATTGTGAAAACCGATAGTGAGTTTGAAAATCTCCTTGATACTTGGCAATCGAAATGTTGTTAATCCCAATAAAGATGAGATGCGTTACCTTTTCCATACGCTCCTGGAAACTGCTCCCAATGATAGGCTCAGGATGAACAGTAATGTTGCAAAATCTCTTTTATCCTGTGGAGGATAAAGTTATCAAGAGTTAATAAAAGCTAATAATAACAATTTATCCTGAGCTTATCTTTCTTATCAATCCCACGAAATTTTGTTTCTGTCAATACATTCTAGATCCAGAAATTTCATTTTTGCAAACCATGCTCTATAGGAAGTTATTTTTTAATACTGTTTTGTCTTCTATCATTCAATTATTAACAGAATCTTTTCAAATTTGTCAGCTTGCATCCATGAAGTCATCATTTATTAAAGTGCAAATTGTTTTGGATGTTCTACTCGTCTAAGATGATTAATGTTTCATCGTGTGTCAACCTTGTGAATGAATCGTTAATGTTAGAATATCATGCCTATATTTTAATGATATTCTTTAACAATGATGAGGTAATTTATAGATACAATATCAAAGATGATCCAGTCCATCAGTGACCTACCTATTCTCGTGTATTAGTGATATTAGTCTCGAAAAGCAAGAAAGGTCTCACGATAGAAGAAATTTCTTTAAATCAAGAAAATTACTCGCCTTTCTAAGCAAGCTAGAGTCACAAATCTGTGACAATCGGTAGAAAGAAGGAAGTTCAAGGGGTGTGCAAGCGGTGAGAAGGAAAAGTTGAGAAAAAGTTGATAAAATGTACAGGCTAATGGACTAATAAAACAAAAGGTAGCGTGTATGTGTATGATGCAGATGTATATTTACAGCGTTATGTAAGGGATTCTTTTATTTTTATTCGTATCATATTTTCATTTAATTCATAATTTTTAGATTTTTCTATGACCTTTCGAAAGAATATGTTAAAGAAAATATGTCAAAATTTTCTTCATATTAAATGTATTTCACATATTTTTACTTGTGGTGGTTCAAGCATTGCTATAGCGATAACAAAATAATTTGTTTTCACATAAGATATTGCTTCGAAAATTGTCTGAATCAAACATTTTCAGAAACTCTTAAGCCAAATCAAACACTCAATCATTTAGGCAGAAGGGCTGGGTTTTGGGTTATTGCTCCTACATAGAATCGAAACATGGTTTAAAAAATGTTTCGAAAAATTGATCAGAATGTATTTAGCATGTGGTAGAGCACACGATATTTACTTGCGTAGTATTACGGGGATGCAGACAAAAGCGAACGTTTCTTTGAAGTAGAAAGTGCAGATGTCCCAAGAACTTTCCGAGGACAACGCCCATTGACCCGTCCCACCCGGCCCCCAGATAAAACTCGATCCTGCCACTGTGCTGCAGCTGGTGCCGCCACTGATGGTAAGATTGGTCAATCATTTTTTTTCAAAATTAGAACCTATCCAACTTCGCTCAATCCCCCTGCACCGGACTTCGCGTCACACATTAGGTCACAATACAGCAACGCACCATAGTTAATATTGCAATTTTACGATTCTCTGAAGCAATAAAAAGCAGGACCAGCTAACTGAGGGGGGGGGGCTAATTGCCCACATTTTCTTCTATGGTAGGCAAAAGTCTTTGCCAACATGGAACGCATGCGACTCTTGCAGTCTCAAATCGCATCGCTAAGAATTGATTGCCCAAATATTACTGTAGAACAGTTTAAAGTTATGCTTGTTCTTCTAATTTATCTTTGTCCACATTTTTAAAAGGCGTGATTTCGAAAGAAATAAGGCAGCGGCGATACGTCCAAAAATTCTTCTTTATAGCAACGATCAGTGGTGTAAGGTAGTACAGGGCACCGTGGTTCGATAACTTAAGGCCCCCGACCAAAATTGCACTTATATCCATGTTTTTGAGACATTTATATCCAAGTTCAAACGCTTTCATAAGCTTTTGAAGCTCTTGAACTGCATTTTTTGCAACCCAGCTCCCCCTAGTTAATGAGAAAAATCATCATTACTACATCTTGATTATTGTGTTTGACATGCACCTCACTTTTGGATAGGACTTTTCTGCAGTCCAAAAATAGGGGCCTCGTTTCGGTTTTATCCTTAGGGCCCACAAGATGGCTTCATTAGTCTACTGGCAAAGATTCGATTATTGACCATGAAACATTGAGTTCGACCAACTAAAGGCAAGACCAAATCTAACCAGTAAAACCACCAACACAAATACATATGGAACAAAAATAACTATTTACAGATGCTGATACAATCATAGTGCAATGATGCCTTCATCACGTGGTATTGTCCGAATGGAAATCTTCATTAAAACTTACTGTGTGAACCGGCTGTAGACTTCGGAACTTTGGCTTAACTCTAAAAATTGCAAACTTGTCATCGACATAATAAGAATAAACCGCTTGTTTATTAATGTCGCCGAAGAGCTTATTTTCACGAGCACCGATGAAATTGGTTAATAAAGCTGGTGTTTGTCTACAATGACTAAAGGGCCACCCTCCCTAGCAGACGTATATCTCTTTTACTCTGACTTGAATTTTAACTATCTTCAATGTTTGAGCACTGACTAGCAAAAAAAGTTTTTTTTACAAAGAATTGCGTTTTCTTGTTTTCAATTGTGCGTCTTTATTTAGGTATAAATCTGTTATCTATATGTTTTAAGCTTCGTCGCTCCGTTTAGCCTGAAACGATCGCGATGTGAACTACTGTAAGTCCTCGAAAAAAACCCCGCCTTCGAATAAACCTCTATCTCGTATAAGCCCACACCTTAAAAATAGTTTTTGTGAAATAGCCCCCCACCCTCGATTAAGCCCTCATTGGCGGGACTCTGCCTCATTTTTAAGCACACTGATCAGTCACAAATAGAGAAATAAAATTTGCCCTGGCTTTATTTTGGGCTGCTGCTTAATAAGGCTCTCCCTCGAATAAGCTTCCGCCCCAAAATCTTTTTGTGGAATAAGCCCTCGGGGGCTTATTCGAGGATTTACGGTGATTGCTGGAGGGAAGAGGGAGAACCGACTGTACGTATGAAATTAGTGTATACCACAATATTGGGTGTCGAGTACGTCACTTTATGCCATGGTTTCTTTCATTCTGAATTATACAAGAGAATGTATCATCATCGATTAGGAATACTTCGGGCGTTTATCGTATATTATTCCTAACTTGAAACAACGCTACGTCAAAGAGTGATCTTACGTATAATCTGACATGCTAAGTCTTATGACTTCGTTTACGTCACAACAGCAACATCCTGTTACATTACGACTGACATTCTCCAGCATCCGTGTATCGAACTAAAAGTAAATGGTAGAGATTCCTTGCCGGTCACGTATCTTAAGTATGTCGTGACTGTAAACAGGGGGATGCTTGTGTAGGTCACTGCTGATTCTGAAATCTCAAAAACCCTCTTTTTGATGTTCGCAACCACTTTTTTGCGAATCATTTAGTTTCAGAGCTGTAATAAAAGGTGAAGGAAGCCTTGGCTCCTCCTCCCCCACCCCCCCCCCACACTTTCAAATTCGTGGCGTAGGCCCTGGCAACGTCTTCATCCTTCCATCCTCGTCATTTTAAGGCAAAAAACCAATTTATCTGCATCGAGCCCCACCCTAGTCTCGAATGAAATACACGATTTTAGTCTTAAAATATTCAACTCTAATTTTTCAAAACCCCAATAAACCAACATTTGGAGTTGGGGGTAATTTCAATTTTTGTTTGCATTTCAATGTCATCTAGGCCTTCTGACCGTTTCTTTGTCGACAAATTAAATCTTTTATAATTTATAGATTTCCTATTGGCAAAATTCAAAAAGAAAAATTTGTAATCCTTGTAAAAGAGCTACCGAAATCATAGACTAATGATGATAAATTCATAAGAGTCAAAAAAGCATTTAAATCTTTCTAAGAATTTGACTCACATGCTAAATTTATAAATTTCCAACAAAAATTTTGATGACAACAGTTTCAAACTGAAGTAGAATCAATGCTAACTAGGATCGTTAGAAAAATATGTTGTACTTCTTCTTTTTCTCCTCCAAATACTTGAAAGCTAAATTCCCCGTTTGCTATCACAACAAGTTTTAAAAACTGATGCAATATTAAAATCAAAGTAAGCATAGAATAGAAGAAATTTGTGTTAATATAAGGAGCATTAATGACATGGCTATTTTAACAAATCACCAGGCTACGCCACCGGGGGGCCGGGGTGGCCATGGCCCCCAACTTTTTTGTGAAGCTACAATCAAAGGTGAAAGTAGCCTTGGCCCCCACTTTCAAATTCGTGGCGTCGGCCCTGAAACGTGCTTGTAATTTTGAACCACAGAAAATCAGCTTCTATGAAAACTCACTTCTTACATTCAAAAAAATAAATGATTCAAAAGTATCATTAGTTAATCCTACGCAGTGGTGGCGCCAGAGGGGGGGCAGGGGGGGCTACAGCCCCCCCGTCGGAGGAGGCTAGCCCCTCCGTCGGAAGATAAATTATGCTTGAATTTTTTTTGTCGGAGCGAATTTTTTAAGTTTTGGCGGAAATAGAAATTTCTAAAAGGACTGTTATCAGAATTCAGGAAGCTCATCCCAAAACAACTCATCGACACATCAATTTCATGGTAAATAATAATCTGTTATAAGAAGTTTGAATTGGTTGTTTAGATGTTCAGTACCAGGTGTTTTCCGCATGCTGTTAAATTTGATCTTATGTTATGGATAGTGCAGTTCGTCCAAATCTTGCTTGCTATAACCAACCTACAACATCGGAATATTTTTGTGCGATAGCGATATGGCAACAAATGTTACCCGTTTCAGTGTTAGATGTAGTATATGTAATGACGTATTTAACAATGATTACGCTGCCCGCCACACGAAGTCCAAGCACAAAGATTTGGCTGCAATGGGAAGGACTGCTCCTACGACGGCAATAGTTGAAACGGACTCGCAGCAGAGAAAAATAAAAACATTTTTTCAATCAAAAGGCGGTACTTTTCCAAAGAAACGAAAGGTTAATGATTTTGAAACTGAAAGAACAACAGAAGACCCCGAAGAACAAGAAGTTGAAATTTCGAAAATTCAAGACGAAGAGCAAATCGAACGTGGTATGTTATACGTTTTAATATTTAAGTCCTTTTAATACGAGGAAAAACACTTAGCAAAGGGCTTCAGCCATAAAAACAATCAAACTCATTTACGTAGTAGCTAAGCCATTTTACCCCATCCCAACCATACATATTTGTAGTGTTTTGCTTCTACGTACACGTTTTTTTATTTATAAGAAACTTGACTCAAGCCCAGAGTACTAATAGTTTCCAAATTTCTTATTTTTTACTATTTTTAAGGGAAACCATCTATTACTATTTACGAGGAGGGGCAAGGGAGGGGGCAAACGTGCCCTTAGTAATATGTCAAAAAACGTAGTAAAAAACACGATTACACCATTTTGATAGCATTTTTAGCCAATCTAATGGGTGTAGCCACCAAAATTTTCCCGGGGGAGTACCCCCGGACCCCCCGAATTTTCGGCTCGCAACGCTCGCCTTCGGTCTCCAGTACCCTTACAATTCCTTGTCGCCCCCTAGCCCTATCGTTCTCTAAAAAAATTAGCCCCTCCGTCGGAAGTGCTAGCCCCTTTGTCGGAGGAAACCTAGCGCCACCACTGATCCTACGTACGAGCAAATTTAGACTCACCATTGTATTTAACACTCCACCACAGTGCATCTTCTTGAATAACGAAGTGCTTTGCTGTTGTTCGTATCCTCGTCGTGATCTTTTATTTGTATCAACCAATACTTGTAAACGGGGGTTGCACCAGTCGCTTTTTCCCTCTACCTACACCTACCATTTTAAAAGTAAACATTATCAGCGAGCCATAAAAGTATTCGAAACAGAACATTCATGCTCACGTTACTAGTCTTATGCGATTATAAGTGCTTTGTACCATGTAAGAAATTCTAAATTAAGGCTAATCCTCGAAACGTGATTGTAAATAATCACAAATTGATCTTTAAAATAGCTAGACTGAAGAGTTCCCTTTGGGACACTGTCTAACAAACCTATGTTACGCAAAAACGTCCCAAATTGGTATCAAGGGGCTCAGGAAAGATTCATAATTTACTTACCTCGAAATCAGGAATAGAAGATTGGGTGAAACAAAAAACTAATTAGCGGGTATGTTGCCATGTTATATATGTTAAGAACAACGTAGTCTCCACAAAGGCATTAGGAGGACAGAACAAATCAGGGATATACTTTGTAAGAATGTGTTAATATGTTTCCAAATAGTGTTACTTCCGTGAAACTAACGTGGCAAGGTGAGAGTTTGTCCTGTCATTTGTCAAACTTGATTCGATCTCAATTAAACAACAGTTTTATCAAAAGTTTAGTCAACAATTAATCAGAGATTTTCTTGCAGCAACATGCATCTACTTTGCATTTTGTAGCAAAAAGAAGGCATGTTATGGAAAAAATAAGAGCCATCAATGTAAATTTTCGTAAGAATCAAAAAACAAATTTATAAACCCTTGCTAAAGTTTCGTAACTTTTCCTAAAGTTATTTATTCAGAATGACATGTTTTCTATAGTGGAATCAAACAAGGAGAATATTTTCTATAATAGATAACGGAATAAATATTTCTAAAATTGCTGTATATTGAAACAAACCTCCAGTTTCTATTTTTAGGCTGGCAGCTCTACTGAAAGTCAATAGAAAATATTAAAAAGCCAACTGAACTCATCCTGATGAGCCATTTCTCGACATAAAATACTGAATGCGTCGAGATACTGAACAACTATAGCTCTGAGCATCAGTCGAATATTTTTTTTCCAGATTGTGAATCTCAGTTAAATTTGGTCAAGTTAGGAGCGCTCAACAAAAGTACTGGTCTCCTCTTATTCTCAGGGTCACATAGTCAGCTCTTATGTCCCATGTTGGGTGCCATTCTCTATTAGTTTAAAAACAACGGGATTAAATAAAGAAAACTGCTTTGCTAGATTTGGTTATAAAAAAGCTAAACCAAAAAATCCGTTTTCAAAGCGTTTTTTTTGCCACCACTCAATTACGAAGCTTCTTGTCGAACCACTGCTAAACAACAAGAACTTGTGCCCTTCAAGGGTAAGAGTCATTTTTCTACAGCATATTTACAGCACGCAAAGGAATATACCATATGATTTTAGACCTTGGAGCCTTTAGCAGGCCTTTGAATACAACAGAGACATCATAGGTAATCTTGAGAGGCAGCTGTTACCCCGGTATCAGTTCAAGTTGCCTGTGTATCCAGTCTTTGGCCAAAGTTTGTGAATCTGCAGCTTCTTAAACACCAAGGTAAACTGCCTTGCAAATACAGTGAGAAAAAATAATAGCGGATTAAAAAGTCATAGATAAGTTACTCATAGATGCAGCTTGCAAAACATACATTCTATGCACCTCTGTATTAAACCAAGCATTTGTATTATCAAAAAAAGGAATACAACACATATTAGCTTTGCAAAATGAATAACATTTATTATGAAGTTAAATTTGGGTTCTTGTAGTTAGTAGCGACTATTGATTTGCCTTCTAGGTATGCCTCCTGGGTTCATATCGGCAACTGTAAAACTACCGACAATGGAGTTTAGTTTTTCCAGAGGTGGATGTTAACAATAGAATTTGATCTCAACAATCGGCAAGTAAAGGAGCCTTTCCAATCGAGAATCTCGACTTCTAGAAATACCATTTCTTTTTCAAAAAAAATGACTTCTTAAAAAGGGTGAATATTCTGCTTTCACTTTATCAAAATGTTGCCATGGGAGGCTGAGCCCCCTTCCAAGCGCCTAAATAGTTGGCATCTTTGATAACAACCAAAAAATCAAGCTTAGAACTAACAGATGTAGATGTAGGATTGTCTAAAAAACACGTGAAAGTAAGATTTAAAATTATTGACTAGAAACTTTGAAAATGATGATCACAAATGGCATACCAATTTTGAAATTTACAGTTGCGATGTTCCATTCAAACTGCACATGTGATCATAAATCTCCATGTCGGCCGAAGAAAAATATGTGATTCAAGTCTTTCTTTTTCTTTTATTAGTGAACCTGTTGAATCTGTGGCACTGATGTGCCAAAAGATGTTGGAAAAACCAGCTAGATGAAACGGAATCGAAAATTGCTAAACAGTCCTAATCTAGCATCGCTCGTCGTAGTTACGAAGTAAGCCTGACTCCACTTTTTGTGCATTCTCGCGCCCGATCGTAGCTTTACCTCTCCGTCGCTGCATCAATTTCGGTATGGCCAGGAGGATACATCGATTTTGTACAATAATAAAACATCTTAAATAGTGCGTGATACAAATGCACCAAGTAGCGATAAGTTGGGTTGGATAAAGTGGAATCCTAAAATGAGGGATGCCGTCCTAAAATGTTAGGAAGTGTGGCTCTGCTTTAGGCGGTTAGGAACTTCTATAAGCTACATCAAAGACCTCACCCATGTTCACACCCTATACCTATATACTTTCATTCATGTTAACGATGCTCTGTTGTGTATATGAAATCATTCCAACTATTCAACAACACTAAAAGGCTAATATAAATTGCCGATTCATGGGAAATCAAAAGCAACATAAAGGTTTAGCGCCAAGTAATAAATTCACCAACCAAAGCATAAACTGGTTTGTTTTAAGAGGGCTAAGCCCTCTAAAACTTTCTCTGAATTTAACAAGGGGGCTGCTCCTCCCTGAGCCCCCTCTAAGACACCACTGCGTAAATCAATTGGGGTGCTGCTGCTGTCCTTTTTTGGCTAGGGGGATACATCGATTGTGCAAAATAAAAAACATCTGAAATAGCACGTGATACAAATACACCAAGAAGCGGTAAGTTGGTAAAAATGAAGCGATGTCCAAAAACTATAAGGTACTATTGGTATGATATTGATGTCAGTGGCGGAAATTGCGGGGTGTGGAAGGGGGGCGAGCGCCTCCAGCTATTGCTAGATTGTGGTCAAAACACATTTAGCGGATTTGTTGGTAAATTTAATCATTTTCGGCAAATTTGCTTTGTTGTGTTGTTTTCCTTCCCCCCCCCCCCCCCCCAACACCTGAAAAATAATGGAGGTACACCGGGGTTGCAAAAGTAAAGAAACTGTGAGCCAAAATGGCGGCTCTCAGAGGCTAAATGGCCAAGATCGATACAAAAACAGAATTATGAAGCTGAGGTTCTATCGATCCCTTTAGGAATCGTTTTCATACTTTTTGAACCTTAGGGTACACATGGATCCAAAAAAATATGATAAGGTTTTTAAAATACTAGTGTTAAACGATGTTGCAATATTTATGAGTGATATGTTCTTCGCACTAGGCTTTCTGAGTAGAAAAATTCCCTCTGATAGCTCATTGCTAATAAAATAGACTTATTACAAAGTCGTCTAGAGGAGGAAAATATGTAGAATGTAGAAAGGTACTTTCAAATGAAAAATTGATTCAAACTACCATTACAAACACCACTGTGGAGCCTTCCAACGCCCCTAAGATGAAAACACACCCATTCGGTAGAGGGGCAACACTCTTTTTGATATCATACGAGATTTCGACAACAAAAATTATTTCCAGGAATTTTCAGATGATATGATATAATATGAATAAATATTTATACACGAAAAAATAAAACCCTTCAGCATTTAAAAATACTTTATACAATCTTATAAAACAAATAAATAAAAAAAATTTCAAAGGCAATGTAGTAACGAAGAAATGCTGTTCTTCCAGGACGCCGTGTTTTGAAGTTGGCGTTTTTGATCAGCCATGTGTGCTTTTAATTGTTTTTTAAGGCAACCGAGAGTTGAGGCCTCTCGTTTATCAACAGGCGTATCATTCCATATTTTGCATGTTCTGTATTTAGTCTTGGGGTCTGAAGATCATGGCAGTTTTTTGTTATATGGCTTGATTGCATTGATCTTAGCTCAGAATTATCCCAAAGGCTTTCAGGCCTTAGCTTATTCGTAATCTTATAGGTCATAACTGACCGATCAAAAGAAATAAGGTTATTGACGTTCAGCCAATCACAGGACCAGTTGTCTCTTAATCTGGCACTTTCGATTATCGATTGGGCTCTATTTTGTTATCGTTGGAGAGTTTCGAGTTTTTTTGTTGGGAGACTGCCCCAGATAACATCTGTGTAGCGTAGGTGACTTTCAACGATAACGTAATATACATTGCATAGCTCCGTCTGAGGGATAATGTTTTTCAGTTTCTTCAGTGAAGCAAGTCCCCCACAAATTGTGTTCTTAACAATTTTGAATTGCTCGTCCCATTTCAGACTTTCATCAACCATTACTCCTAATGATTTGGTTTTGAAACTCGTTTGATTTCAGAGTCATTTAACTATGACCCTTTCGGCATATTTACATCTTTTGTTTTCTGAGCGTGGCCTTTAATCATGTACTCCGCTTTTGAGAGGCTAGGACTTAGCCTCTTTACTCTCATCCATTCGGAAATGTTCAGTAACTCCTTTTGCGCATCCGTTTCTAGTTTCTCGATGTCATTCGATGCTATTGTCACATTAGTATCATCAGCATAGATATTTGCCTTATAAAATCTTAGGCGTCGTTCAAAATCATTTAGATATATTATGAATAGAAGAGGGCCTAAGCAAGAGCTTTGGGGTATGCAACATTTAACTTCTCTCGCCTTAGATCGTTTAGGGAACAGTATTGCTGTCTATTATCAAGGTAAGATTTGAGCCAGTTTCCAGGGATTCCTTTGATGACGTATGCTCTCAGTTTTCTAATCATGATTGTGTTTAAGGTCTAGAAAAGTCTTCAGATTCAGCTTTTTGCAGTTGATATTTTCATACCAAGAATCGGTGCTCCAATCAAGGATGTCACAGTGGAGTATCGTTTTTTAAATGCAGATTGGTTTCTTGTGATCACTTTATTTGCCGCAAGGAACTCAAAGATTTGTTCATGAACTATTCTCTCCAAGATACTCGAGGAAACCGAAATGACTGATATAGGCCTGTAATTATTAACATCTTTCTAAGCACCTGATTTAATAACAAGAGTAACTCTGGCAATTTTCCAAATATGTGGGAAGACTTCACCCATAAGCGATGAATTAAAAATTATTGTCAGAGGTTTTGATACCAGATCCCCTACATCTTTAATGATAGTTGTGAAGACCTTATCTGGGCCAGCTGCTTTTCCATTCTTCAACTTTCTAATAGCATTCGCCATATAACTTTCATCCACAGACTTGAATACCATTTCTTTTGACATTGAATTGATGTAGCGGAGGCAATCATCACCCAGCTTAGAAATAATCTTCTCCGCCATTCTCGGGCCAACCGAAACCAAGTGATGGTTCATTGCCTCTACTACATCACGCTTTCGTGTTAGATATTCACCATCTATGTCTAAATTTGAAAGTGAAACTGTATTTACATTCTTGTCTAGGACTTAATTTATTGTCCGCCACATTTTCTTAGGGTCTCCCATATTTTCTTCGATTAACTCACGGTAAAAATCCCTGATAGAAATGCGCATCGAATTCGCTGCGAAAATTGTCTTTAATTTCCACGAGACTGCGAATTCGCTGCAAAATTATATAATAATTTCCGCAAAAACTCAATTTTAAGGCGCCCATTTTCAGAACTGCGCGCATGGCGAATGTTTCAAGATTGTTTTCTTGCAAATAAAGCAAAATTACCATGCTTCGACTGGTTATTAGGTGCTTTGAAATATTTCGCCGAGAAAAAGTGGAACTCTTTTCTACTTTCTTGCGAATTCGCTGCGAAATCAAAAATCAAAACTGCGCATGCCTTGATGCCTTCATCGGCGATTTCGCAGCAAAATTCGCCTCGTGGAAATCAGCCTTTAGGATAGCTTCCCAGTCTACCTGCTGAGTGTCGTTTCGGAAAAGTGCTTTGTCGTATTTTTTCATATTGCGAGATTCGATTACGTTGGGTTTCTTACTCTTAAATCTTCGCCAAGCATTGATTTTCCGAATTCCATACACCAGATAGTGGTCCACCATGCCAGTTTTGATTACATTTGCTTCTATGATGTATTTGGAATTGGAGGAAGAAAAATGGTCAATGAGTCTTTTGCTTGTTCGTTGCTCTCCAGATTCTTTCGTTGTCATAGCAACCCGCGAATAATTTTTTAAGCTTGGTTTCCACTATGAGTTAACGTGAGTGTGATCTGACATGGTTTAAAAATTATCTCATAGTGGCAACACTCATTAAACATTATTTCATGAAAATTAACTCGTGTAAACTCACGTTATCTCATGAGTTTGGAAACAAAATTTTTTGATTTCAAGCTCATGAGTTAACTTGAGATAACATCTTATCAAAAGAAGCCGACGCGTAGGGGGGAGGGGAGGGATGTGCTATAATTTTCACTGAGGTTCTTGCGCAACGCTCTTGCACTGAGTATTACTTTAGATGTTGAAAACAGTTTTCTTTACTCAAAAATAATTAATTGTGAAATAAAAGAAACATTTTCTCATTTCTAAGATCCTGTTGCAAGTGGTCCTATTCACCAAACGCATATCTTTTTTGGTAGACTCTCCGTATCGAAAACCTTGGCGCAGATCGCGAACGGCACTTCTAGCAAAAAAATATTTTCCTTCTACGTATTCTTAAAAGCAGAAGTAAAATAAGTTGTTCTTGTAAGACGTCCGCCATAGCTGCAAGACTCAAATAAAATGTGATTTCTGAAATTTCCATACTTAATATAAGGGGAAAACCGAATCGGTATATGGGTTAATTTTGAGATAGCTCGCGTTATCTCCGCTTTTTCACACTATCTCAAGTAAACTTGAATTTAGACCATGAGTTAATTTTCGATTTAACTCAGAATTATCTCACGCTAACTCATAGTGGAAACCAAGCTTTATTAACTGTTCGAGTTGGTACTCGGAGTAAACAAGCTTGAGCTGTTAAGCATTTGCGCTTTTGCTACATTTAAAATCACAGTTGTTGTCCCCGATCAAAATTCACATTTCCTTCTCTTCCCTATCTAGTTCTTTTAAAATCCCCCTTAGATTTTCAAAAGCATGTTCATTGACACCAGCAGTTGGGGGTCGATACCAACAAACAAGATGAAAGGGCATGAACATTTTGAGAAAATTCAAGAGAAATGAGCTCGAGTTTATCACTGTTTAGCTCAATAATGGGTTCTGGGAGATTTTCTTCTATACACACTGCTACTCCTCCCCCCCGTGCTATTTCAATCGTTACGATGTATCATTCACCCTCCTATGTAGACTTCAGAGTCTGTTACATTACTGTCAAGACGTGTCTCATTAAGGCCAATGATATCAATATCATTATCATACAGGATGATTTCAAGTTCAGGTTTATCTTTTCGAAGATGAAGTAATAGGATTTCCACCAAAGGTGTATGAAGTTTCCATGGAGTGATTTGCCCTCGCATTTGGCATTTTATCCATTTCCTTGACAGCAGGTCTCCAAAATCTTCTTCCCTGACAGGTTGGCCAGTAGTAATAAACACTTAAGAACAGCAATAGCACCATAGCAGAGGCAATGCTATGTCTTCCAATTTCAGTACATTTTACAGATGTTGGAAACACGCTTTCAAATAACACACCATGCATAACTACCAATTGCTATATTGGTCTTATAAATGCTTGAATAAATAGCCTAAAAATGCATAGAAAATTAGCAATCACCGCCAGTAAACATAAATGCAAGTCAAAATTTTCCACAGGCAGCAAAATCCAGGCATTACAGCCGACAAGCGCATGACCAAAAAGCGGATGTGAAGAAAACATTCAAGAAATACGAATAATTTTATTCATGAGGTTAGTTTCAAAAGTGGCATTATTCACACATTCTTGTAGGCTACTGTCCATTCTTATTTTCCAGTAAAAACAAAAATATCTTGTTTACGCATGCAGCAAAGTAAAATGGCTTAATACAAACAGATTTCTTAGGAATCTTGTTAACCTAGTAACAAAAATTCTTAGAAATGATAACAAATGTTTTTAAATCTATTGGAAACAATTCAAAGGAAAAAGCAAAATGAGTAAAAGTTGAATAATGGAACAGAAAAATAAGGTTTAAATTTTAGGAAAAATATGGTATGTAAAAATCTAGAGTTGATAGCAGGAGGAAAATTGTGGGTTTGGCTAAATGAGCAAAATGAAAAAACTACCCGATTGGCTAAACAAAAGTGGGCGGCGGTAGGGATAGGCGGCGGGCAAAATGGCGAGACACGACGTTATTGAAGTGGCTTCGTGGCCTAGAGACAACGATGTTCTTGTGCATGCGAAATTAAAGTAGCGACTGGAAAGTATCTTGCGAATAAAAGGACCTTTCCGTAAAACAGTAAAATTTAAACCCTGAAATTCAACTTACGAAGCAAAATATATTATTTCCACTATTCTATTTCCTGTGCAAATAAATTATGACTAAATTGATTCTAAATTTCTAATTATCAAAATAAATTTCTACAAAACACAGCACGTTGGCTGTGTGAATAAATAGCTTGTAAATTCAAAATACCAATAAAATTTACTAAACTTCGTTTGAGCGCTGTCTTTTATCGTAGTGAATACTCTCAACGACTTGAATACGAAATCTCGGAGACCTTTTCGGCCATGACTTAGTGTCTGTTTGGTTATCGATCGCCTTTCGCCCAGTTGTCTCGCAAATCGGAGATAGCCGGCCGTGTTTGTTACGTCTTGACGACGTCGGTGTTGACGGTAAAGACTTTGAGAGGTGTCCGTCTATTGAATCGCTCCGTTCAGAGCTGTCCGAGTCTTCCGATCGAACTGACCGGGAGAGTCCGGACCTAGATGGCGCAGATTTACCCTCGAGTTTCTCCATGTTTTTTTCAAATCGAGGTTTTCCATTCCCTCGCATTATGCTCGAAGAATGAACAATAACGGGGATCATTTTAGGTTCATTGCGTCTCGCCAAGTCTTTGTCGAAAGATCGATTTAGCGTTTTGACACCATCCCCGTTTGCCTTTTGTTTTAATTTTGACTGCAAAATAGGCAGTGTTTTTGATCGATGATCTTGAGAAGTGCCTTGAGTATTACTAAGATCGAAACTTATTCCTGGGCCTCCTTCCTTGCTTTTCAAACTTTTTGCGACCGAAGTGGTGCCAGGTTTTGGGATCTTTTTGTCGGTTGATAAATTTTCTAAAGAAGATACCCTTTTTAAGTTTCCGTTGTATGTTTTCCTTTTAAGAGTGTCAGTCGCCAAACCGCGTCCGCTCAAGTGTCTCTGCGAACTGTAAGGAGCTCCGCTATTGTCATCCGTGCAGTTCTCTTTGCAACACTTGGACGATTTTTGCTTGGCACTCTCCAAACACGCACAAATAAAACTGCTGCTACCAGTTCTTAATGGAATACACACACAAGGGTGCTTGTGACCCATGCCACACCTGTGCTTTGGTACGGCAAATATCTGCTTGTTATCTGCGTCGTATCTCGGGAGAACTGCCGTGCTTTCAGAGTCAACGTTTGATGCACACGATGACGTCTCACTCATCGTATCAGCCCTTGAATCTCCTCTTAAGTCACTCTTCCCATCCCTCGTCACATCAGCTTTACCAGAAAAATTTGAGCTATATCTTCGTTGACGCTCGAAGTCTTCTTTCCTTCTTTGTTTTAGATTCCCATTTGGAATGTCTGCAACATCAGCAGAAGATTTACGCCGCAAAACACTTTTGCCGCTTTCCAGTAAAACGTCCCCTACTGACTTAGAATCAGTTCCGTGCTCTGCACGGCCTCTGTCCAGTTTCTCAGCCGCCCTATCGACATATTTATCAGTTTTTCGCTCAGACTCCCCTGGAGATTTTATAACAAGTAAACGACCTCGTTTCTGGGATGGCTCGTTTCTTTGCGCATTACTTTCTATGTGCGCACCGATAGCCTCTGCCTTAGGAGATGTAATCGAACCAATAATGCTACGCTCATTTTTCTTACGCTGTCTTGACTTTATATGCTCTGAATCATGAGCGCTAATTTCATGCAAATTGATGTAACCAACATTGGAGACTTTATCCGTTGTCGCATAAACATCCGTTGCTTCGAAATGCGGCGACCTCATCGACACAAGTCCAGGATTTTCTACTTTAGATTGCCTGTCATAACCATCGCGTAAATCGTTTGTTTGGACTGAAACACTATTCTGCAACAAATTGCTGTCGTGTGACGATGGTGGACCTTCTGGAAAAAATTCATTATTGAGTCGCTTCGAGTTTTCGATTTTTGGTACCGATCTTAAAATCGTTCCACAGTTGGCTACGCCGACGTGACTCGAAGACACAGAGCTGTTAGTTGGTGTCGGGCTTGTTACCTTGACAACTGGCTGGACATTTGCAGGATTCAGTATTGAATCTTTAACGTCAAAGTCCCCGAAACCGACCGGTGGAGGTATCGACAACGTGGACGTTTCTGAGTCATCATCGTCCAAGAAGCCAGATTTATCGAACTGGGGAGTGTCTGCTAATAACTCCTCTGGTGGCGGTGGTAACAAGTCTATCGTTGACGAGCGTGTAATAAAGGCACTCTCTTTAAATTCGTCCGGCGTTACCTCGCGTAATTTCGGCGCAGCGATTGGTATAAGAGGCAATCGATCGTCTTTTTCTTCGGAGTTGTGGTTCAAGTCCTCAAGACTGTGACTCATTGACCGTTTAACACTGCCGTTAGCAACAGCAGAATTGCAGCGTGACCCGTTTTTAGGACGTCCGGGGCCTCTCCGCAAATCAAACGCCATTGGCGAGCCGTTCTCCATGCGGCCTTCTTCGGCTTCGCTCTCTCGCAATTTGATAAGCGCTTGTCTACGTTTTTCGCGACGACAGTGATCCAGTATGAAACAGACGCTTAGCACAAGTGCAATGAAAATTGACAAAATAACTGCTAGCGCCAAATGCGTTGAATTCGCTAAAATACAAACGATAATTATATAACTAATGTAATATGTAAAGCAACAGATGAGGTCCATCCAATTTTTAGGGGTTGTTTAAGAAAATACGCAAGCAGAAAATTGACAGATGTCAAGGAAGCCTAACGTTCTTAGAAGACCATCTACGTCGAATTTTTGGCTTTACGAAGCGCAAACTTTTCTAAAGAGTTCGAAAAGATCATGACAAAAAAAATTTATGATTAAAATGTGAAAGATTTGGGAAGAATATTTTGAAAAGCTTAAAAGCTATAAGGCTCACCGATGGGCCTAAACCGAGAAAACAAAAGCAGATAAATCAACAATTCTTTTAAAAGAATGACCAGATGAAGACAGTTAATAAACAGAGAACACAACACTGGGTTTCTTTGACTTCACAAAACAGTGCTATACTTTTGAATTGAGTCTGGAACCTAGTAGGATGACGATTTAAGTGCACCTGCGACCTAAGCCATTCCTATAGAACCCTTTGTACTAACATTTACGACTCTCGTGCAACCAACCTGTGACAAAGCTCTTGTCAGTGACCAAAGAATGTGCTGTTAACAGCCAGTAAAGTGTTGCCTTCTTACCAGCTTGGCGACCCCCGTTTGTTGCCGAAGATGTGTCGATATTCAGGGCAGGACTGTTCTTTCCAGGGGTGGTTCTTTTGACTGATGTTCCAGGGCTGGACACTGGCACGTGAGTTGTAACTGGAGATGAAGAAGAGGTTGTTGAGGAAGATGATTGCGAGGTTGAAGAGGGTGATTGGCTAGATTTAGTTTCTTTAACGTCTGGTCTACGACCTTTGGTAGTATAAATAGGGCTGGTACTCTCTCCTTCAAAATCTCTTGTCCTTATATTCGTACTCTTGCTGGTCTTCTCATTAAAGATTGTTATTGGTTTTAATTTGGTCGACTTTTCAGTTGTCGTTTTTACACGCGTTGTAACTGCACTTGACGTTGTTGTAGGAAAATGGTTATTTGCCATTGTCGATGGGCGAAATTCTATTTGGAAAAAACGGTGAAACGGCAAATAATAAAAGACCGAAGAAAGAGGCAATTATAACTGCAAATTGAAAACGCGATCAATTTTTGAAATTGATGTTTTCTTTGCCGAAATAAATTATTTGAGCAGACACAAATAAGACTTTACTTCCTTGAGTATCTGTCTAGACACATATCTCCATATTTGATAAATTTTCAGCTTTATCGATTACTTCTGATTGCATAAATGAAAATAAAATTAGTGGCGCGCTGCAAGTAGTTTAAAAAATATTACCCAAACGGTTGTCAAAATACTGAGATTAACTTTGAAGAAAGTAAAATTATTAACATGCATCAAAATCAAACATCAAGATTAAAGTCATTTTCAATCCATTTGTAATCAGTTTTGGTTTTTCAACTGTTTTAAAAACTTTCCTACCACATTGGGTATGTAAGACAACATCCAACATGTTTTTCCAAACAATAATCGGTTTGGATAGTAACGTAGAGTCCTAGCTAGATGATATTTGAGATTCAACAAAAAGAAAGTGTAAAGACAGCCTAGGCACATCATTTCAAAATGTAAAAATTCTTAGCAAAAGGAAAAGCGTAGAGGGAAAGCTTGAAGTCTTTGAAAATCTGATTTGCAAACTTTGTGATATAGAAATATTTGCTAAGACTTGTGCTAAGATCAAGCGGTAGAGTTAGTGCTAAGCGGACATATCTTGGATGAGTTGATGTTGGATAATTCATGCAAAATCATATTTAAAATTGATGAATTCGAGGTAATCTTACCGCAGAGATGTCTGATGTCCAAATAGAAATATTTAGCTTGACAAAACTTGCCAAATCTGTCGTTGTCAATAGTAAACAAGCAGAAATCTCTCCCATTGCAGTCCTTACTGACAATATTTAACACATCTTTACGACACTGTTCCAGCACCGTTGACGCATCTTTACATAACTCTTGCCCAGGCTCCAGCTCTCCATAAAACGCATAACTGACTCTGATTACATGATTTGCCTCACACTTCAGACGGACGTTATTTCCTTCGCAGCGGACGTTACTTGTTACACCGGTATACTCTGTTGAGAGAAACGAATGACTTACACGATCTTCAAAGCCTGCAAATAGCCGTTGCATACGATAATAATATTTGTGCTACAGTGCTACAATAGATCAACAAAGAAAAGATTTTAATGGCACCGCTCTCCAAAATTTGCAGTGGGTTTAACAGGCCTTGGAGTCACTAGTTAGTATAACTGATCATTAAATGAACACAAAATGGATTTATAAGTAGCTTTTCTTCTTTATAATCCAGTTGAAGTTAACGGCCTAGTTTCTGTTAACGGAAGTTGAAGTTAACGGAAATTATTTCAAATTTTACGACCAATAAACTAAACCATTATTGATACCAAATTTCAAGGCTGAAAAACCAGTGAAATTTTATGAACATACTGAGGTACCATTGAGCCTGGAGGTATCCATCTCCAGAAAGTAGCAATGGTGAATAGAACTTACATCCAGGTGCAGATAGTATATACTCCAAGGAAAACAAGGCGAACTGGGGAAAGAAGCACTTGATCGTATGGCAATAGGACATGATAGCAATGGTTTTCAACTTAACGGCATTAGCTGGACTTTCTCTGCATCCGCAAATTAATCGATTTTAGCATTGATACATACCTGTAGGCGATAAAGTGCACTTTCCATAACAGTTCGTCAGAAGATTATCAAAAAAGGTTTGATAAACAATCCTATGTGTTGTTGATGCTAAAAGAAGAACACGTTTTTGGATCATTTTTTTAGAAAACAAAGACTATTTGATACAAATTAAAAGCCTCAGTTCTATAACAAGATTTAAAAGATTCTGTCTTAATGTGAAGGATTTAAATCTTTGAGTCAATTTGCTTATCTTCTTTAAAGCGGTTACAACATCTATCTTGGGAAATCTTCAAGCTACCAAGAAATAAATCTTCGCAGAATTTTCTATCAATCGAGCCTTGTGGTGTCATGGTAGAAGCTAAAAGTTGTTAACCAGAAGAATGTTGGTAATGGAACAACGGAATTTGAAAATCTGAACTTCTCTCTTTAAGGTATATTATACCTGTTAACACGGGACCGATTTCATGACATGACTTACTCGTGTCATACCTTGACTGTCAGTTACTAAGAAACCTTAGAAGTTTCCATGGGAAAAACCACAAAATGGTCGATGAATCTGAGCGGTATTGCGCAACAAGAGAAAAAGATATGAAAGATAAGAGTGAATCACTAAATCGAATTTACAAGAAGTGGTTTCTGTCATGGCTTGGTGTTTGAACTAAAACGCTTGGACGTCAAAAACTAATGAAGGTTTGATAAATTTAAATAAACCACCAGAATTTGAGTGTGGCTTCCTTTCTGTTCTAATCTAAATTCGATCAATGTACGGTTTAAGGCGAATCGTTTCTGTATTAAATAATAGTTAGTTGTTTTAAAAACAAAGTTTTCATATCCATCATAATCAGTATCCACCAGCTGCTTGTGGCAACGCCTGACCAACGATTAGTTTGTGGCTAAATTTAATCTCGCTGTATTTCGATTCACCTCTTAAAGCTGTCAAACAAGTGCCAATTTTACCGAAACTAATCCGTGCCTTGTATGATTCAAAGTTAAAATGACGTCATTTGTCACAGCCGCACCTAGACATGGTGCAAATCACAGGTATCCTCAACAGATGCATGAAGAATGCTTTTATTGGAAGCTTTGTTACCTTAGTGAATATCAAATTATTTGTGTCCCAACTATTTGAAAAATGACCGAAATGTTGTACTTGTTGTACTTTTGTACGTCACTTTGACGTCACATGGTTTTGGCGTAGGAATAAGCATGTTTTTACCAAATCCTGTTCAAGTCGATTTTCAAAGATAACCTCATATTCCTTATGAATACCACAACAGAACGAAGGTCAACAATAACAATAACACAATCATCTCAAAAATATGGATACATTGATAAAGTCAATATTTGCAGTTCTCCTTTCAGACTAGAACCTTATACGGGATTTTCAATATCAGAAATTTCTTGTCTTTAAGAATTAAATTTTCCAGACGTTTTTAACAAAATGCTATCAACACAAAAATTCATCAGTTTATAACTTTCAACCAGTATATAAACAAAAACATGAAGCAGTTTTTCAGCCTGTGTTAAAAGCTATGGGTGGTAAAATTGGTTCGATAAAAAAGTTTAGTTTCATTTGAAGGAAATGATTAAATGGAACAAGTTACTTGCGAAAGTTGATGTTGCTCAGCGCTCTTTTCTAGCACTCTTTCTTTTTAATTTTCAAGTTTTCACAAAGAGCATGTCTCAGTTGTTAAGTAATAGCCAATGGTTGACGGACTTGAGATATTTAATCTATCATCGCGGTGCTGATGTTACGATCAAGTGTTAACTTTCAGGAGAATAATGTTTTAATTTTCAAAACGAATCATTCACAGACTATAAAAATTGACGCAATAACCGATAGTTTCAAATCAATTCCAACCCTTTCAAGGAGATTTCATCTAGCTAATGCGATGTACAATGAATTTAAAAACAGGCACATGACTGCCTTTAAACGCAGTACTATAGAACTGAATGCTTATGATCAGAAAGGTGGTCAACAATATGTCAAACTTGAATTCATAGATAGTAAACTTCAACACGGCGAAAATTCACATTTACTTACTAATGGGACTAGGAGGGCTCCCCCAATCAAGGCTTAGCCAAAATAGCTGTTGTTTCTAATACCTTGCAAGAGGGAACCGAAAGATAATAAGTAACCCTACATATTTAAATGGTCTCGTGACAATACAACACAGGTATATCCTAGACCTTCTAAAGTCATCAAAGGTAATTTCTGAAGTGGTGAAAACTACATCTTTCTGATTGACAGGGCAAATTCGCTTATCCAAACAACTCTCGTCGTCTTATTTGCGATAAAAATAGAGATTATTAAAATGAATAGCCGTAATAAAATTCCGAAATTGGATTGCCTAGTTTATGTTTATTTATTTGTATTGATTAGGTCTTAATCCAATCTTACAAAGTTCAATGTACAATTCGTCTGGTTTTGAACCCTTACAAGCAATCTGTTTCTCGTTTAAGTTTTGCCAAGGCTTAAAATTTCAAATTATAAGATTATTTCCATCTCTATCAAATGGTGAACGTTAAGTTTGCTTTCTTGAATATAAGAAGTCCTTTGATACTCAGATGAAGGTATCTAGCCATAATGTAGTCAATTAGTCGATTCTACGGCGATCAATCATCAATTGCTTTGCCAAAGATTTTCCGATGCAACTGCTTTCCCTAATCCAATTTATTTCTCTGTCAGAACGTTTTCCGTGTTGTTTTTGTTCTGCTTGTGACTGAAACGCGATTATTTTCTTCTATTTACAGATGATGAACCGTGAATTGTGATAGCAGATTCTTTCTCCTATCTTTACTTAGCAAGGGAAAATGCTGTAAAAGTGCAAAACGTGCAAGTTAGAGACAACAGCTGCCCTGTTCTTAAACACCCTCCAGGCAACCAAAGAAATTAGGGTACCGAAGAGTTGGTACTCAAGTCTTGCCAAGAGGACATTGGGATCTTCCCCCTTTTGTATGCCAAAATGAAATGAAGGCAAAGAGTGCCCTTCCAATATTTGTTGATAGCACTTAAGCCGACCATTTCCACCATAGATGTAGCACTCAAAAGGGAGACTATATTGGTAGACTAAATTGGGGCATTTTACCAATAAAGTGTATTCTTGATCACGATTAATCACGATTAATTACCTTTAATCATGATTAATCACGCTCTTCAATTTTTAAAAAATCTACTGCTAATAATTCAGAACCTAAAACTCAGCGATTGCACGACACTTCTTTGTCAAGTCACTTAAAAGGTCCAAATATAAAACTGCGAGCGTTAAATTGCCACCTCGAACTAACGAAAATTGATGAATTTATGAAAAATTGTGTTGCCTATAAATCCCATAAATTAAGACCGTGTACAAACCTGCGGTACCATAAAAGTCCCTGAGATAAACAGAATCTTCCACAGAACGTAAATTTATACTGTTGAAGAATAACTTCCAAATGGAAGAGCAAAGGCACTTACTACGAATCGAACAAATCAAATTCGAGATGTCGTCTTTTTATGGTCAAATTTGTCGGTAATTTGTCTACATGCCATTTTGAGGATTACTTCAACTCGAAACATAACAAAAAGTTGAAGTAATTAGCATGGCAAAGCAAACGCTGAAGCAGCAAGCGAGCAAGCAATTAATTGAAATTTTTAGCAATTTAATGATATTTTCAAAAACCATATGAATGGAACATTTAGGCTTGTGCTTTATTAAATGGACAAGATACAGGCAGAACTCTCAGTTCAGGAAATACATGCCTTGGAAACATGTAGGCACACCGTTGAACACTAAGCAATGATTATACTGTACCCAGCAGACTTAAAAACAGCCCTGATTAAAAAAATGGTCATTTTTCCTTACAATCCTGGTAGAGAAATATCAATCTTTGACGATTTGTGGGTAGATTCAAAAATGATTTGAAATACCTGATTCGAGAGTTCTGATTTCTTGAAGTAGCAATACAAAAGTGCTGAGGATTATGTTCACCAACATGATCAGTTCAGCTGGTTGTGGAAATTCCTGATAGCTCCTGGATTTGCAGGATTCTTGACCAAAATCTCTGATTACGAAAACCACGTTGAGGAATTATTCACCAAGTTTCCAAACATCGTCTTCTAGTCAGGTGCCAAGTTTCTGTGAAGAGCTTTTTCGTTGACTTCTAATTCCCTTCAGATCACAATGGTTCTGGAAACAGACAATAGATTTTTCTTGAACTCTCATTGAAAGGAATCTTTAAGTGAATGAGAATAATTGAGCCTTAACCACGGCACACTGGTAATCAGAAATTCATCGTTTGTAATCAGAAATTCATCGTTGCATTGTAAAATGCCTAATATGAGAAGATATCAGAGAAGAATATTTCTCTTCAAAGCTGATATAATCATGATATCAATGACTTCGCTATTCTGAAAAGCAGGGTTTGAGAATTTATGATATACAAGAAATTGTCTTCTTACCAGATTTTAAAACTCTAAATGCTGAAAATCTGAAACGTTACTTTTGGAACTGAGCGACCGAAATGAATTTGTCTTTGAACTTGAATTTATCAATGAAATCATTATTTGCGACTGTGAGTTCGACTAGACGCGGCAAAATCTCTTTGATCGGCTTTCTGAGATCCCTGGTCTGAATTTAAACTTAGAAGATAACCTTTACGCGCTTCTATTTTGAAACTCGCTTTCCAGTTGATTTGCCTATCTAATAATTCTTTAAGCAAAAATTTCAGTAATAAAAGATACAGAAAGGTTTTCAGATCAAATTCAATTCATAAAACAGCAGCGAAATTTTCCTGTTTCTATGTAACTTTTCTTCCGGTGGGTGTTTTGTAAAGAAGTGTCTCCAATACCAACTGATGATACCAGAAGCTGTTTGAGATTATTGCAAACTTTGCTAATGGAGAAATTCCACAAAGGAGATCGGATTTAAAGCAGTTAACAAGAAGCCAAGTACACGCATCTTCATAGACGCCTTGGAGATAACTGAGTTGCAGTCAAGAAAAATACTATGATCGAAGTACAAAGAAACCTTGCAACAGGATTTGAAAGAACTTAAAAGCATAATTAATAACCCACAGAAGGCATAAACTTCATGATACAAGTCATTTTTAGCAATCAACTTAAATCCCAAGAAAACGAGAATTACATGGCATTCAAAGACTTTCTAATGACTACACATTTTCCGCTTGTTTTTCTTTGTTTACATTCCTTCCTTCGCCTTCTTTCTTTCCCTTTTCGTTTCAATTACACTTTCTTCCGTTTCTACAAAGGCCACCACCAGCTTGTTTCCATACGTCTTCATAAACATCATCGCTTTTTACATCACCTTATCTCAACATCTTCCTGCACATTACATCAGGTAATAAACTAGGCTACATAGGATTCAAAACTTTTGTTGTTGATTTGAAACAGCTAGCCAGCCTAGGCGATGTTCAAAAACTTAGATCAGCCAGAGTTTGCCTTTAATTCTAAGATATTTTGGATGATAATTACTACATCCACCAGACGACTACTGTTTGACGATTCTATACTAGATTGTTTACAATCTAGCATAATGTCAGCATCATCATAATGTCAAACAAAAACACATGCTGATATTGAGTACATGTTTCAGGTCTTCTGTAGTGTACTGTAGTGTACGTACTGTAGTGTACTGTAGTGTACTGTAGTGTACTGTAGTGTACTGTAGTGTATTGTAGTGTACTGTAGTGTACTGTAGTGTACTGTAGTGTACTGTAGTGTACTGTAGTGTACTTTACTGTAGTGTACTTTACTGTAGTGTACTTTACTGTAGTGTACTTTACTGTAGTGTACTTTACTGTAGTGTACTTTACTGTAGTGTACTTTACTGTAGTGTACTTTACTGTAGTGTACTTTACTGTAGTGTACTATAGTTTGCTGTAGTTTACTGTAGTGTACTGTAGTCTACTGTACCGTACCGTACCGTACCGAAACCGTACTGTACCGTCCTCTACTGTACTTTGTAAAAAATACCTTTTTAGGATCGGCATGATCTAGGAACTTTTCCAATACTTTCTCTGATGGTATGAATTACATTTGACTAGATCAACGATCCTCGCGAGGAAGTCACTTGCTTAGTCCTGCAACTCTCCAGAGGCAATGAATATTTTGGGCAGAACGGTCATGGCAGAATATCCTTAAGATCCCAATAGCCAGATTTCTACCAATGTTTTTCGCTGCTTTAATGTCAAGGGTTTCGCCTCCAATGCAACCAAGAGCTTCCAACATTTCACTGTTACTTCAATATGACCTCAAACCTTTAATACCCTACAGGTCAAATATGTCGCTCGCTACAAAAGCGGCCTATAAAGGGCTCGTGACCTAACATAACAGCGGTCAACCATTCAGTCGTTTTTATAACGGCGTCTGTGATTTATTTACGTTTGTATAGATGTAGACGACTGGTAATCAATGAATAAGCGAAAGAGCAGAATGCTTTACGAGCTTGAAAAATGAAAACTTTTCTTGGAATATGCTGTATCAAGCACCCGGAAATTCAAGCAGGCAAGGCAACAGAGTCTATATGGGATGTCAGATGCAGAGGGGAGAGGAGGGGGGCAAGTCGTGGTTATTTTGATAAAATAGGCTATTATCCATTGTCTTTGATAGGTATTGTCTTGGACCAAGAGATCTAAAAGGGTTAGAGGGGCATCGGCCACCCCTATAATAAAAACACTGAAAAGATTATGTCATCTCAGAAACTAAGGAAAGCCGAGCAAGCAAGAACAGTTTTACAGATGTTGGGGATTTTTACAATGATAAGAAGCTAAAAGATGTGAAGATGATGCCACTTTTAATACAACCAATCTATTAACATATCACAGTTACGCTATGAAATTCACATTGCTGCCTTATATTGTAATTTAACAAAGTTAAGTATCAATTTACATGCATTACCAATCCGAAATTACGATTGAAGTAAAATAGAAGAAAATGGAATTTCGGACCAAACATTGCATACATTAGGTAGGTCTATTTTTGAATATTTTGATAATTGGATGAAGGAGCAGTTGAAAATATAGGATTATACTAAGGCATATCGATAGTTATGATGATTATGATGATCACAGTCGTAACAGTAATAATGATCATGTCATTTGCAATATATAATGATGTTGATTGCATGGTATTGTGATGTTGATGGCAAACATCATCATGATGAGAATAGTGATCGCAGGATACCGATCGTCATAATGTTCTAGGTTATGCGGAGCCGCGCCACTGATCCTAAACTGGAGGGGCCATCAATGTAAAGAAAGTATGTGGCAAACCCCCTCTCTAGCCCCAATTGTGGCAAACATTGTGATGATGGTGTCTTGGTTGTGTACTTCAGTTAACTCTTTTTGTTGTAATCTTAAGGTTTATCTTTATAAATAATTTAAACTGATTTTATCCTTATAATTAGTGAAAATGGATATTTAGTGATCTTATCAATGGCCGCCCTGCCCCCCCCCCCCCCCTGTGGCACGGGCCTTGTTATGAATTCCTTTATTGGATGTGAGGAAGGCCCAGTGGTTAGGGTCGCGGACTACAGTCAAAGGGTCTGTGATTTGAGCCACTAGTTAGTGTAAGGAAACATTCATTTGGAGTGTAGAGTGAGGGGAGTCGCCAGCTCTTTTCCAGGCATAGGAATCACAAGTTGTGGTTTCTGTGAGAGGACACTGGTCAATAGAGTAAATGTAAGCATAACTTCTCAGTGTCCTAAAAACTTTCGAAGCTAGGCAATAACAAATACATATACATTGGATTGGAGGAGCTGGGGAAAATGAGAAAAGGTAGATCTTTCTATGTCTACTACAAAGGCGGTAGGTTAAAACCATTTACCTAGAGAACAGGTCAATTTTTGTAAAATAAAAGACGCTTTCCTCATTACATTCCTCTACATAATAGTAACCTGACGTTGTCACTGGCTCAAACGCATGCCATATTTGATTTAGTCATGCCATATTTGTTATTAGCCATGCCATATTTGATATCAGTAAAAACCTAGACTGTAAGGAATTGAACTTATAGCCAAGTACGTTCAAACAATAGAGGCAAAGAGTGCTGTCTGTACATACTTGATTTTAGCAAAGCATTAACAATGAGAAGAACCCATGGATATTCAAGCAATAAGCCGTAGCTAATTCTAGTGCAATGTCTTCTCTTCTTCACTTTTCTTGAAATCACACCAGCCTACTTAAGGTTTTATCCAAGGTTGTTTAAAAATAGTTCTATATATTAAGAAGCGATTTTGAGCAGATTTAAAAACCATCAACATTTTATCATTTCTTTGGATGAATTAAGTTCCATGGCGTGCATGCATGTTCTTGATAAAGAATGATTTGATATTTGAAGAGCTTGACGGCTCTTGAATTCTTAAATAGACATTTCGTTACACAAAGAACTTAAAAAACCTGTCGATCCTAGAAGCTCAATCTACATGTTAAGCATCTTCATAAATCTTCCTACGTGCTTATCAACAAGTTACAAGAAAAGCTTGAATTCAATTTTGTTTTGTCTAAAGCTTTTTAATGACTTGAGCTTTGTATAAATTCAAGTAGCAGACGGCCAATCGTTAAAATTACATAAATCACTTCTACTGCCAACTCAAAACCGATCAATTCTTGTAATCTTTGAGATAGAGAAACAAAGGAGATGAAAAATTAACGCACCTCAGTAATTTCGTCTGCAAACTGCCGTTGAGCTATAAAATTCATTGACCTCATATACACCCCGCATATACAATCATAAATTTCATTTGCCCAAAGGTTTGAAATGAATGGCAACGCTCTCGTCCTGCAAGAAGCGAGTGGTCTCAGAGTAGCTCTTACTAGTGACGATAATTAATTCATGATTAATAGATAGCTCGAAGGAGCTAAGTTGCTTTTGACTTAACAGATTCAAACAGTTGTTTCAACGCAAACCAAGTAACTGTCGATGAAAGCGTATCCTTGCAACTCTCTTTTGCTAGCAATGTATGAAGCTCCGACATACAGCAGAAATTGATCGATATTTTACACAAACAAACTTCCTGGTGATGACGATCTCTTGATTATTCATCCACTGGTCTGGTGAAATCTTGCAACTTTAAACGATCTTGTAATAACATAATCTTTTTTCAACTATGAACACTCCAGAGCTTGCAAATCAAACATAATTAGTTGTGACTTCTTACATAAAGCACGGTCTCTTCGCTGCACTAGCATCCATCAACAATATTTCTACAAAACCCTGCAGAGCCCCTGTGACTGCTATGATTCGATTCACGAGGAGACCGAGGTGACTTTTCGTTGATTCGAGAGGTGGATTCAATAATAATCCCAAATCTAGCCTCAGAGCGGTTTCCCAGCCACCTGCATCCTCAATACCTCGAACAATAACAGTTATGAAATGAATGCACAACCAATCGTGCAGGTTCTTCAACCTATTCAAAAACCCGTCAATCAGACATTTAATCCTCGAAGTGAAATCCCCAATACATCGGTTTTCGACCTAAGATAAATAACTGGGATGAATGATAAATAACTTATTATTAGCAAGAGGACAGAGCTGAGAGCAGGCGAACAGAGGAGGGGGCCGGGGGCAGATTGCCTTAAGGGCCCTAAAAGTTTTAACACGATTTTTAAATTCAATTTAAAACGATAAAACTTTGTAATATTTCGAATGCTAATAATGATGTGTTTGAATTAAAGAGACTTTTCTGATTTCTGTTCACGCATAAATAGCTGTCGCTGGTGGTGTCCTAACAATAACAAAACAATAATTACAACAATTAGCCTTTAATAATTTACGTGTATTTATTGTTGTTCATTCTCGCCGTGTTGCGGTGTTTCTTATTTGCAACAATTACAACTACAGTTTAATGACGTCATCAAATACCCCATCTTTCTCTGTGCCCCAGGCCTCAGGAAAAATATCGGCTGGGTGAACTTTAGACTAAGGATTGGTTGCTTAATGTTCAGTGATCGCAGCAGATAGGCAGGAGCGTTGTTACTTCTGTCTTAGGAGGGCTTCTGCCCTTCAAAAATCACAAAGATCCTTTGTTTCCCATGAAAAATTACAGTTCTCATACAATAGGGTTCCTTCAAATATTCTTTCGTTCATACGGTACTTTTTTAGCTCAACATCGCAGAGTACAAAGCCAATCGTTAGTGCTACACTGCAACGTATTAATGACGAAAGGGGTCATGTAATGTTTAGGTTTAGTTTTGATAATTTATATTCTTAATGAGGTAATGTTCTATTTTTACTGTAACTTCTTCAAATGTATTTGTCAATGAAAACTGAGACTGAAACTTGAACTGAAACTGTTTAACTTAAAGTGAATGTGCTCATTACAAGGCTAAAAATCACAGTGTTTTCTATCTCTCGGCCCCTATATGATTTTGCCTACTGTCACTAATTATGGATTTTTAGGAGTACTATTAGGTAGTCTTTGAGAGTAATTAGGCTAATAATCCTAAATATGGGGGGAAAACTCAATGACTTTTGGAGTAATATCCCTAAATACCAGGTAGTACCTTGAGAATATTTAAAGGTTGACATATCTAAACATCAGGCACTATCTCAAGGGTTTTTAGGATAATACCCCTAAATATCCGTTGTTTTTTTGAGAGTTTTTAAAGATAATATCCCTAAATATAAGATAGTGCCTAGAGGGCTCAAAAGGCCAATATCCCCAAACATCAGGTAATATCTCAAGGATATTTAAAATCAACACCCCTTGATATCATGTAGTACCTGTACAGTTCAAGAAAAACGGTCCTTTAATGAGTATTTTAAGACATGTTTCTAGTATACAGAAGGCCGAAGGTTATCAAGAAAACCTTTTGCTTGATGCTTTCTAGAAATTGCTACACAAGAGTTTCCCTTGTGCTTAAGGAACTTTGATAGCCAAAAGATCATGAGAAATATTGACAATGGACATGTGGACAGAAAACTTGGTCGAAGAAAACTGTCATATTTTGTGCAACAAGTCACCAGAATAAATATTTCTATGCTGCTGTAACAACATTGCTAAGTAGTCAGACTTTCCCTTTATTGGTTGCATTGTTAACTTTTCCTTTACAAAGCTGCTACTCCAAATCATAACAAAAATTGCACGAATAACCTTCGATTCTATCGTTTTCCAAGTTATGAAGTTAAAATCGCCCGATGATTCCTGAAAAAATTCTTATTCATAATTTCAACAAAACGATCAAAGATTTTTCAACATAAGGAGCTATGGAAATATTTAGATAGAGATTGCTCAAAGTTATTATAGTATGGCCATACTTCAATTAGTTGACATGTTATACCCGACATTCCTAAGTAACAGTGAAAATATTTCTTCGCAAAATTCCTCTATTAGAGCCAGCCTTCAGCCAAACAATATTAGAGACAGTAACCCTGGTCCGGTGCAAGGATTAACATCTGCATACATCTGCAAGAACCCAACCTAACAAAACATTGTGCGGTACCAACCAACAGTTCATAATATTGTGCGGTACCAACTCATATGTAACAGCCTCGTTTCTAGTGGTAGTCGATGTATTCAAGATATCTTATCTAAGAACAAATTTTTGGAGGAGAATTGTATTGCAAACGAGGTTGTTGTTCGATTCGAGTGCGCAAAGAAAGTATGACCTTAGCCCGAGAAGTAGAGTTTGACCTAAGAATTTGCAAGAGGCGAATCGCAATCTGATTTCTGATGAACAGAGCTTTATTTCAACTGTGTGTAGAGATATAAACACTTTGCTTTATAAAATATTTACCGGTGCATCTGTTATCATTAATACAAGTAACTGTTTGGCGGTCACTATGAAGTATAGTTTTTTTAAATATTTAAGAGCAACAGAAAGAAGATAACATAAAGAATATTCCAGTAGATCCTACAAGACCAAGACGTGGAAAGGAGCTGGCTGTTCTGCGGAGGGACCAATTTTGAGATACAATAACTTAAATAAGAGCAATTACATGTATACATAATTCTCATGTTTGCTACGCTACGTAATGAGCAGGCACCTAAGCTTGATCAAGCTATGATGTAAAGCTTTTGATTAGAAATGTAGGATGAAGGTGATGCAGAGCATGATTGACACTGTGCTAATTAACTGTAGTCGGTGATTATGTTGATTGGTGATGATTATGGTTATCACCATAAGCATCATCCTGATCATCATGATACAACCTTATGATTATTTTGACGATTATGGTCATAATAATCACATTGACGATCACTTTAATCAAAATGACGATCGATCATTGTAATCGCAATGGAAATCATCATGTTCAATACGGCGATCATTATAAAGATCACGAAGACGATCATAATAACGATCACGAAGACGATCATAATAACGATCACAAAGACGATCATAATAACGATCACGAAGACGATCATAATAACGATCACGAAGAAGATCATAAAAACGATCACAGAGACGATCATAATAACGATCACGATGGCGATCACGATTAGGGTTATGCTGGGTATTTGATTATGCTGGAAAGCTATAAGCTACGTAGGCCTACAAGCCTTACTATAACAAAGTGACTTTGTAATATTGTTGTGAAAACAAGTTCGATGAAGCAAAAACAATTTCGCTCCTATAAATACAAAACAGGCTTCGAGAGTGAACTTTATAAGATACCATGCAATTCTGAACAGCAGCAAACTAAGGTGACATCAAAGCATTCCTTTGTTTCAAAATTTTGTGATTCATAGTTTTTCAAAGAATTCGAAAACTTCTTAGAAATTGCAAGCCGAAAACAAGGATCTTAAGCTTTTGCAAATACAATGTATTTAAATTGAATAAAATCAAGGAATTTGTTGGGAACATAAAAAATATTTGCTATTTGCATGAAAATTTAATGCTGTAGTATCCATAATTTTTAGACCACAAGATCACTAGGTACTGAATAAATCATAAGACACAGGACCTCATTCATCTATATAGCTATGGGTTGGTCAATGTATTTGAAGTTAAAGCTATTTCTTTCGTTTGGGAATCAGGAGTTCTTAATCTACAATCTTAATGATAAGGATACTCAAAAAATTCATCGAATGTGATTTCCCCAACTACAGCAGGTTTATTAAACTTTTTGGCCAAAGTGTGCCTAACCTAGTGATGCATAACCGCAGATAAACAATGAGGATTTTGTCCCATTTAAATAAACAATTGAAGATTAATTATTCATTCAACACCAAACATCATTTTAATATCATAAAAAAGAACTTGAAACAGAATTCTATGTGACATTCAATGGTAATAAAAAAATTTAGGTAAAGCATTTGAAATCGAATCAAGGCAACAAACAGGCATCTCTTACAAGAAGCACTTCTTAAAGAGACTGGAATCTAGAAGCACAAAGAAGAAGTAATTTTAGTAGTTAGAATGGCGACCCATAAGAAACCATAATTTTCATTTCATCAAGGCGATGGCTGTTCGCTGTCACCAAACCAAAGGAATCCTCTGAAGTTTAGTCTGGTCCGTAAAAATCACAACAGATTCTAGTGTAAACTTTTAATTAGCATATTAATATAAACAAAACCATCTGGTTCTGACGATCTTCTCTGATTAAATATAATCGAAATCTCCTAATTTGCTTATTTTACAAGCCTGATTGTCGCCCAAGAAACTTACGATAATTTCATGACAAAACAGACAAATAATTAGGAAACCGCGTTCGTCATGAGATGAATAGCTATATCAAGAAGATAGATTTGAAAGTGAGATTGCTTGTAAAGACTTTCTTGCAGCGAGAGGCAAAGAACACGAATTCTCATCACCAATGACTGATCAACTAATGGCCACTGGTTGTTATCATGAACTTCTAATGAAGGTAAATTTGACAATCTTGATATAACACACATATATTCCGCAGGGTTAAATAGAGTTCCGATAGGAAAAATCCATCGAGTATGAAGCCAGAATTGAAGGAAAGGGTGAGAGGTTTCCATAACAAAGTGTCTCGAAGAACGTTTCCCTTAATTATAAGAAACTGTGCACAAGAAAACTCCATCAAGATCAAACTGAGAACTTTTAATGCCTATGTAGCAAGTGTATTTTTGTATTATAGCGAACTGTGGACACTAACGAAGAAGCTAGAAAACACCATCGACACCTTCCAACGTAGACACCTAAGAAAGATCCTAGGAATTAACTGGCAAAGAAATATTACCAACAACGAGCTCTATGCCAGAACGAAATGTGAACCATGGGGTGAAATGATAAGAGAAAGGAGACTAACATGGCTAGGACATCTCGTGCGCTTGCATCCAGAAACACCAGCAAGGAAAACTCTTAAAGAATACCTCGGGAAAGTAAAACGGCCACAAGGAAGACCAAAGACGACCTGGATGCAGACAGTAAGGCAAGATTTGGCCAGCATCGGATTTAAACTGGATCTCTCAAAAGAAGCACAAACATTGAATAGATTATCTGAACTGACACAGGACAGAAAGAACTGGCGTGGCATTGTGAGACGCGTCGTGCAGTATTAACTGCGTGTGACGTCTTAGTAGTAGTAGTACACAAGAATAGTACGAGATCGCTCACATGTAAATTTAAACCAAAAAAGGGATTCAAGAAAAATTTTGACGGTGTTCTGCAGTCAACATACATTCTGGAGAACTATTAACAATGAGATTAATGTTTGATGAAGGCTGCATAACACGAAATTTTGGTATGTTGCTAAGAATGAGCAAAAGCATAAGTACATAAATGAATCTAGCTAAACAATCTCCAAAAAGTTTTTTTAAAAAGATATAATTTTTTCATCAACTTTGCTTGCTGTAATTAGCTTCCCAGATTAAAAGATTTTCAGAATACTTAGGGGCACATCTTTTTTGTCAAACAAATGGCGAGCATAGAATAAATCATCTTAACTATATTTTAATAACTGGATTTGTTCTTGAGTATATCATGAATTCAAAATCTAAAATCATTTCAACCATGATGATCTGAAATCTTTTTGGTAATGTTATGCCGAGTTTACGATAATGGTACAATCCTATCCGATTCGCTTTATTAATATTACAAGAAAAATAGATCCTATTGGATTTAGAAGATAATGACATTTCCAATGGAAAAAATCCTCCCTTGAAAAATTGAGTGGAAATTATTGATATAGAAAAGTGAAACCCAATGAGCTGTGGTTCCTATACTCATCTTAAAGATCAGTCTGGATTGTAACCCTACGGTGAACCAAGACCAAATCTTAATTCATCCTAAATAAATCTTATGAAATCTTTGACGTATGGGCCTTAATCAGATAAAGATAGTTTTGTGATTTCAAATCAAAGTTTTCTTCATTTCTTGATTTTTTCAAATCTGAAACTAGTTTTCATTTGTTGCTACTGTCTCTACAAAACTGCAACACAACTTTTTCAAGATTTGAAAAATCAGAAAAAATTATAATCTCAGGCCTGGATATAATGTCAGATCAGCCACAAGAAGTTTAGTTTACAAATGGTTGTCAATCACTGTATTTAAGATTTTTTCTTCTGGAATCATAAAAAGTATTGGAATGTACAAAAATGGTCTTATAAAGCGATCTGTTAACCTACGCCATAGTATTACAGGTTTTTTCACGAATTGACTGTTAGTATCAAAAGTGGCACCCTGAAGATAATTTTAGATTTTTAAAACCAAGTCTTGTGATATAAATCCTAGATCAATAGTAGTTCTTTACACAAAAAAACACCAAAGATGTAGGAAATTGTTTGAAGTTAAGTGTAGGGGGTACATGATTATTAAGTTTTCGAAAAATATCAATACTATTTCATTAAAGATGCTACAAGCAGGCTTAGGAAAGTAATGGGTTCTGAACTGGCCGAGCTAGCCTGCAAATCAAAATCACTACAAAAAAGCACACTAAAATCAAATTCAAAGAAAAAACCCCGGGCTGTGGTGAAGAAGAGAGGTTTAGAAATATGGTATCAACCTTAAATGAAACACGACGTCTTCTAGAAATCGAGAAAATTTATCCAGAAGTTTCATTATCCAACTGTTCCTGTGGCCTCTGCGAGCAATACATACATAGAATCTGTTACGTTAAGAACAGACAGGCTTGATTTTCTTAGGGATCTTGTTGCTGTTGAGGAGTTCAAGAAGAAAATTAAGGAATGATTAATACCTGGGTGCGAGTGTTGGTACAATGTGGAAAGCTTCTAAGTTTAGGATGTGACTCTCAAAGTTATGTCTCTAGTCAGTGGCGTAGCTAGGAATTTTTGGCGGTGGGGCGAATTTTAGCTAATCTATGTATGAGAGCTATATTCATCAAGATAATTACATTTTCTTGGCTAAGTATTTTACAATTTCGATCTATAACATAAAAACAAGATTTCTCTAAACACCTTCCAAAAGTAAGAGCCCTGAGAGTAAAACATTAATAGCATGACATGCCTGCTTACAATATATTTATTGAAACGAAATTCTTTGGAAATTCAGTAATGGAAGATATTTCATTTCGTTTTGAATTTCCGGATATTGTGTTTAGTCTTGATTCCTTACTGCAGATATCAGCAGCAAAATTGGCAGACAAGATCCATACCACACAATTTAATTGCGATGTTCAGCTGATAAAATTCAATTTTTTAATAATATAATAAAATTACAATAAGAGTATAATTGAAATTATAAGGTAAAGTAGTTTTAAATTTGTGCATTCTACTGCTCTCGTTATATATAAGGCAAAGTGTCATTCTAGACCAGTGGCGTACCCAAGGGGGGAATAGGGGGGTTCGGACTTTTCCCCACTTTTCTAAAATATGATCCTCAAGATCTGTCCAAAAACGATGCAAAACTCATTGGGGGGGGTGTAGTTTACTGTATGCTTGTGTCAATAACAATTGTAAAATACTTTGCTATTTACCGTAGCCAACATGAATCAAATAATGGGGGGAATTTGGAAAAAAGGCGTTTCCCCGCATTTGCGAGTGTTTGAAGGGCATGGTCCAAGAAAATTTCTAGGGGCTGCATCCCAGACCCCCCCACTACTGTAGCCCTGGGTACGCCACTGTTCTAGACAGAAAAAGTTAAATGCTACTCAAGAGATCTTGCCTCGAATACTTTGTCGGATCTTCATGAAACTTTCGACAAAATGTGTTCCAAGCTTTGTGAGGAAGCGGTCGCCCTGAATCGGCCCCCTCTTAGTCTAAGCCACTGGTATTGAATTTCAATTCCACACATTAATTCTATTTTTCGATACGCTGAGCAAAAAAATTGCCGTTAAGAAATATTTCGATTCCCGCATTTTGATTGGTTAGTGATAACATCTATTTTTGGCAAACAGGAAGAGAATGGAGATCTCCTCTTTGAACTCGGGTTATTCCCTTTTTAAATTTGCTTTGCTTTCACATCTTGGACTATGTAAAAACAAATTTTGTTGTTTTGTTTAGTAAAGGAGAGAAATAAGACATTTTGATTTTCAAGGTTTAACTTCTACTTTGTCAAGCAAAAAAAAATTTGTTTTGGTATAAATTTACCTTGTTGAAAAATTCGATTTACTGTGTCATTTTCAGGTGAAATCATAGAATAATTTGTTTCTTGCTGCCAAAGATTCCTCAAGGTAGATTTTGTCCTATTTTAAGATTATAAGATTTTAAGAATCTAGATTTTAAGATTAAAAAATTGGTTTATGAAAGAAAACTGTTTGAATGTATAGCGGTGTAAATACCTTTTGGTAATTCAACATTAAAATAATACAAAAACAAGCTTCTGAATGAAAATATACCAATCTCATAATAAAATGGATAGATGGATTTGAGATTTATAAAAATCGACAAAATATAAAAGCTTCATTTGAGTTAGGCAAATGATCCGAATTCAAAATCAACAATTTCGCTTGCAGGTTTTATGAGAATGACTGATGGAGAATTTCTTCAAGAGAAAAAATGCCGACAACTGAATCATATCAAAGAAGATTTTGGAATGTTTTGAAGTGGATTACGGTCATACTGAATTATATCTGTAATCAAGCGTACCGCTTTTATGGAAAATTGGATATTTATCCAAGGAAAAAGATAAAAATTTCACATAATTGATCAAGGTTAAGTTTGGCATTTTCACCATAGCAAAATATTTATCATTTCATCATGAGATAAAAAAGCATAATTTGGTCCAATCTACGGTATTCCTAGAGCATTGTATTTCAAAAACAGGATATTTTAAAGTTAACAAGCACATTTTATTATTTCACGATGGAGAAAATGAAAAAAACTAAACCCATTGATAGGTGATAGAAAAAGTCGGTAAGATGCGTGGATTTATTATCGAGAAATTGGATATGATGCAATGGGAAAACATCACAGTTGCAGAATGTTGAAAAACACAGCACGAAAAGGAAAACTGCGATTCAATGGCGTTCTGGGCAAAAACTCTCCCTGGGATACAAAATTATCCAAGAAAAATATTAGTTTTGGTTTTTCAGTAAATTTTCAATTTTCTGTAGTTCATTGAAAGTCAAGAACGAAAGAAAAACAAAGATAGATATTGTTTTTCTCAAAATTGCTTCAGTCATTCTTAGTATATTAATGTTTTAACAGAATAAATAATATACAGTAATCCTGTTTTCGTAAACACATTTTTGATGTACTTCGTTAGAAAATCTCCACTTCTCAATTATTAACGCATTTGCTGTAACTATCGGCATGTTGATGATCTAGCGTTAATACAAATATTTTCTTTTCGGAAATCAAAAATAATTACAAAACATTTGATATCAAGGAAAGAAAACAACGTTCCAATATTGCGAGTTACGAAACTCACCGTTTAACGCGATGTTGCCTTTTTCTACTTTCGACCAACCTCATCTGTTAAAATTTGATTTCTGAAAATACTTTGCCACCTTAAGACACAATAGCAGATAACTAAAAATCCTGGCTAAGCCAATTGTTATAAAGCCTGCTTTACAGAAAGACTTACGGAATAATGCAAATGATATCCCTAGGAGGTGGAATGATTCAAGGGTAGGCTGCCACAAGGCAAGGTAATAGGGAGGAAAAATAGCAGTTAAGAAAGTAATGAGACAGATGTGATTCATCGCCTCGTTGCATTTGGAAATAACGCACGCAATGCAAACTACTGATTTCAGTACGAGGCAGGACTATAATGGTAACATGAACCTAAATCCGTCACTGCAAAGAGACATTATAATGATGATAGCCATAAATTTAACGTAACCATACCAAATCTCTAAATACTGAAAAATATTATATATTTGAAGAAAATATTTAAGCCAAATTGATGCATTTGTTTAGAATCTCTTAAGGTGGGTCTCTAATTCCGTCTTTTTACATCTTTGCAGCAAACAAGAAAATATGGACTCTTTACATCTTTGCTAGCAAATAAGAGTATAACAAAATACTACGCAAGTATCAAAGATATTGTTAGCAATATTAAGAATTAATATTGATATGACGATAAAATTATGAAATAAAGCAAAAATGAAATGATAACAAGATAAGAGCAGGAAAATTCGATTACCTGTCCTGTTAACCAAATTTTACTTTAACATATGATTCTATGAAAGATTTTTGAGCAATAGAAAAATAGTTTAAAATAGAAATCAAATTTAAACATCGTATATTTAAACAGCATACGTCAGACAAAAAGAAAAATTTTTTTTTATGAAGAACTAGAGATCTAAAGAAAAATATTGTGACCTGGGGAAAAATATTGAGTTATAGAGATCTTTGAGACATCCCTCACCTTAAAGCTTCTCGACCGTAGTATAATGCTGGTCAGAGAAATGATAACAGAATTAGAGAAAATTTCTGTACTAGTTGGCAATTTGTGGATAATCTCTCTCTCTCTCTCTCTCTCTCTCTCTCTCTCTCTCTCTCTCTCTCTCTCTCTCTCTCTCTCTCTCTCTCTCTCTCTCTCTCTCTCTCTCTCTCTCTCTCTCTTTGTTGTCATATCAGTTGGAATGCATTGTGGATAATACGTCTTGAAAAGATTCCATACAGATAATCTGAGCTCTGTTCTCTAGCAGGATCTCGCCATTACTTTAATGCCAGGAAATGACTCATCGGCATGTTTCAGATAAATAGCATTAATTCAGTACTAGACAACATGAAGCAGAAAAAAATAAGAAGTTTCCTATCTACAGTATCAGCTACAGTCAAATAAAGACAAAAATGTTGCAAGTTGTGCAGAATTAATCATGACATGGTGAAAAGCAAAAGCTTATTAGCTGACAATTTCCAGCCACTGCAACAGACAAATGAAAATATGACCAGCCAACAGAAAATTGTCGGAAAATGATATAGAAATTCGAAACTCTTGATTATTCTTTCTTCACCATCCACAGTGATAGGGAAATGCTCAGGCTTACGTCAATGCAGAACAATTTTAAGAAGCACAAAAGAATACATATAAGCTTGATCATGGGATATCAAGGACTCAAACGCATTTGAATCGCATGGCACAAAGGAGGATTAGAAGATATCAAAACTACTAGTGATCTTATGAGCTATGACCCACGAGTCTGTTCGACTTGTTATGATGAGTTAGAATGAAGCTTATTTAGCTACACAATTACGACGCTATGAGGAAAACAAAGTATGCTTTGACAGGGGCATGGGAACTAAATGTGAAGTGATGTGCAGGTCTAGACTTTAGAAGAAAATATAGCTGCAGCATTCCCACTCTCTGATTCCACAAAAAACGATTACATAACAAAACTAGGTCACTTATCATCATTCACAATTTTATATCGTTCATTGCTTTAAGTATACGAATTTTGCAAAGGAGATTTCTCTTTTGCAATTCTCTAGAAACTGTCCTCTTAGCTCACATCTGTCCCTGCATTTGCCACTCCATCATATCCCATCACTACTTCCTGTATTTTTCCTCTAACCCTCTCCTGCGCCCCTCCACAGTCTCCTCAATTCCCCCTTTTAATCTGTCCTCCCCCCTCCCCAAGGTTTTCACTGGTCGTAGTGCCTAAATAGGCTTATAAACCAAAAGAGTTTTACAGTGGAGATTGGCTGTCACAACCGGTGATTTAATTTTCACAGTCAGCCAGTAATGCATGCTGGGATTTTTTTTCTTTGATAATGACGTCACGGATATAAACTAAAAGTAATTCGATCTTTGAGAGAATTATCTTTCTAGAACATGTGTTTTTTATCTTTGATAACTATTATCTATCCAGAAAGGTCAATCTCCTGTACACTTAAATTATGAAGGTATATTTCCGTTTGAAATATTCTGTTTTTAGAAATTTAGAATCGTAATCCAAACATGTTGTAATCGAAGTAAAGCATTGCATTAATATTGACGAAACACGGTTCCGAAAAGGTCGTTGCATCCGACAGTGTTTCAAATAACAAATTTATGCAAAAGTTTCTTGCGAGAGATATCTGCTGATAGAACCAGTGTATATCTATCAGTTTGATCAAAAGTATATTTCCTATTACCCTGGGTACCAGAGCAACAATATTTCAAGCTTCTTCTCGGATGACGTCCTCCGCTTCTTCACTGCTATCGTCTGTTTCCGCTCTCGAATTTATGTGGCTCTGGTACCCAAGGTATTTCGTGTCTGCTCACTTCAACAGTGTCAAGAAAAAGAAACTTGATCCAGAACGACTGTTAATAAAGTTGTGATTTCGATGAAAGGGCTGATTCAAAAATGCGTTATAAAACTCCTCACCTTTAAATCGATGGAAAAATCAAAGTAAAACACAACGTAACTTTAATCTAAGTAGGTAAAATCTAGTGAAGAAAATCCAAAGTCCAAGCAAATTAATTCCCGATAAAATACGCATTTATAATGCATACGCAACACAGGATTTCGTAATTGTTGTAGAAACCTTTATGCTATAACCCGTCCACAACCATGTACTCTGCACTAGGGGCCATATAATAAGTAAAATTACAGGTGCCCTCTGAAAAGTGTTTGGTGGCAAGAGCTTTCTTTCTAATTATTGTTATTATCATTTAAACAAGTTGTTATTGATATAGCTAATTTCCAAAGAGCTTTTTGCAACAGATATTAATTTTTTGAGGGTACAAAAAACAAGCGACAAAAAGGACGTCAATGTTTCGATTTCAAGCGAAAAGCTTACCAGCAGCCACAAAGTCATGTGATCTCACCGAACGCTACTCTTCATTCGTGTACATGCATAACGCACCACGCCTTGGTCAAATATTAATCAGCTCTTTACTTCAAAATTAACTAATTTTACATACATTCAGTATTACAGGAAATGACAAACTCCCTCTCCGACAAAATAAACCTAACAAACTGGTATCCAAATTTCGTTTAACCAAATGTCCACTTTGGTCGCGTTGTTTTCTAGCATTTGGAGATTCATTCATTATGAATGAATATTTTGAGATTTCTGGTCAGCCTAAGTCGAATATTAACTTCACGTTTGTGATTTTAAAACAATCAAAGACGACCATCAATCCACAATACGAGTTTTCTATGAATAATTCTTTTAAGTTACACACTCCGGCACAGTCGCCTCTTCCTTGTACCGACTTTGTAGAACGGTTATCGCTTATTGGATCACGTTCTCATTCATTTCCCAATAACAAACTGCAAACAAGTATGGTATTTTTTAACGAGATTTAGCTGTCAGATAAAATAATTTCTCCTTGAATGACAGCATTGCAACATGCACTGCTTTCGGATAACACATGGTTACTTGGATATTTTCGTTGCAAGATTGAAAACATTGAAAAAAACACTGCATAATGCAAACATAAAAGAGCGATTGTGTTTGATTATCAAAATAATCGAAACAAATAGTGTAGCAGTCTAAAAAGAAGCAATTCTATTGTATCTGTGTTTGTATAAGGTCTTTCTTTATCGCGTTTATACAGCCGGCGATTGTAAATAGAAGTTCCTAGATAATACAATATTGCGCTAGCCATCAGTCCAATCTTTAGCATTCTCTTCTTGCAATGGCAAATACCAGTATGGTTTTATCTCACTGCAGCAAGCAGAGAAAATAGCAGGCAGAGTAAATAACTGATATCAAGCGAGTGGAACTGCCAAAAGATGTACAACTTTGTAGAAAAACATGTTTGAAAGCATTTGTGTCTCGAGAGGAACATGCCACTAAATAAAAGTCTAACTTTGTTTGAAAATAACGGTTGAGTCTAATACCTTCGATAAAATGACAATTATGAAGAAAATACTGTTATTCTAAATTTGACAAGAGAGCAAAATAATTGAGAATTTAGAAATCTGTTTTTCGGTCTTTTTTGACATTGAAGGTAAACCATACGTCTACTCAAAGTTGTTATCACTTTTGCTTGTCAAAGCTTTCCTTTTCCAGCAACGAAAGTTGAAAAAAATCACGAATACTTAAATTTTTTTATGTTAATTACCCATTAGCTTTTAGACAGCGTAACAAGATGTTCTACTTTAACTAGAAGAGATGAAAATTTTCCCTGTCATAAATCGTCGTTACAGGAAATTTCATTCAGAAAAGATAAATGGTCGCCACATGAAAATTTTATTCAGGAAATATTGGGAAAAATTCAAATAACTAAAATAGAATTGGCAAAGATGAAAGGCTAAGGATACGGAAAAGGATATGCGAAAAACTGACAAGAATCAAATGATCGCAAAGCTTAAAAGATTTGTAATCTGCCTGCAAACAATTATCGTGAAGCCTCATATCGGCAGGTAGTAAGTGGAAGTTTCGTTTAAGGAAGTGGCATGTTGACTGGTCGAGTCGATTTATAATGCATGTGCCCAAAAGACTTTAAAGGAATCCGCCATCTATACTGTTTGAGAATTGGACCGCATCATTTCACAGCACAGATTAGTGACAGTGAATTAAAAATAGGGAAAAATGCAAAGATTTATAAAGATTTGGGTTGGTAAGAAATTCAAAACACTTAAAAACTGAACATGATCCCATTCAATCCAGTGCTTTATTTATCGGATAGACATATCAATATAAATAAATTAGAAATTGCATTCTTTATGATAATATCAGAGTGTGTTTATATCAGCATAGAGCTTATGTTTTATTTCGACCTTTGAATAAAAAATTATTTTATGACAAGCTTGAAATTGCAACTCAACCATAAATCAAAAATCTGATATCAAGCGAGTGGAACTGTCAAAAGATGTACAACTTTGAAGCAAACTTATAAGCAGAGAGTTATCACTGTCACGCACCGAAAAAAATACCACTGCAAGACACATGATTTGGTGTAGAAAATATATTGCTCAGGGAGTGCAGAAAAAAATGTTGTAAAGGAAGGAGATTGTTGAAAGAATAAGAGCGAAAAACCTGATATTGTTACGACACAATGAAATATAGCGGAAAAGAAAACAAATAAAGATAAAAAATCAACTATTTATATACGAGCTCGGGTGACAAGTCTGGGAAGAGTTCTTTGATCAAGAATACTATGATTAAAAAAAATGTAAAGGAATAAGAACTTAAGGTGAACTTTGATGTGTTTTTGAGAAACTATTTTATTCCAATCTGCCTCTTATTTATACAATAAATGTGTGTTTTTAAATCAATTTATTCTTTCGCTATCTAATTTTTGGCATTCAGATCTACCAAACAAACCAATCCTATAAGTGCTCATCTACGCTATTCATATTAGAAATTTCCTTTCCATCATTTCCACTATCAACTATGCTGCTTATGATTTCTTTTAAACCACTTAAATCATCATCCGTCCTGCATTTTCTTTATTTTACAATCGTTTTGCAATAAAATGGTAGTAGAAAATAAACAAATCTAACCTGGATTTTTCTAACAAGCAGCTTTGACAATCGTCCACAACATCACTAGAATAGTTGCAATTGGTTTTAGTGCATACCATTTCTGAAATACATCACATGTTTGATTTTAATAAAACGGATCAGCTTAGGAGATATTGATCTAGAGATAATTGAATCAATTAAAAAAACGAAGCTGCTAGCTAACTGCAGGACGAGAATGTTTAGATACCACGAACAGGTACCGGTTCAAACAATTAAAACATGCCTTGAAATGACAGGCTGGTGGATACAACACGAATGACGTGTTTGCTTGTATGGCAGGAAGGTCAAATGGTTCATTACCGGTTGTGAGGACAGAATCGTATTACGTAATCAAACCAAGAAAAACTTTGTGATGGAAGGAAGAACCATTCCTGTAAACGCAGAAAACACCTCTACAGCGCCCTAATAGTTAAGTACTGCAGGTGGCAACGGGGCTGTTGGCCAACAGCCCTTGCCTTGCGGGACATAAGGAACAAAATGTTCTATGTTCTAAAGACCATGAGCTACAGGAAACAATGGAGCTGATGGCCACTGGCCTATGCCTTGCGGGACATAAGGAACAAAATGTTCTATGTTCTAAAGACCAAGAGCTACAGGAGGCAATGGAGCTGTTGGCCAACAGCCCTTGCCTTGCGGGACATAAGGAACAAAATGTTCTATGTTCTAAAGACCAAGAGCTACAGGAGGCAACTGAGCTGATGGCCAATAGCCCTTGCCTTGCGAGACAGAAGGAACAAAATTTTATATGTTCTAAATACCAAGAGCTACAGGAAACAATGAAGCTGATGGCCACTGGCCTATGCCTTGCGGGACATAAGGAACAAAATGTTCTATGTTCTAAAGACCAAGAGCTACAGGAGGCAATGGAGCTGTTGGCCAACAGCCCTTGCCTTGCGGGACATAAGGAACAAAATGTTCTATGTTCTAAAGACCAAGAGCTACAGGAGGCAATGGAGCTGATGGCCAATAGCCCTTGCCTTGCGAGACAGAAGGAACAAAATTTTATATGTTCTAAATACCAAGAGCTACAGGAAACAATGGAGCTGATGGCCACTGGCCTATGCCTTGCGGGTCAAGAGGGGGCAAAGACTGTCTTCTGCAAATAGGCATTTGGTACAAACTGTTTAAAAGCAAAATTCCCAAGTAAATAGAATGTTCAATAGTGGTTCTGGAGGCAACTCTTTCCAATCCAGGCTCCAACAATGACTTAGATGGTCGCCTACTTTAAACCAGGCAGCAAAAAGGTAGTCAGTAGCACCAGGTGGGGGGCTAAAGACAGTTAGGTGGGACTAACCTTTATCTTTTGCAAACTGTTAGAGCTTGATGTCTCTTTGAAATCACTAATGATATGTCAACTTATGAGTATCCTTCTATGGCATTTTCACAAATCTAACAGTCTCAGGTCAAATGTGTACAGAGGTGGCGCCAGAAATCTTCCGACAGAGGGGCTGGAGCTTCCGCCAAGGGGGCTAGAATGACTAAAATAAGCAGTTTTCGTACGTTATTTTGTCAAATTAGCTCCGACAATAACCTTAAATTTCCTCTGATGGGGGGGCTAGATGTATCCGACGGAGGGGCTGTAGCCCCCCCCCCCTAGCCCTCCCCTTGCGCCACCACTGAATTTGTAATGGATGCGGTCTGACTTAAGGGAAATCTGGGATCAATAAGGGAAATATTACTGGTCTCAAAATCTGTGTCAAGTGTGTCTCTACTCAATAAAGCATAAAAAAGATAGGAACCATTTTTTCAAACACTACCAATTCTAGAAATTTTCAGAATCCAGAAAACATAGCGATAATACAGTCGAAATAAAAGTTTCACGCCCAATCCACGCCTTATTTTATTAGTTTTTGGAGGAAGGTTTTCAAAGATTAAGGGAATATTCGACGGAAGGCTGAAAATGTTCCTGGACACTTTAAGATTTTTATTCCCCCTTTCCAAAGGCAAACTTTCTGCAAACCTTTCTGATTACATGAAATCAGAGAACTTTCTTTTACAAACTGCAAACAAATTGTTGTCAACTTAGGGTAGAAAAATGAGTTTTAAAATTTAGGAATTGAAATGACACAGTCAAGAATTGGATTTGCCTACCACAAAAACAATTCATCAAGGTGAATTTCGAAAATGGTGGACGTGACGTAAGCATACAAACGAAAAGTTACTTTTAGCAAAACTATGAAATCAAAATACAGTACTGTTACTAAGCATTTCAGAGGCAACAAATCATTAAACTGTTTGATGATACCTTGACTTTTTGTAATTTTACGAGCATTTGAAACACAAACCTACGATGTTAAAGTCGAACACACCAATTAAAACCCAGACAAACATCTAATAAATGTCTCTTTAATTGTAACTTAGTGTCTAATTGTTCCAGGTAAGTACTTTCTTAAAAAGAGATTGGCGCTGATTTTTTTTAAAGCGAATGCAATGGCATAAAGTTAAGAAAGCAAAAGAAGACATATTGTCAAATTTTTTCAAAACTTCTAACACAAAACTGAGATCTTGTTTTGCTTTCTCTCGTACTCGACTATGCTTAAAAATTTACCAGCACTTGGGAATATGAATTTCACTTTATTCGCTCAATTCGCAGAAATTCGTAAATCATGGCAATGTACTTTTTAAACTTTTCCTTAAGGCAAGTTTTAGCTTTCCATTTTAGAGGCACATTAGAAATCCCCATTCCAATTTGAAGCATAAATTTATGTATTTACTCTTCACGTTGACGTTCTCCAAAAATCTAGCAGGCCTAAGTTAGGGATCTGAGAACTGCATCCCTATATAATAGTTGAATTGCTTGATTAGACATTTTGTGACATTTGATAATTAATGCTATCAATTGTAGGTTTTTAAAAAAGTAGCATATCAGAAAACTTTAGGGCCATTCAATGGATCCACCTGCGAGAATCCAGATGTGTTAGGGACCATAATAGAAGGCTTCATTCATACGAAAAACGCTGTACTTGAAGTATAACATTCAACTTACCTCAAACACAAGTCACAAATCACACGACATCAAACCGTTTGCATCAAACCAATAACAAAACGATCATTGCAAACATCTAATTGTCAGTAACGGAGCTAAGAGATAACACATTTTGTGGCAATAGCGGAATACATTTTAATTGAAAGAGTGGTCTTGATCTAAAACAATCGTAAAACGCAACTAGCGGAATATGTCAAAAATCAATGATAATTTTTGCAGTATAATTTTAGTCTACCAGTCAATGGAACCATATTGACTACGATGGAACTGCTTTTTACAGGTAAAGCTTTTGAATAAGCCCAAGTCAAGGAAAACCGCCGGAAGAGCTTTGATCCAGGAAACGTTTTTTTCATGCTGAAATTTTCAGTTAATACGCTAAAGATATCCAAAGTTAAAAAATTAAAGAAAAAAATAGTAATGGTCAAAAACTTAAAAATTCGACCCAATATACAAAAACAATAAAAAAACATTTTCATAAGGTTTTTTTCAAATTACAAACTTTTGAGCAAATGTTTGAGTAACCCCAAAATATGACTCTATAAAATTATTATCGACTGAAATTCGACGAATATTCCTGCAATCATGTTTTACCAAGTACTGGGCACAAACAAATTTATCATTGCAAATTCAGAAAATACCTAATGGATTGCCCCAGCCAAAGTATTAATTTTAAGAGATATCTATGAAAAAGATACATGACATTTAATGATAGATATAAATGAAAATTCAATTTTTATATATCACTTAAAAACCTCTTTGAGCCTGTCGATGCATAGACCTTTTAGTTATTTTATAAATAGTCAGTGAAGAGACTGCGCTAATTCATCTCAACTTTGAGCATGTCTTTTTCATGCATGTAGACACATCAAAGAATGTAAACCAATCGATCCATTACTCGTTATTTACATTTTGCTGCACTGGCACTCGGGTATAACAGCAAAATATTTTCATACCTTCTATAAACCGTTGATAAAACAAGCAAAATGGAAAGAATAACTATTTAAAAAAGACAGTGTTTTATCGTTAGAGACTACTCTTTGCAATCTAGAAGCTCCTCCCTGTATTTTCTAGCAGCTGACATATTTCGAATAACATCACTCAGTACAACATCTGCTATGAACATGGGCTGTTTCTTAAAATAACAGTTTCTCGTCAGCATGAAGCAGATTTCTACGTGAAAGGCTGGGTTTATCTCCCATGATCCTGTAAACAGCTGAAAAGATTTCTTGGACAGCCATCATAGCAAATACCAACTAAAAAATTACAAACTCTTTAAAGTTCAAATAAAATATTTGATAAACAAACACCGAGTTTCAATTTAAAACGGTCCTGTTCTAAACACCAACTCATGTATAACTCTGCCTAAAGGAGATCAAGCTTTATACGACAAAACAGTGAGCGAAGCTTATAATATAAATTCCAAGTAAGTAAAAAGTAGAAAAATACACTCATTTATCTATAAGAAACTGGCTATAAGAAACGAGAACTGGACAGTCTGAAAAAATTAAGAAACTTCAGTACTTGAAGCAAAAAAATTAAGAAACTATTAAACCGTGATAAAACGGGGAACGACGAAATTTTGTAAAATCCAAGAACATGATTGCCCTGTTGGCCTAGAACTTAAAACACAACGGATAAAAATATACTTCCCACATCTAAATACAGCATCGGAACGGAAGCGAATCTCTTGACGTGAGAAAAAAGGTCACAAACATTTCATAACATCATTCACAACATCATAATTAAGAAACTCTTAAGAAACAGTGAGTATTGAAATTTCAGAACATTAAGAAACTGGAGTAGTCAACATCAACCTTTGTTTCTTATAAAAAGAATGAGTGTATATAACCGAACGCAAGAGAAAAAAATGAAATAATTATTTTTTGATGACATAATGCTTGTCGGTTGACAATTTAACGGAAATACGTGCCATGTCACGCCCTTGTGTAAAAACATTACGCTTCTGCAACATTAACCGAGAAATGACCTATTCAACTCAATATCCATAAATACAAAATCCAAATTTTCGTTGGTGCTACATCATGAAAGATCATAAATGTCTGTAAAAATAAGGGAACAAAGAGAATAAAGGTTTAGAATATCTTTTGCAGTAAAGATTTTTTTTCTGCAAACAATGTAGGGTTTTGCTCAAGTTGTATAAGATTTGGATAAGAATTAGATGTTAGCATTAACGAACTGGCTGGTCGGTAATGTATAGAACTATTACACGGTCAGAATGTCGGTAACGAATAGAATTATGACAGGGTTAGGATGTCGGTAACGAATAGAACTATGACAGGGTAAGGATGTCGGTACCGTACAAAACCTTGATCATTTGTTTCAGATCATTTTATTAACCTTCTGTTCAGATTCTGATTGTTTAATTTGCTTTTATTTGTATAAATCATTCGTTAACAAGGATCTGATGAGTCCTGGAGATTAAATGTCATTGATATACATAAAAATTCAATTACTTTTTTTTTGATTGGCGTTTAACTTTACTTAAAATGTAAAGAAATGATGTTAAAAGACATTAACAGACATGAAAAGGCTTACAGAAAAAGAAGTCGTATTTTCATGGCTTCGCAGAACTGATTATCTTATTTAAGAGTAGCATACCTGCATTCGCAAAACATTAACCAACATCATCTAGGTTAATAGAAGAATAAGGCGCAGTTTGTTTTAACAGAAAAAGGGGAATTAATCGAGCCTCATCCGCAGCATCTATTAGAAGCCATTTTACTTTTAAAGCTATAAGCACTTTCTGAAACGTCTTGACCCAAAAGGAAAATCTACTACTCTGAAGCCGAAAGTATATTTTTCAGAAAAAGATGAAAGTTATATCTGTGCTTCTAAGCTAATTCATGATTTAACTCGCGGTGGATTTTATAGTGCCAATTGAAAGCTAAAGAAAAATAAAACAAGGAAAATGGAAAAGAAAAATAAAACAATCCAACCTAGCAACCTCTCTTATTGCCACAATTTAGAGCTCCTCGCTATAAATGTCCACGCAATAACTCTAATTATATTAGCGAATCCTGTTTTGCGAAATATTGCCCGTAGCAAAGTATTTCGTGTTATCTTTGTCTGCATGAATACGATCAAACATTGATTACTGATAATTCAACTAATCTACTTACTTTATCCAATACTTTCTCCTCCCAGCTTTTGCTCAATTTCACCTTGGCAGCTTCTGTGATTTTCTAAATAGAACGGCAAACCAAAAAGACTAAGAACATGTTATTGACTGTATTAAGTATAAACACTTAGCACAGTCTCGTTTAAATAAAAATAAAGCATTTTAACATAATTAAATTTACTCTAAAGCCCTTAATAAAAAACAATATTGTTATGTCTTTGCTAATTAATGGCCCTTGTGATGGAAGACCTACAAGATCGGTTTGAGTTGAATGAAGTAAGATAGGCAACAGCTGTTACGCCATATTTTAATAGATTAACAAAATCTTTTGTACTGCGTGGGTAATAAAAAAACCATGGGCTTAAGTTGAGCAAGACCCAGGCGGTCAGCTCACGAATAAATGATTTTATAGCGTAATATTGTTTTATTAAGAATTAAGATGAGAATAGAACAACCTTGAAACTCTAGTTTCAGAGTTTGTTTACTGAATACGAAATCACAGACGGTTTAGGTAGAAATATTTTTGCATAAATGATACCGTTTTGGTGGAAGGCCGAATTCATGAAGTGACAACACTGCAAGACCAGGATGCAGTTCCTTTGCCACCTCTAAGCAAAATGGAGTAAGAATCAGACCAATGGACAGCCTTGGTGTGACCCGGTAGAGATCAAGTAGACTGGACCCTAATGACGTCATTTCATAAGCTTGAGCCCCCGCCTTTTCCCATTTGACTGTTAAGCAAAAATTTACAATTTTCAAGTATGACATTCTAAGCAAAAATAGTGCCCAGCTTACGCAGCCAAAGCTTTACATCTTACCTTGTAGGGAATTTGCCATCTCAGGACTCGGCTAAATCAGCTCCAATTTGACTGCCAGAAACCTGCTTCTCATTGCCAGGGTTTGCCAGAATATACATAGGTACTTCTCCGGACTGTCGATAATAGTTCACAAACTTTCGGCCTTCACCAAGAGAAGAGTTATTGTACCACATGGGTCGCCGTAGGGAAGGCATTTTACTCCATGGAGAAATATCAACTCTCCACAACTCGAACTTAGCATCAACCTAGCGTGAGAAAATTTCAATGGTTAGACTGGCTGTTGAAGTTATGAAGATGCAAAGAACAAAAAAAATTTCTTGTTTATCTGATTTTGTGTCACATAAGAAAGATACAAAAAGGAAAACATCTCATTCCATTGTTCACCTATGATGTTGTTTTAAGCAAGCAACAAAATAATACTAATTTGAAACTCCAATCTTGCATTTTAAATACCTTTTGTGGAATGCGTTCCTTAAAAGTTAGCACATGCGCCTGCTGTTCACTTCAAGGCACATATTTCATTAACCCTTTCACAGTTTGCAGAGGAAACCTTTAATCGAATTTAAAGATTTATTGTTATTTTCATGATTATACGGTATGTTTTAATTTACTTCATGTTTTGCTGGCGAGTCCTACTTGATCTTTTGCTGGTGGCATGTTTTGCATTGACGATCTAACTGAAACGCTCAACAACGAATTGAAATGTTTGAAAAAATGGCTTCAGGGCAATAAATTGTCTTTGAATGTAACCAAGACTCAGGCAATGGTAATTGGATCTAGACCAAATCTGAAAAAGATTGGTGAAAACACTGTGGGTTCACCTGCATTCGTTATCGATGATTCCCCTGTAGAAATCGTCGACAGTATTAAGTATCTTGGTGTCCAAGTTGACCAATACCTCGTGTGGGACGAGCAAATTAAATCTGTTCAAGCCAAAGTCTCCCGCTCGTTAGGTTTTTTAAAATATGCAAAGAAATTTTTGCTAAAAAAAGTACTTTGCAAATTATATAGAGGTATTGTAGAGCCACATTTTCGGTACTGCTGTACTGTGTGGGGGAGCTGTGCAGAGTTCCGACTGGTTAAGCTTCAAAAATTGCAGAATCGAGCCGCTAGAATTATTACAAATAGCAGCTACGATGCTCCTGCTGAAGCTTTGATTACAGAGTTAAGATGGCCAACTGTAAGGGATATGATCAGAAGTGAGACTGCAACAACTGTATATAAATCTGTTAATGGTCTCGCGCCTGATTATCTCTCGAATTTATTTGTTAGAAATTCTGAACGCAATTGTATCAACCTTAGAAATGCCGAAACTGACTTGCTAGTGCCATTCATGAAAACTAGTAATGGACAGAAAGCGTTCGCATTTCGTGGAGCAAAAATTTGGAATGATCTCAGCCGCGAGGCCAAGCAAGCTCCCTCTTTATCTTCTTTTAAGAACAGGATAAAAGGTTTTTTGTAAATTTATTGCAAATAGTTGTAATTAGTTTCCTTTTTTTGTTATTAATTTTAGTAGATTTTTTAATTTGTAAAGTTTTTGGCACGGCCCCCTGAAAATCAGTCATGACTGACGGGGCTACCGTGCATAAATAAATAATTTTAAAATGAAAAAAAAATGAGTCTTGTGCGGCTCCTTAAGCTAGCAAATTCAAAGGAAGATACTGGATAAGGCAAGCGAAACAACTTGAGATAACAGAAAGAAGTCAGCTGATAAATAGAGCAAAGAAATTATTTATCGCATTCTCGATGGCTAAAAAAGTATTTAAGTGATAACAATTCTGATGTTGAAAGAGGCTAAGGAACAATCAAAGTATGTAATTAGTGCACTACTTAGGAAAAGGGATACAAAGACTTGAGATGATAGTGGAAATGAGGCAGTCCTCCTCCTTTTTGCAAAGGTCCTCTTTCTTTGTAGAAAGGTCCTTGTTCTTTTTTAAAATCACCTTAAATGAAAATTGTTCGTACGGAAATCATAATTCTTCTAAAGATCATTTGATATCATATCAGTTTTTCAGTCATTCTTTTGTGATTGTAGTATAATTTTTCTAGCCGAGGTTATGATGCTATAAGATGCTATCATTTCAAGCTACAAGAAAACAAAGCAATATCACTTTCCTTTTTGCTTTACAGTGCTAAACAAATTTCATTTTAACTGTTGAATTTGAATATCAATTTATACTGAAGAGCTTTTGCTTTTGTAGAGTAATATCTTTATGCTTGCAACATGTGACAACTACTATTATTACCTCTGTTATACAATTATAACATTTGAAGTCTTTGAGAACAAACGGTTTTGTTTTCTTTTCATTTCCGTTACTCACACATCAGTCAAGCTTGTTGTAGCAAAAAAATCCCAGGTTGGCAATTTTTGGACTTTTCTTAAAGTGATTGTACTTGAAGAAGCACTTCCATCAGGAAATATTAGTAAAGACTGGTTTCATATCAACTTGTCATGAAAGCCATATCAATGTAAGACCTGCCTTCAATACTTAAATCAAAAACAAATATAATTTTGAGCACAAATAGAACCTTTTTCTTTGTAAAGGTGTATGCAGGGGCGGTTTGGCCCGGGTGACAAAGTGGCGATCGTCATCCGGCCCTGTGTGCAAAATTTTACGGGCCTTTCCGCGTTGGAGAAAATTTTTTAACTTAATGACAAATACTTAAAGCCCTAGACTTATTATATTGCTATTAAAGTCCCAATACATGCGCTTCAAACCACCCAAACCCTGGTTTGCTTTATTTCAGCCATGTGTTCAATCTTACGTGTACCCTGGGTCCCAGAGCCACACAATTTCGAGCGCGTAAACAGAATGCCAAGCAAACGTACTCTTATCTTCTATTTCCGCTCTCTAATTTATGTGGCTCTGATGCCCAGGGTATCTGACTGTTAGAGACAGTGCTGTGGGAACGAAATTCATATTGGGGTAGGGGCGGCTGTTCATTGTATTTATTTCCACATAGTACACTGTTATACATGACATAAGACCTAGGCTGCAATTATTGGGAGGGGGCTTCAATAAATGAAAATAGTGTCATATTCGGAAAAGGAAATAAGAGAAGAGTCACAAGGAGTCAAGATAAGGAGTCATCACTACCATCTGGTTACAACCTAGAACACAGATGGGAGGAGACTGACAGAAGGTTTTCGAATGATTAAGGTGTGTATCAGGATTTAGCAATGCTAGAGCCAAGAAGATTTGTTGACACAAAAATGAAGCAGGAGAGCAATGAGAGCCTTCTTTTCAAGATTTCTCGTTTAAAGAATTTCAGAATTGTTGGCATTTCCAAATTGCTACCAGCAGCTTATCGATCAGGTGAAAACAACAACTGGTGAAAATAGAGATCCTGAAAACAGATGATCTCAAGGAAGAAGCTCTTAGAGAAGAAACAAATGGAGAGGAAAACTGTGACTTTCAAGGTGAGGATTCACAAAGAGAGAAAGGACCCCAAAGTCGACATCGACACCCTTTATCAAAAGGGTAAAAGCTTGCCAACTGTGCATACCCTGTGCATTCAAAACTTTGTACCGACGCTTATTTTTATTTTTTTTATATATTTATATCTTTTATCATATATAACAATTTCATAAGAATATGAGCATCGAAACTGGTCAAAAGGTGAGATCCAAATAGGAACAAGCTAAGGCTGAGTTACTAGATAATGCATTTTTGAACAACATTTCATCCCAAAACGAGGATTTTTAGCCATGTGTTGTTGCTTTTCGGTGAATATTCAATCTTGTCGTCAAATGAAGGCTGCCTCATTCACTTTGTTGGCAAATAAGGCCTGAACATCTCCCAAGAGTGAAAAAGCTAGCAATCGCACTGCTTACACCCTATTAATATAAGAACAAATTAAGGACAATCCAGCCTCGGGCTTTTGCAAAAATTAAGAACAGTCAGCCTGAACCTAAATTTACTGGTACTTATAAAAAATTAGTGAATGCAACATGCACTTAGCAGCATACCCTTCCCTCTACAACGCGTATAAATGCTTGATGACACTTAGCTGCACCCAAGTTTCCTTTGAAAGATTATTTAGCGCTGTTGATAATTTCAAACGAAGAGAAAACTTTCCACTTGATTATGAGCAAGTCAATGACCAATTTGCAAATTCATTTGCACTTCTTCGAAAAGAGTTGAAACTCTGAGAGCTGAAATAAGTTAACTTTACATGGGATTTTAAACCCTGTTTATACGAGAGGAAAGGTATGGATCCAATTGGGTCCGAATTTACGAATTAAAATCGATATACTGCTGCTGTTTAGCGCATTGCTTTATTATCAATATTTTAAGCCACATTTTTAGTGGGTGTGGCTCAATTTTTTTCGCCACGCCCTAAACCGGCCCCTTTGAGTTTTCTAGCCACCCTGCGATTTTGACGCCAGACATAAATATCTTCAAATTAGCTGATATGACCAGTGAAAGAACTGGAGTTTAGTTCAGAATTACTGTTGCTTTGGCTTGATGCTGATACAACCAATACCCAAGACCAAATAACTGTGCTTTCATAGCTTCCAGTATCAAAGGTTCCAGTATCTATTTGCTTATGTCTCAGCCAAATTTATGCATATTTAACTGCTTATATTCACAAAACGTCATAAAGATTTTAAAGATTTCATTTCTACAAAAAATATTTAATAAAAGGTTATTTCCCCAGGCAAATGTTTACTTTCAAAGGAGGTTCAGCAAAATCTTTCATTTTTTATTTTAGATTCCTAGTAGATTCTTAGTAGATTCTTATTTCACACATGTTCTGATTAAATTGTGACCCAGCAGCTATAGCAAAGCTGATAGTACTTTCAAAAACTCATAAAAATAAATTGCTTCAATATAGATTATTCATGATTTCAACTTGCTGGATCTTCATAACAAATTACTACAAAAGTTTTAGCATCCATTCCATCATAGCAAAAAGGTTGCAAGTTGATTCTCTTTAACATTCTCAGAACATATATGGGACATCAGTGCTCTAGAACATATTTAATTGTTTACTAGCCTTGCACCTTCAAAGTTGGGACACCATTTAGATATAAGCATTGAATCTGAACAAAGGTGGTTTTGAGTCTGAATCGAGGTTGTGTCGTAAAAAATCATCAAATTTTGAGCTATTCTTTCTTCAATAGTAATAAGGAGAAGAAATTGTATATACCCAAAACAAGTCTTATTAGTTTATTTGTCATATTCTAAAGCAGGGAGAGGTGCTTTTTGCTTGATTAGCCTGGCAACTGAAGAACACCTTTTCACGAAGTTCCTGTACAGACAACTCTTTTCTATAAATTTGACTTGCTTTGATAATAGCATTCAGTAAATCTATGATGCGGGTCATCCCATGTCAGTTCGTCAGTTCGCCATTTGGTTTCCCAAAGTTTCACGTCAATATCTTTTTTATTGGCTGAAATTTGGAAATTTCAAATTTAGTCATTTTTAGGTAAAACCACTGATTGGCAGCCATTTTGAATTTTGTAAAGAAACAAACAATATTTTATCTTTGTATTTTTTTGGTATTCTTTGCATCATCATTCTGAAAACGTAAATTCCATCATTTCCAAACCTGCAGAATCCAAAAATTAAACTAAAAACCTTGCAAGACTATCTCTTTCTCAGCTATTGCATTTTTAAAATAAGGGAACATGTTACTGCCAGTTTCGGCAAAATGCCATACAACCACTATATAACTGAATAAAACTTTATGTGGGACACGTCTGATCCAGTGGTGTATCTAGCGGTCATGCTTGTCATGCCGGGCATGACCATCTATTTCCAGAGATAACATTTTTCAAAAAATTATTTTTTCGTAAGAATAAAGTCCTATTCTCCTGATGAAATAGCTCAGGCCATTTGCCTTTGGAGCCCTATGGTTCCACGCAAGAATATGGAGCCCTCCGAAGGCGCTCTTCTATTGTCGGGCATGACTAAAACAGAGGGTTTCCAATTTAGTCATGCCCATAACTATGAGCATTACCAAACCCTGTGTTTTAGTCATGCCCATAATGCTGGTTCCCTATGTTTGGTCATGCCTAACAATAGGAGTGACGCAGGAGAGAACAAAGGCTAGTCATGCCATTTCCAGAGGGCATGACCATCATTATAATCATCAGAACCGTCCTGTGTTAATTTTGTGAACGCGAATGCGAGGCATCAATTGCGGCGCTGCTATGTCTAGATCCACGAGCTGGGAGGTAATTCTTTGTAAGTAAAATGCAAGGAATAGCTTATTGCCAAGCAGCCACGACTCATGTTAATCTCAAGAACATTTATGGCAATGACAGGGTTTTTCAGCCTTAATGGTGTTGCACTATGTGGAGAAGTGACAGGCACGAAAGGCCATTTTTGGACATAAAATTAGCGAGCAGGATCATTTTATGCAACCAAACCAAACTCTCAGCCTTTTCAGTAATCAATTGTTACTAGTTGAACATTTGCAGATAATCTTCTTAATTTAATGAATGCCAAATCTTGGTGCTGTTCACTGGAGATGGATGGAGGAGATAGCAGTGTTATTTTCCAAACCAACAGATTTGAGAGCTTAAACTTTCCAGACATTTAGCAGCATATTCAGAAACTGTTAAGCCCTTTAAAAGCATTGTTACAGTATTATGATTAGGAAAATAAGATTGTAGTTAATGGATAGGGAATGCCAAAACTTGCTTAAAATTATTCTTCAATTTTTTGTTTATTATCACATGCAATAATTCTGTTTTTACACACAATTAAAGTCAAACCCAAAGCTCTACTGACCTTGTAGTTGAAAGTACCTTTTTACTACTTATAGCTGTTGAAATAAAATGACCAGAGATAAGTCAAGCATGTTACTGATCTTGTTAGTTAAACAGTTTTATTTCATTATTACAACTTTTGATGTATTTGAAAATTTTAAAGATCAAATTATTTCATTTACGACCCTTGTTTGCTTTGTTTGCTAGATTTAGTAAGGACAATCCAATCATGTGGATATTTACCACAAGTATATGTGGAAACATCAATGTTTTTGTTAAGCTAAACTTATTTTGCAAGGTTTTTTTCTATTAAGTCTAACTTTGATGAAAACATTTTGCAATTAGGCCTATCCATTATTTCAGCTTCCTATATTTCATATCAATATTTACATTGCATATTCATTTGCCAATTTGTTTTATTCATCTACCAGTTCTATTGGGGTTGTTAGTTAATTGTGATGGCTTTAAAATACCTTCAATAGATTGTATTTGTGGAAAAGATGACCAAAAAGCTCCCATTCAGTTTCATGTGATTTATTGTTTCATTTACAAATTTTAGCTTATCTCTAAAATTTACAAATGTATTTCAGCCTGCAAATTGAAAAAAAGGAGAACAACTCAATTTTTGATTTAAGCTAAGTTTATCTACTATACTAACCAAATGTTTTTAATGTCTTTTGTACAGTTCTGTTTGGAAATTGTCAGAACTCTGTCTGTATAAATTACCAACAAACCAAAACAGTGTCATAGCTATAAGATAAAGGTCATTTCATGGTGTAACAAGGTGATTGCTATGAAATAAGAAAAGCTCATTCCAAAAGTTAATCAAAATTTTTTTTATAAGTCACAAGCCTTAAAATTAAAATTTCCAAAAGGAACTCATTGATCAACTAAAAAATTGGGCGTGGTAAAATTTGGCCACACCCATATTTTTTTAAATTTGAGGGGAGGGCATGACCACTGCTATTTGGCTAGCTACGCCACTGGTCTGATCTTGATGACATTTTGCAGGCTTGGTGCTTGTACATTAAGGTTTAACAGAGTGAGATATGAAGTTTGAGAATCATTGGCAGGCATAGCTACAGACTGATAAGTACAAGAGTAGAAACCGGGGGGAATTTCACTGCCATATTCAATTTCATGGATGGATGATGTTTCAACAAAACTAGATACCAACTTACATTGGACAACAAGTCAATTTTGAATCAAATATGCAAGTCTTGATGGCTCTGCCTTAACATTTAGAGAGTAAAGTTACATTCTTTTTAGGTTCATTGGCAACTAGCTGGGTGTCTTTCTTTTCAATTACATATGGGCAACCCGTACTTGTTGATAGTACATCCACATTACATAGGATGTTAACATATGGAACATAGCATATTTCACACTGTTAAACCTTAATGTACAGGCACCAAGCCTGCAAAATTTCACCAAGATCAGATTTGCCCCACATAAAGATTTTTTCAGTTGTATGGCATTTTGCCGAAACTGGCAATAACATGTTTCTTTACTTTAAAAATGATAGTCCTGCAAGGTTTTTAGCATTATTTTTTTATTCTGCAGATATGAAAATGGTATGAAAATAATTAATTTCAGAATGACAATGCAAAGAATACCAAAAAAATTAGAAAGATAAAATATTTTTTGCTTCTTTACAAAATTCAAAATGGCTGCCAATCAGTGTTTTACCTCAAAATGTCTGAATTTGAAATTGCGATATTTCAGCCAATATAAAAGATATTGACGTGAAATTTTGGGAAACCGTATTTCTAAACAAGATTTATTTGCAAAATGAAAATTAAGAAAATCTAAGAACGTGGGTGTCAATGCCTTGTTCAATTGTCATGGGAATGACCCATGCTTGAATGTTTTACTCAATATTTATACGAATTTTACACACATGAAACTGAAAATTTCATTTTGACATTATCAAGACTTTATTAGAGCTCACCTGCATTTTAGATAAGGAACTAAGACAGAAAGCAAACAGCGACGACAGCCAACTCGGCAGTATCACTTTTTTGTTGCGTGCAAAGCACAAACAAAATTCGCGGGGTTTTTCAGTCTCAACATGAAGAAGAGACAAAAAATACGGTTGCACCTCACGGTGTCACGAACGCGACTGTCGAGATCTCAAGTTTTTCTTCATCGTTCTGTTAATTCAATTTTTCTAAATCTTTTTTAAATACAGTAGTGGGGAAATAGAGGAGTAGAGAATATAGAAAACTAGAAGTAGGAAATTACAGTAACAAACTGAAATACGCTTAATATTCACGAATGAAATGTTTTAGAAATTTAGTCTTTCGAACTTTTTAATTGCAGGAAAATGAATGCTACCTATGCCTGTTAATTTATTTAAAAATTAACACCTTTCTAACTAAGGGAGTTGTATAATGCTTTCAGATTGTACACTCACTTTTCAATAAGAAACTATGCTTGTAATTGGCACCAAATTTCTTAATCTGAATTTTTTTGCTGGTTTTAGTGCTAAAGATTTTTATATGGTTCCTTATAAAGATGAATGCAAGAATTGCTTTGAAAAAATTAAAGAAGTGTCTATTGCCTGTTTTTATTTGTCAGTATCTGTCTTTAAAAGTGAATTTAAAGTGAAAATGAGGGAGATAAATAGTTTGCTTAGTGGGAAAGGTTGACTTGTTGTTATGGTAAAGTCATTTACAGTCCTGGTGTTAATAGCCAATGAAGGGAAGAGCCTCCGCGACCAGAAAGAAGGACAGAAAGGCATAAGCTTCTGTACTGTCCCTGGATAGTGGTTACCAGCAGCGTAACCAGGATGGTAAGATTGGGGGGCAAAGGCGAGTTGAGAGAAGGTTAAGACCTTTGAAAGAGGGCGCTTTCTAGCGTTCCAAAAGGGGTCCACGCCCTTTGGGACGATAGAAAGTGCCCTCATTCAAAGATATTTTTCGCTATTGAGAGGCGTCCGCCTCCACTTCCCTCTCCCTCACTAAGCTTTTGCTAGGTACTGGAGCTTCAAGAAACCGGGCAGGGGATACGCAATTGTAGACCGATGTAATGGCGAAGAATAAGTGGATGCAGAGAAGGAATTCAAAAACATATTTCTCTCATTTGATTTAAACTATATTTCTGAGACTAAATGAGGCTTTGGAGCCCAGGGTATAACTGCAGACTAGTTCATCTCTCATCGATGCTTGTAAAGGGTTACTTTTCGCTTTAAGGCAGGCAGCCATTGATAGCAGCAATGATTTTTTGAAGCTTTTATGCTGTTACAATATTCGTGTTTACAGTTTCTTTTATATATGATTAGAAAAAACCGTCACAAAGAACGATTAATCACTGAAAACCAACGAGGTTACTTCGAAGGTCAATTCTACATAACAAAGCCTTATCATATACAATTCATACTTGACGATGGAATACCACTGAATGCTATATATTTTGATTTCGTAAAAGCTTACGATTACGTACCTTATAAAATGTTTTTAGTTAAGTGAGCAAGTTGTGGAGTAAGAAGGAAAGTTTACTTCAAAAGTTTCAATCTTCTAAAGTGTTAGAAGAAAAGAGGCAAAGAGTGGCAATAAATGGCATTTCAATGAGGGCAAACCTTACGAATGGGATTTCGCAAGGAAGTCTCCTTGGACTATTTCTTTTTATGATTTAGATCAATGAAAAAGCATAGCAAAGACTGAGATGGTAAGTGAGGGCTTCGAATGGAAGTACTCAGATGCTGAAGTTTCCAATAAGCAGAACATAATAGAAAGGATTGTCGGTAGGAGGGGCTAAAAATCCTAAAAAGCCAAGTACATTCTTTGAGACAAAAATTCGACTTCCAATAATGGCTTAAAGCTTAAAAAATTTGAGCATTTAAAAAATTGTATTTTTCACTCTTGCTTTGACAGCTATGTCTATGTAAAGATTTTCTTTCATTCCATTATATATCTTTGTTTTATCTATTACACAAAGCATTTGATAGAGTAAGACACGACAAACTGATCGAAATAATGAAAAGAACGGGATTTCCTAATCATGAAGTCAGATGAATTGCTAATCTCTATTGGGAACAGAAAGCAAGTGTAAGAACCAACCAAGGGAAGAGTGAAGAAATTGAAATAAAAAGAGGCGTTAGACAGGGTTGCATCCTATCACCAATTCTATTCAACCTGTAAATCGAATTTCTAATTGAGGAAGCAACAAAAATGGCTAAACATCAATGGAGAAAAATATAAACAATATTAGGTTCGCTGATGATACTGTACTAATTGCAGAAAGTAGAGAAGATCTTCAAAAAATGATTACTGAGCTCCATCAAAAATGTGTAGAATATGGAATGAGTCTAAATCCAAAGAAACTAAAAGTAATGGTAATAGACAAGAACAAGCTAGAACAGAGCTAGAACAAGTAAAAGAATACAAATATCTAGGAAGTTGGATAGTTAATAATGGAAAATGTGAGGAAGAAGTCAGAAGAGGAATAGGAAAAGCAAAAAGTAATTTTTAGAAATTTAAGTTATTTTGAGAAACAACATCAACATCAATTTGAAATTAAGGCTACTTAAAACCTACATCTTCTCAGCAGTAGGATATGGAAGCGAGGCATGGGCATACAGCAAAGTAATAGAATAAAAACTTTATCCTTTTGAACTGAAAGAATAACCAACAAAAGGGTGTTGGAAACAATTGGACATCAGAGAGTTTTAGTCAACGAAATGATAAAAAGAAAACGAGATTTGCTGGCCACATTATGAGGGGATCGTCCGGGTTCTTGGCAAGGCTTGATTTGGAAGGTATGATTGACAGGAAAAAAGACAGGGGAAGACAAAGAAGAACATGGGAAGGCGATGTTGAGGAATGAAGGGGATGTGAGAGCATTGGAAGAGCTTAAAGATATTCTGAGGATAGGGATAATTGGAGGGTCATGGTAGCCAACATTCTGGTAGAAGATGGTACCTGATGGTGATGAATTAAGAACACACACTTACACGTCAAAAATTCAATTTATCTCCGATTCTTGAGACTTTTTTAATTTCAATATCATTAATTCAAAGTTTTGAATTCTTATATGTAATTTTTCATGGTGGAAAGGTCTTATTTCCTGTTAGAAGTTATTACCAAAAACTTTAAATCAGTTGTGAATAATTTGTGAAGCTTTCGGAGAGCTCATTTGTTTTCATCCTACACTCAAAGTTTCATGGCAATCAGCCAATCATATTGATAGAAAACCGCATTGGTTCGACTTGTGCATGGAGCACGACTTGTGCATTGGTTCTGTTAGAAATGATTTACTGTGATGTCAGTTTAATTGCAAATGTGGGTAAGTGGAAAAGAGGATGTTTGTGACACCCATTTTAATTTTCCAACCAACGAGATCATTGGCTACTTCATAGTTTCCAAATACATAAGACAAGTTTCCAAATGGCAACCGTGAGAATACCAGTCAAAGGTATGTATTTGCAAGTTTACTGACTGCGTTATTTCTGGGTGCAACATCTTTCTCTTTCTGAATGGAAGTCCCCACATAAATTCTAGCGCACATGGAGCGTGAGCAGAAAAAATGGGTGCACCATTTTTGTTTATTCTTGATATTATGCAAATGATACACGTCTGTATATGATACACTGTCTACCTGTACACGCTTATTGGTGTATAGAACAGAACGTTTTTGGTTTCTCTCAGAGTTTCAGGCTTAATGCGATCATCAGTCAACTGTTAGAACTACTTTCTTTATGGTTGTCTACTGGAATTAATGATGGCAAGTTTTTCTTTCAAGCTAAGCGGACATCATTTAGATTTGTTAGAATAGGTCTTTTGTTTAATTGACCATAGGATAACAAAGTCCCCCTCCCCCCCCCCCCTTCCTCTCTAGTTGCAAGACAATTTGGATAGCTTCGTACTATTTTCGTACATCTAACGTTTGATGGATTTTAGGTGGTTGGAATAGCATTGTCTGAAAGTTTTTCTGCTAGACCAATGTAAGATTTGTGCACATTCCTTTCTGAGTTGTGTTTACTGTGTTTATCGTTGCGGATGTTAGATGTGAGGTCAAAAGCACTAAATGGATAAAAAGGTTTGGAAACGAAAAATGAAGAAAAATATGAGCAATGAGCACATTTTCACCCAGAAATTCTCATAAATATGGAAAATACGAATTTACAATGAGGTTATATCAATCAAATGTTTATATATACAAATACGCTGAAAATATTTTCAATAGAAAACGATCGCTTGCGAAGAATATTGTGTGAATGATCACTAAAAGCACCTCATCCAATAAAATTCTGGGGGTCTCAACCCTATTACTTAATTTACACCAGTCATGCCATTGATTTATTGAACTGGTTTGGCACTTGACGAAAATTGATCATTAGACATGTGGTAAAACTGCGATCATTTAAATGAAAACATTTTTAAATACAGCAATATTATCATACATAAATTCCTTGCCAAAGGCACAACGCATGCTGTAATATTAATAGGAACTTTTAGACACATTTACAAACAACATGTATAATAAATATTGGGTTTAATCGATATGAAACAGCCAATGAGGAAGACGTAAGAAACAATTGCAGAATTACTTTATCTTAATACAATAAAGTCAACCAAAATTGCCCACTTTCAAATCCAGTTATTTCTAGAGCCAGTATATCAGGGCAATGCCGTAAAGGACAGATTGAATATCAAGCTGTGGACAATCATTCTGATGGGGGACATAATCGGATTGGGGACTAATTCGGATTGGGGACTAATTCGGATTGGGGACTAATTCGTACTGGGCACTGATTCATATTGGCACTGATTCAGATTGGGCAGTTATTCGGATTTGCCAGTTAATCGGATTGGGTGCTTATTCCTTTGTGCTTTTTCGACAATTTCCAGTATATAAGTCTTTTTCACATCATATGTAATTAAAAGAAGAACAACAGTATTTACATAATTATTTACGTAATGATACTTGTTTGTACAAGTATCCAGTTTGAGCCCATGGGTGGGTTATCTGAGCTTGAGCATGGGACTGATAAAACGTTGGTCTAAAGGCAGACACCAACTCTTGGCTATTATTCTAGCCCTGGGTTCCTAGAGTCCTGGAGGCTTATTCAATCATTTACCGTATGGGTGAGCCATTTTATCAACATGTTTTTCCTCTCATCTTTGTTGACACAAATACAAGGTTCGAATATAAATTTTACCATATAAGGTTCAAGGTATTCAGCGTGCATACAAGGGTATGCAGTAGAAAGTTTATGATGAAGACCAGTGCATCTAGTGGAGGTATTTCACCTGTTTCGTTGCCTTGATTGCCCATTTTATGCTTAAATGATATTACAGTATTCAAGAAGCCTTTCAATCATCCATACTAAACTAAAGGAGGGAAAGCCCCTTAAAACCTTTGTGAAAAATTCATTAAGGAAGGACCTAATACATTTAACTTATGAAATCTAATATACAAAGCTATCTACATACAAGTTATGTGAGTTCTGAAAATATAATGGGTATTCAAGATGCGAAAGTTGTGTTAACTGTTGTGGTTAGGAATGGAGTCAAGGTGCTGTTTAAGAGCGACAATGTTGAATTAGAGGCACCTGAAGCTACTACAACGCCTTCGATTGATGCATCATATAGAATTCCTGAAAATGGAATTTAAACTTTTATGGTTTCGTTCTAAATTTAGAATTAGCAAAAAAGTGTTGCTAGTAAAAAAACAATATAATTAAAAACATTCGTAAATATATTAAAGTGAATCTAATAATGGAAGAGTTAGCAAAAACGGAAATCAAGACTATCATTTCAATATCTGATATAATTGACATAAAATGCAAAGCTAAAAACTGAATGAATAGACAAAAATGGCAAACATAATCCAAAAATTCCATAGTAAAAAAAGATAGGTAGCACTGCTTATTTGAAAATTCAAAGTTAACAATTAAGTCTTATAAAGATTTCATCATAATCAGGTACCATTTTCTACCAGAAGGTTGGCTACCATGACCCTCCAACTATCCAAAAATCTGAGTTTTGGTTTGTTGTCACGGTCATAGATAAAATTTAGATTTTCTTGATTGCCAATATTATTGCAATGAAATATCAAAAACATAGATGGCAACAAATTAAACAAAAATAAGAAGAAACAAATAGCAATCCTTCAAAATGAAAAAGATTATAACAACATAATTTGTATGTTACACACACCTGCAATACATGCTGTTGTGAAACAGGCAACTGTTCCAGCAAAAAGAGCCCTAAAGGCAATTTTTGCCAGTTTTGGGGCAAGGTTGGGAGAAAGAGCACTTAGCCCACCTATCTGTACACCAACAGAGGAAATGTTTGCAAATCCACACAATGCATAAGTTACTATTGCTTCTGAACGTGGCTAAAAGGTGAGAAAAAGTTTGAAATTATTTTTTATTTCAATGTAATACTTGAAATGTGATTACATTCATAAAATTATGAATCAAAACTACTATCTTTGGCCAACCACGTAGCTGTAGATGTCAGCTAGGGTGGGCAAACTCGAGCAAGAACCATACCTAAGAGGGGCATGCTTTAAAACAAGAAAACATATATTTAACAAACAGCTATATTTGGACTAAATCAAGCTCACAGAATTATAATTATGCAAACTTTTCAAAATATCATTTGGAAAAACTAAAGCCAGAGGGGGCAAGTTGTTTCCAAAATGCCCCCCTGCAGCTTTGTGGCTGTCTTTGGCTCATTTCTCATTATGTCTCATCAATATAAAATCTGACTGAAAAGTACTACTTACGATTATGATAAATGATGATAAAAGTAAACATATAAATACGAATTCCAGAGACATTTAATACAATTTTGTGAATTTTTTGCATTAAAATAAAGTTCACCTACCGATATTTTTGGTCCAGCCAAACCTTTTTCTCTGTTTTCAATCATCTTTGCTAATTCCTTGTATGCAACAAACTCATTGAGGAATGTTTTTATACCAAGTAATTTGCCCACTTCAAAAGCATCATTCCACTCAACACCCATTATGTAAGCCAAGGGCATGCACAAGTATGATGCTATCAACTAGAAAAGATTGTTAAATCTCAGATGAGCATTACATATTGCCATTGCTAAACAGATGATATCATATTGCCAAAAAATATATTTTCTACAATAAGACCTTGTAAAATAGAGCCTAAAGCCAAGGAAGAGTAATGGTTGTTGTTTCTCTAACAAGCCTTTTTGCAAGTAACCATTTCTTAATGTTACAAGAAAATTGATGTTGGAGTTGAGGGCAAATCTGGCCAGATTGTGTGAACAGGATCTATAACATGGTGATACTGAAAAGTGATAATGCTTACACTGAAGGACAAAGTAGGTACTCCAACCATGCCACCGAGCCACATCAAAATTGCATCAACAAATGCTAAAACTGCTACAAATGCCATTAGATTCACAGCAATGTTAGCAATGAGGGTAATCGACATGCTTGCACCAGCTGCCAATGCTTCAACCAAATTTTTTTCTTTCCTACAAAAAGAATAAATAAGGACAATTGAAACAAGCTCATGAAAAACATCAATTAAACATTTCAAGGATTTGCAAAATATGATGTGCTATGAAAAACAGTCACCCCAACACTAGCACGAAAGCAAGTAACTGATCCCCATTCCATTGGGCAAATGATGCCAGAACAAAGGTAACTGGATATGGTAAAATCCTAAATTTCCATATTCAGGGAAGGGGGGTATGGTGTGAAAATTGTGTAAGAATTTCTCAATCAAAGCAATTGATATAGAATTGTGACTGTTCTGTTCTTTAAAAGAGAAAGGCTGGAAGACACAGAAAACATCAGTGATTAGCAAACAATGATTTGTCATTAAATGTTAAAGTTTCCTATGAGCACATTTTTCGTGAGCCTTTCTATGTGAAGTGATTTTTTAACTCTGATTCATTAGAAGTAGTTAGTCAAACAGAAAGAGTGAATTTGCCTCTGAACCTTGTAACATTCTTACCCCTTTTCAACAGTAATCTTGTCAACCTCATTTGTCTTTGGTGTTTCTATTTCAGGATAAACTAGTTTTGATATTGCCAGTGCTGCTGGAGCATTCATAACACAGGCCGATAACAGATGAGTGGCTGGTACACCGAATGAGATATAAGCACCAAGAACTGAACCAGCAATCGTTGCGAACCCACTAGTCATAACTGCATGCAATTCTGACATGGTCAAATCAGGGAGAAAGGGACGGATCAACAATGGAGCCTCAGTCTGTGAATGGAAATTTGTATTCACAACATTGCAATTATCAAAAACCTAACAAAAGTTTTCATTGTTTTCCTTGAAAGCCAATAGTTATACCATATACTAAAAAAAATAAGAAACTAGTAGCTGTAAATCTATGAACACCATTATAGCTTTGTATTAAACTTGCATATAAATGATACATTGGGTCCCTAAGTGCAACCCAAATATGTTAATAAAACCTCTCCTACACCATAATTAATACCATAATTGTCTGCTGCAAAATCAAAAGACAACATGCTGTTAACTAACATGCATTTGAAAAGGCTGTGAGGGATCAAAAGGTAGTTGAGAAATATCTCTTGGCCTAGATAACACACCAGTTACCTACCTGCCCGATGAAAATGTTTCCTGCAGTGTTCAGTGACTCAGCAGCAGATGTTCCTAACGTGCACTGCATCAGCCATGCAATCTTTGTTATGACTGCTTGCATCACACCAAGATAATAAGTCACATAGATAACAGAGCTGAAGAAGACAACCACCGGGAGAACCTTGATGCAAGAGAAGAAAGTATTGATTATGTATTGGTTGTCTTTACGTGTATAATCATCTTTTCAAAAGCTGCTTAACATTACATAATTTTGATGTGAAGTTATAATAAGCAAAACTTATACAGATTCAATATCGATTTTTGCCTTGACCTGCTATTTATTTACTTTAATGTCCAGACAACTACACGTCAAATTCTTTCTATTCATGTTCCTGGTTGCAGGACAATGCTAGATATTCAAACAAAAGCTATAGTTAGCTCTGATTTTGGTCACTCTAGTTTCTGTAACCCTCCAGGTATTTATAACTTGTTATTACAAAACTTTTCAGTCAAGCCATCTTTGCAATTACACTTTGTCAACTAATAACTTATGAAGCATTGATTAGGAAGGGGGTGTCAAAAGTAAACAAAGCAGTGTTTGTGCAACCAAAACTCACTTTAAAGGCAAATGGATGATCCAACAAGTTGTCACCAAACACAAACTTTGCCCCTGCATCTGAGAAACTCAAAAACCGAGCTACCCTGTCACCAAGCCATTTAAACACCAAAAATCCGGGTCTTGTTCTGAGAACCAAAAACCCAAGCGTGAACTGAATACCAATACCCCAAAGAACAGGTCTCCATCTGATCTAAAAATCCAAAAGAGAACAAAAAGTGCAAATAAAGATATGAGATAACTGGATGAAAAAGCTGAATGCTCTTTGCTGAATGCAGACTTCAGCCTGAAATTCAGATTTACAAGTTTGAAGAACCATGTTCTACACACAAGATTTAAAGTCTTCATAGACCTAAGCCCACTTCTATGGCATTCAAATAAATATATATATATATATATATATCTCACACAAACTTATTGACTCAATTTTAAAAAAGGTATGTACTGTTTTTATACAAATGTTTTCAATTACTGGACCTGTCATCTATACGATTGTTAACTTGTCTTAATTGTCGTGATTTATAGGAATTTGCAAAAAATGGTGTGAAACAATGCTCACCAAATAATTATATGGGCACATGAATAAGATTTTTCAATGATATATACCTGTCTTCGATACTTTGAGCAAAAGTAGCAGATTCCAATGTATACCAGCAAACCAGCAACAGAAACCAGACGTTTAGGTTGCTTGATTGTATCAAATCCAATTATAAGTCCAATGATAGCAAGAAGAGACACATACCACACCCTGAAAGGAAACATGGCATTTAGGGGTTGGTCATCATTACCATGTGTCTCAAGATAGATATATATTTATACATTATAAACATATATATATGAAAAGTGATCATACATTGAGTAAGTTATAGATATTTATAAATATATTATATACAATATAAATATATAAAAATATACATTATATATAAAAATATTTACACTTCTCCCAACCAAAAGGGACAATTCTTCTTGAGTTTTTGAAAGCAAAAATATCAAAGGTCATTAGCCCATAAAGAATTTTAAGCAAATAGAAGGATATTCTTGGGAAATCGGTCAAGTAAAAAGTGGAAGCACTGCAGATTTACCATAGCAAATAACTTGATTCAATTGCACACCTTTCCAAGGGAAGCATGGCACCCTAACTGCAAAGTTTGGGTATGAGCAGGGAATGCATTCCCCCACAATAATTTCTTCCTCAAATCCTGTTAGTCAAAATAGCAAAAAACACTCCATACCAGCGCAAAATTTTCCATCTTTTCTGAACGCATGTAGCCATTGGTAGACAAATAGATTTGTATGTCCAATCACCACAACATCCTTTGATTTTATAGTAGAGAAAGAAGAACATTGAGACCATGGTGACAATGAACAGATCCCTTGCTCTGTCAAAATCCAGGTAACAGGCAACAACAAAGTAGGCAAGGAACATGGAAAGGAGAATAGCTGAAAGGATTCCATTGATGACTGACTTGTTTTCTTTATAAAAAAGACCCAGCTTTGACTCGCATTCTTGGCAGTTATCTGATGAACTGCTTGAGCCAAGACTAGAATCATCTTCGTGTCTACTATTTCTTTTCCATGTGCTCTCGTCAATGCTCTGTTTACAAAAAATCATATTTTTCACTTTCTAAAATTTGTTTGTACAAGAAAGACGTTGCTAATTTTAAAAAGTTTGAGAACCTAAAATGAAAATAAGTTGCAAGTACAGAGAGGAAATGGGAAAAAAGAAGAATAGAACAAGGACAAGATATATATCATATATAAAATAAAAATATATGGCCTGGGAATTCAATGAATTTATTCCATTTAGACACGAACATAAACACGATCTCACACTTCGTGAGTCCTTTTATTAACTTTCTTCTGTGATTCATAATGGGTCGTGGATTTTGAATGCCCTCTAGCAGTCTTTTGCAAGATTCCAAACATACTTTCTTCTGTTCCAGGGTGCATTCCATTCTATTTGTTTAGGACAGGTACGCCAATATAAAAGATTATTAGAGAAAAATGTGGTGTATGAGTCTTTATTTTACACGTTAACTATGTACATGGCTTCATGTTTAGCATGCCAACTAACGAAAATTTAAGTACACCGAAATATTTTTTATTGGTTTGCACGCCGAACGCCGAAAAAAAACCCAAGGTGTACGCCGAAGATCTTCGGGCCCAAGTACATGGAATGCACCCTGACTTCTGTTAAAATAATGTATCCATATGTAGCCAACGCATCAACAATCACAATTGAGGATCTATGAATTAAGAAAGTCAGCTGACCCGATCGGCGAAGGTGTGTCGTAGGCGGGTTGCTATCAAAACATGGACTTTGAGCCTGCCCTGACGACGTAGGCAAAAACATACATACGAACATAGTAAAGCTTTTTAGTGTCCATGTCATAATCTAACCTTGTGCGTTATTGATGAAGCATAAATTAAATGAAAATTTGTAGCAAATAGAATAAAAAAATAAAAGCAATGCAAAATTTCTGGAATTCCTCGCAGACTACCGATTTCATTCAACGTAGTGATTTCAGTCTTGACTTTTCACAAATATAATCACCCAGCCGATTATATAACTGTCCAAATTTTGCACAAGGTTTAAACATATTGTCTTCAAAATTAAATATAAAACGAGAGTCATATTCACTCATTTCCTGGCCACGCGGTTTTGTTGCTTGTTAGCAAGTCAATCGGAAAATGCCGCCTACCTAATGAATGAAACGGCCTATCACTTTATCATGACAAAACTTGTTATCTGCCATTATATCAAAATTTTGTTGGAAAAAGATTCCATAATTTATGAAAAGTGGGATCTAAAAAATGTAGAGCATTCCTGAGACAAATGATTGTTGAAAACATCCTTGAGGGCAGCAGCCATGAAAATGGCCGGGATTATTTTGACAATGCATTGCATCGAATAATCTAAAACTAAAATCATTCTAAAGATCGGATTTAAAATATTTTTGCTTCTTGGAAAAAATAAGTAAAGCATTTAACATCTATGAGAAATGTTTCGAGTCAGAATCCATTCTATTTTGCGGTTGAGCCACGTTTTTCCCACAGAGTGAGGACTGCTTTTAGCTGCCCTTATGAGAAAGTATTTGAATAAAAAAACAAACCTGATCCGGATTCAGCGGTTCCAGCTCCACAACACACTGATCATCGCTCTGATCAAGAATTATTTTCGTTTCTTTCTTGCCCATGACGAGAAGGAATTCGAAGCAACAATACTATGGTAGTACAACCAGGGTCTGGTCGAAAACGTGGTTTGTGACTCAAGTCATTCATGTATAATACATCATTTTAACCAATCAAAACCTTGTAGAACAAAAGATGGATTGTTTTGTGGTACAAGTCGTTCTTATAAACCAATGAAACTTCAATATTTGACAATAGAGATTCTGTAAAACCAATCACGGTGGAGGAAATTTTATTAATTTTGGCGCACTCCTTTTGGCGCCTAATTCTAAATTGTAAACAACCAACGTTTTATGATACATGGCGGGAAAATATAGCTGGGAAATTCCAGTATCTTTGCTGTAGATGGGGATTTTAACTTTGATAATGCAGGAAAACGAAACGATGGAGATTGCAACTTGCTAAAAGCTTTAATCCTTATTCACATTCATACACTTTTCCCTTGACGATGGGCGAGAAAAGAAAATACGAATTTTGGCACTACAAAATGGTGTGCAAGCAGTAGCGCACACGGCTCCTGGAAAGTGACAGCTCCTGGGGTTGTTTGAAGCCCCTGGGAAAATTATGCTCAATCAGCTCCCATATACATCCACAAAAAGAAGAAAATGCCCATTTGGATTTCTTAGGAATCAAGCTTCTTTCAATGACGTAACGTAACGTGTAATGGATCTGCCACCACTCATCCCAAGGAGGGTGGTACATGGGGACACCAGGGTGCATTTGCCCTAAATTTTGGGGAAATGTGCCTTATCGACTTCGGAATGGTTTAGCCATCCTTGTCCCATCTATGCCAAATCATTTGCTTTTTTTACGATTGTAGAAGACCATGATATTTTCAAAAGTGGAGATCGGATCTCCTACACCCGTACCCACGCCACTGCATACTAGGTATACAATTTTATAACGGTTCATGAAACTTTTGCGAATGGCCTGTTGCTCAATGAATATATAAATGATAAAGAGATGCTTGCTTTTCAAGTAAAGAAATATCCTATTAATCCAAGCAGTGATTGCGCCGAGAAATGAACACTGCATAGGGAGCCTTGTGCCTTGGATCACCGTGAGTGGTAATAAGGGATTCGATTCAGAAATGATATATTAGACAGACACGAAACCAGAGGGAGGGGGGGGGGCACGGGGGCATTGCCCGCCCAACTTTAAATTTTTGCCTCTCTCTGCCCATCCAAAAATTCTAGGATAGAAACATTTGATGTCTAAAAACACAGCGCCTTCCTTTCGAAAAAAGTCGCTCTGAATAAAGCGAAAAAAGTCGCTGTGCAATCATGGTGAAAACCAATATTGACTGTGCAACAGTCTACACAATGCTTTATCGAGTTGACACAACTGCTGATATGCTTAGGCCTGCGTTGAGTGCTTGTTTCGGCACTGAGCAAGATAGATTCTTCCAACGAAGATGCCAAGCTGCAAAGCGAAGCTCGAATTTCCTTAATTTTGAACGTCAATCTTTGATATCACTGCAGTTTGATGACTTTTTAAATATGATAAGGCTCCGTTGTTCCTATCATTATGGCTTACTTCCCTTGAACAGTTGATTTTTTTTATTTATTTTGTTAAATACGTAATCAAAAGACAGGCCCCCCTTCAGATGTTTGCGTTTCCAAACATCAGTGAAGGAAGATTACCAAGAATTCTTTATCTGGTGCAAGATGATAAATCTGTATAAATTGTATCAATTGTAAGATGTTGAATTTTTGAGGGTTCTTCAATACTGTTACTTGAGTTCTTGCCTTCAAATAACAAGCAACGAGCTCCTTTGCTCTGCTCAGTTGACAAGCCGACCTTCACTCGGCATTGCCTGCCAGGGGCGTCGCTAATGGAGGGCACTTTCTCCCCATACTTTGCCCGTCGCCACATAATTTTTTCTCGCGCTGTGGTGTTATTTTGATATTTTTGTAACTTTGATTTCTGTAGCAGCTCAACTTTCAAAGTATGGCGCTAAAAAATATTTCAAATTGAAATTTTAGAAATCGGAATGATAAAATAAAAACACATAAAAGCAGCATATAAAATTACTTCTCTTATGACCACACCCAAAAAGAGTGAGTCACGCCCTTTTTGTCGGCAAAAAACAATACTGCACCCAAGTGCTTCCACTTGGGAGGATTCATCCTTTTTGGGGAATTTCAGCCGATTGGAAGGAAAAGAAGAAGGAATTTTGAATATAAAGGAACTTGGAAGGATTTTCAACGAAACTGAGAGGAAATTGTTGAAATGCGTTTAAAAGAATGAAAAATTGCATTTTTAATCAGTGAGAGGTTAATGAAAACTTGTCAAATTCAAACAGCGTTTATGTTGTTTTAGTTTAGTTCGTCGGTTTTAATTAGCCGTTGCAGCTATTTTGTATACACCAACTTATAATAAAGAAATGAAAAAAATGACAATGGAATCTCCTCCGCATGATTAATAACTTTCGTAGAATTGCTATGACATTACAAAAGGCTGTTTTTAAATGCTTGAATTTAGATCACAGAACATGAAAGATCCCTTAATGTGCAAAATCAGTTAAATGTGTTAACGTCTGGCTGTGATGTGGAAACATGAGCACAAGCTCTGTCCCCATCAAGTCACTGTAATTTTCTGTCTGCTCTAATCTTGATCGCCCAATTTTCAATATATTGAACGAAAAAGGTTGGAAACTAGACAAGGGAAAAGATTCGAAACTAGGCAAAAGAAAATAACTTAATCAAAGCCAGCATGCGTGTTCAAGGCAACTTTAGAAACAATTTCTTGAGTTAAGTGAAAGCGAAGTTGAGCAAACACTTATCTCTCCAAAAAAACTGTTTGGCTTCGACCCTATTGCCCGCCCACATTTGCAGTGCTAGCATGAAGCAGAAAAAGGATTGATATTCAATTGCAGTTCATTCATTGGGACAAATCCATTAAAAAGCTACCAACAAGACAAGGCAAAATCACCTTTTCACAGTACTGGAAATTAAATGTCACGATCACGCCCCCTAGAAGCTCTGGGATAATAAATGGCATTGGAATAATAGAGACTTTTATCCGTCTTTCTGCTTGTAAAAAACGAAAGCACTCCATTTCGAAATTCGCTTTCCAGAACTCATTTTCACGCAGTGACGCCATGAGTAAAGCTGATTCACAGGTCAGGCGAGAATGTCTATTTACGAATTCACGCAAATAAAAACTTGTTTCACGAATCCACGCATCGAAAATACGCCGATTATGCAATCACGCCAAAATACCTGATACCCCCAAAACGGTATACAAGCCAATGGGGACGATAACTGAAGAGCTAAATAGACGCTTAAACACAACAACAAAATTTCAATGAGCACAGTCGACATCTCTCACTCTACATTTGACAATGTCGCAAAACATTGCTGGCTGAGACAAATCGGTTACCCAAAGAAAACTATTTTGATTAAAAACATACTGAAGGTTAATAGTTAAGAAACTATTTCACTGCCAACAAAACAAAACATACAATAACTATCGGGCATTGCAGGCATATGCTTTGTTATGGACTTCTCCTGGGAGGGGGGAAATTCTTAATTCTTACATTTGAAGATACAACAGTCTGCTGCCTAAATGCCAGTACCAATATTCTACACAATTCCACACTCAATGCCACTGTTTAGTTATCTAAATACTTTCCAGAAATTCTGCAAATTCCATATGATTTATCAACCCTAAAAGAAGAATATCAAGATAAACTTGCTACTATTATGCCATCAATAAATACTAAAATAATCTACAAGGATAGTGCACAAGTCACTCAGACAATGCAAGCCTCAAACGGAATAAGACATCTTGGCTTTGCTTTGACTTCTGAAAAGGAGAAAAAAGAGGTTAGTAGACACAGTCACGAATGTTCTTATGAAGATAGAATGAATCGGAGATTAATATAAAAGAAATTCATAATGATGGTTGAAAGTATCAAAGTGAAACTTTATGTTCTTAGAGGGATGTGTTTTTCGGGAAAAATTATTTCGTTTTGATTTCAGTCTTTCCTCTTCTTTCCCATGCTTAAAAAGAGCGCGAAAAGTTGTGTCCTTAACGTCAATGGATAAACAGCCAATTGATGTTTATCTTAAAGTCAAGACTTTTTCTTCAAAAAAAGCGCAAACATGCATTTAAATAGGATAATATCATATCTCTTTGCAGACAGTACTTTATGTCTCAAACAGCAAATCACTCTCCTAATGTTATGGAGCCTCGTTTCAATATATTTATATGAACTGACGAGCAATGCATAAACAACATCGATTTATAGATACATCTTTCCCTGATAAATTTGTGTGAAAATAAGCTTCTTATGAAACCTATAAAAGAGCGTGAATGGAAAGTGCATGGCAGCACCCTGTGAAGAGTTATTTAAAAGGGGCATCTGCTATCTAGTAGGCCCATAGAGGGCTCTCTACTTACCTATAAGCAAGTTAACGCTATGCATACACCAAGACTAACACGAGGCGTTCAAGATACGCATCTTTGAGAAAGCAGTTATTCACAGTTGTTATTCTGAAGGTCCTAGTAACAGATCTTCCCTTTCCTTAACGGCTGCTTTGCAGATAATCCTATTCTTATCAAGACTTTACTAAGAGGAATCAATAAAAAGCTAATCTTTGAAGGTTATTGTGCAAATAACAGTAGCAACTCCCTAAACTGAGAGAAACTTTTCATTCTTAGTCAACAAAAATGCTTCTCGGCTCTCCAATAAACATTTTCATTTTCGAATTAAAATTCCCTGAATCCTCTTCAATTTTCCTAATCATAAGCATTGTTACTTAAGCTAGCATTGCATTCATTGAAATTAACTAAATTTCGAGGTTTACCAACAACAAAGCAAACTGAATTCTAACAATAAATCGTGTTAGACGTAGTAATTATTTTGGTTACCGTTTGTACAATCATTTAACATATCTTTTTTCTCTCGATACTGTGTTAATAAAGCATAAAAGATTTAATTGTTTCTTGTCTACTGTCGAAAGGATGTGCAAACCTCTTGCTTTCTAGCGTGATGTCTAAACAGAGACGAGCAAGACAAAGACTCCACAAGCCAAGATTAGCCCATCTCAGCAATGTGAATTTTGATAAACGTATTTACTCATGCTGCAAAGAAGAGTTTGATTTCATACCAAACTAAGGATTACTTGAAAGTTTCCCAACAGGTTTCGTTACTCGAAAAAAACTTCATGTATTGTTTTGAACTCGTTTATTGCTACTGCAAACATTATTCTTATCAGAAAGACTGGTGAAAGTAGAATAGAAACTTAGGAAAACGCCATTTTCAGGTTTCGAGTTGTTAAAAACAAATTTTCATGAAGAATACCCCTATTGCTTGGTAATGTGAAAAGCAGCCATAAATAATTGTACAAAAAGAGCTGCTTCATAGCAAACGGGATTCAAATGTCTGCGTTTCATCTAAATATTTATAATTTATGACTTACTCATCATCTCCGAGCTTCCAATTTGGGTTAAAATTCTTCTTCAATGGCTGCCAGCACTTAAAGTAATCAGCATCGATCTTCTGGCATGTATTTTCTCCCCATTCAGTTAACGAGAGACCTAAAGAAGTCTCAAACATGAAGGCCTTTTGGAAGAAAAGATTTGAACTATGAGCATTCTTTAAACATCAACGGAGGGACAATTAGAGGTGCCACCATCAATAGTTTAATGTGGCAAGCAACGAATTATTTGCTGAAATAAACTTGCAAATATAAAATCGTATATAATTTTCTGGAATAAAATGAGACCACCATTTCATATACTTTTGTTTCAATAAACAGTCATCAGCCGCAGTGCATCCACTTTTTCTCAACCAAATTTCCAAGAAACCTTTTGGTATGGTCCATCAAATTTAAGGCAATGACAAAATTACTGTGACTTGACGGGGACTTGCTCATGTTCCCATACCTCAGCCAGTTTTAACACAATTAAATGAATTCATACATCCAGAAGTCTTTGAGGTTATGTAGTCCAAATTCAATAATCCTTTCAAATCCATTCTAAATTCTAATTTCTTTTTATTTCTTACTAATCGGCTAAAATTTCCGAAGAAAGGATAAAAATTTCTAAGTGGAAGCACTGCTCAATCCTTAACACTGAAATATTCACGTAACCGTAAACGTGGCAGTCATATTATTGAGTTGTGGCTTGCTATCAAGCAATAAGAAACCTTACAGCATTCATGCATTTTTAATCTATAATTTTTTGGCAAATACGCCTCAAGGGAAAACGCTGCAGGTAATTGTTGCCCTTATTTCAACATTCAATAGAAACCTTTTAGCAAAGCTTGGGGGTTCATTATGGTTTTTTATGTCATTTTGTAGAATCAAAATTAGTTTTGTTTTTGATTAGAGATTACAATAAGAAATTACATATAAAAAATAAAAGATAAAAGAAGCACACTTCATCGACTAGGTGAAATGAATTTATATGGAGTTTAATTCCATACCTATCACACAAATTAGAAATGAGATTTATATTAAATTTTCTCTTGCTTGAAATAAGGCTTGGCATAAACGGCAGGAAATATGGATGGCATTTCAATGAAAGGTTTGACTGTTGGCAGTGAAAGTCACGTGAACACGAAAGGCTATTTCGAAAAAGAAAACAGAGTACATGGATAAGTTAAGAGAAGAAAAATCGCCATAGAAACAATGTGTCAGCCTTAAGCAATCATCTAAATAAGCAAAAAGCAGTTGATTGCTGAAATCGAAAAAAGCTTTTAAGCAAAATGTCTTAAACGAAATTCCTAGCTGCTATCATATTTTACTTAGCAACATCGATGGCCGAAACAACAAGAAGACACAAGTCATATCGGAAACTGCGAAAAGAAATTGGCCTTAACAAACACTGATCATTTACTAAATTATTTCCACAAGCGGATTATTGCAAAAAATAAAGCAATTTGAGAGACTATTATTAAGGGGAATTGAAAGTTCATAAGTTGAAACTGACCAATTAATATTTTTATTTATGCAAGAAATGTTTCCGTTGTGGAATTTGCAATGGTCATAAAGAATGATGAACAATATAGTAAAATACCACCGAAACTCACTCATAAAAAAGTGCAGGGTGATTTTTCAAAGTTATGTACCAACATATAAAATTTTTCCCCATTTTCTTATAAGAGCTTATTAAGAGCAGTGGTTTGTGAAAAACAATGCATCGGAGAAGCAATTTTACAGAAACAAAGCATTGTATTCAAAACGATGGTCTGTTGAAAATTTATTACTTTCTTTCAAAATTTTTAATTGTGATTACTTTCGAAGCTGCTCCTTGTAGGGTACCACCATACTTTGTTTGCTTCTTACTCATGTGACTTCACCTATATACATTTCGCAACCCTCGTTATTTACCATTCTGTTATAGTACTCATATTAGAAACCCAAACGTATAATCTTTGCATTACGGTATCTTACATCCTGCTATTTTCTTCATCTTATACGAAACTGAATTTTATAAGAAACTCATAAGACTTTTTCACAAAATACATTCCCTTTATTAGAAGCTTTGCAGTTTAATCCAAAAAATGGGCTTCTACGATGCAGATTTTTACTGCTGGGACAGAGACCTTGTAACAATTTGGTTAACAGGAGCTATCCACATTTCCCACTACAACTGTTCTGAGAATTGAGTGTAATTGATAGGAGCATGGACATTGTTTCTTCTCTATTTCGTTGTTAATATAGCTCTTTTTAACATTATAACCACGTTCTCTTTATTTTCTAGCAAAAACAAAACATAGTACGGTCTCCCGTCAAACATTTTGTTACAGATACCTTCAACGAAATTCCAAATTACGACAAACTTTTTACGAGTATGCACAATGCAAATTTCAGGCATACAGTGCAAAATGATTTAAAGAGCAGCAACGGGTGGGAAACTCGTGCTGCCGCGCGTAAATGTAACTGCACTTTTAAGGTTTCGCGCAGCTACCTGCTACTCACGTGGCCAAATCAGTCCATTCTACATGAAACAAATTCGCACCAGTATGGTTGTTTCATTGATAGATCTCTCAATAATCACATAAACAATGGGTGCTAATGAGCGCGCGAAGCTACTGGTGTAACTATAAATAGATAGATTGGTTGCTGGTGCCTGAATTGAAGCGGGGAAAAGCTCGTCCTACCTGCGTTCCATCGGCGATTCTCATTGGCTCTAACTTGCCATTTGATGCCTTATCAAAGCAGTCGGCATCAGGACCATGTGGAGTCATCATGCTATGCAGGGTTGCACCCCCTGGCTGAAATCCTTCCTCCTGAAAAACATAGAACGCATTACTTAATTTCAACTCTAGCGCCTAATCATAGGCATAGACGTAGGGACTGGGGGTCACTCTTCAGGCAAAGTCAGGCAAATCAGGCAAAGTACCTATTTGCCCATTTTTGGCTACAGTACTTTTGAAATGCTTCCTAGGTCAACGATTATAACGCTTAAAATATGGACAGACTGCAAGATGGAATGTTATGGAAAGGCCAAACAGTGAGGTCATAAGGAAATAGCAAGAAAGAGAGCTCAAGGAATAAACCAAACTGATTAAGGAATCTTATATCAACACTCTTGCTTAATTATATCCTATATACCGAGATGTGATGTTATTCTTACTTCGCATCAAACGTTAAGCCCATAGAAATTTCGCGACCGAAAAACGAAAATTTATGCCAGCAACTTCTGCAGTAAACAGCGGTACATTCCAAATATTTTTACATCATACTCGATTGATTCTCCCGTGAAATGTCTTACTTCTACCTGCGTGTTTCAGCGGAAAATATCCCAGACAAGGCCATTGACCATTGGTGGCACCGGTAGGAGGCTCAGAATATCGTAAAGAGGTTCTGGAGGGGCACAGGAATCGTTCAGCTCAGCAACATAAGTAGAGGTGGCATCATAAGCATCATGCCTCTGGAGATTTTAATTAGTGTTACGATCCCTGTATAAGTGTCAATTTCTATCAACCTCTGCCATATAAATTAAAGCAAAACTGCAATGTGTAGAAACGCCTTAATCATTTTGCATTCGAGCGTGCTTTTGGATACACTCAGACGGATGCCAATACGGTGAAATGACAGTGTTGGTTACCCCTAAAGTCTGATTAGCGCCCCGACCTAAAAGCACCATGGTTTCCTTGGCTCTTGTGCGAATCCTTGGCATTTCTGCGAAACCTAATTTGTATGATGTAGCTACTCTTACAAAGAAACGGGAATCAAACTGAAAGTTTCTGGAAGGTCTACCTGTTTAACTGAAGGAATTACATTCACTAAAAACTTAAAATTATAGAGAAACAAAATGCTGAGATACCTTTGCTTCGTATTTTCCAAGTATCAATCCCATGAATTCACTCATACAATTTCCTAAGAAGAAATAGCAAATCCGTACTTTTATGAAAACGAAATAACAAGAGCGTACTTTTGTAGAATATTTTCTATTTTGGCTCAAAACAAACCTTACTAGGATCAATTTCGACAACAGCTCAATTCATTTCATAGATTCAAAAATTTAGACATTTCAGCATGAATTACCCGTTCTGTATTACAAGTTTTAGGACACTTTTTGAACTTTTACCTTTCCCCAGAATCTTTCTGCTCACATTGTTAAAATTCAAGAAACATTATTCTAAGATTTGACAGACAACCGTAAGGTAACCAAGAGCACTTGAATATAACAAACGCATTTAACCCAAACATAAACGCTCACAGGGTACAAATTGCCCTCCCCCCTCTTTGAAGAGAAGCAATATCAAATTAAGATTAAACTTACTATGGTAGTATGGCGGCCTAAATGTGTGTTCTGCAACAGCCCAACGTGGAGGGAAAATAACGAAATCTGCAATGGCAACACCAGGTCTAGTGCTCTGGCATGTCAAAACTGTGAAGATCGATGGATCCTGAAAGACACAAAAATAACTTTATTAGGGTATCAACAATCTTTTAGCAGATAAAGGTTCAATAAGAAATAGGAGACATACAAGTCAAAATGTGTGGGAAGAAATTATTGCACCAAAGTTCCTTCGCGGTCCTATACATTGCCAGTAGATATCACTACTATGATAAAACCCCAGAGCCTCCTACAAAACATTGTTTTACCAACATGCTCACTGCAAGATAATATATTAGCATTCATCAAGATGACTTATTCAAATTCAGCCTTCTCATCTGTTTGGCAGGCCCACACTCCAACACAAATAGCTGGTGCAAGGGCGACTCACGACAGATGTCTAAAATCATTAATGATATCGTAGGAAGGCATCCCTCTTTCAAGTAAATATGCAATTACACAAAAGACCGCTGGCATATAGGGGATGTGACAGAGAGATTGTCATATATATCTTCCCACATAACTTATCTTCTTAATTTCATTGCTGTTTTGCCAATTCTATCGGTGTTTCATTCCTACCCTAGACCCGCTTTGGAAACATTTCCTTTCTAAACATATTACCGCATCACAGCTGCCTGTGGCAGAAACTTTTTAATATGCAAAATCGAAATCAATTATACCTTCTTATAATAAACAAACCAAGATAACAACACTACGGACTGGGAAGATTACACAATTAGGCTACGTTCACACTTCTCCGTATTCGTTTCGCTCCGTTTTCGTTGAAGAAAACGCTGTCCGTTCACATTTATCCGTTTTCAAATGAATACGATTTGAATACAGTAAGTGTTTGCACCGCTCCAACAAAAACGCTGTTGGTGGCCTCATTTTTGAAAATAGGCGTTCACGAATCCTCAACAAATTGGCGTCATTATGAATGAAATTTAATTAAAGCAAATCGTGAAAAACCTTGTTGTAACAGCTACCAGTCCATTGTGAATTCTCAAGTTCGAAATTTGTGAGATTTGGTGTGCTGGAAAGCACGTATTTTGTTGCCGTTGTTAGCGTATTCAAATGTATCCGTTTTTGGTGTTCACACTGGAAGCGGAGCGTATTCAATATGCACAGTATTCGAAAGCATCCGTTTTCATTAGCGTTTTCAAACGACTCCGTTTTCATAGCAGAGTAGTGTGAACGCAAGGCAAAAACGGATTAGACTGACTCTGTTTTTATTTGAAAACGGCGTAATGTGAACAGGCCCTTAGAAAATGCCTGCTAAAATCTGTAATGCTCGTGCGCTTAATTTATCATCTTTTCAAAAAACCCTTCAAATGTGAAATGGAACAGCCAGCAACAGCGCGTTGTGGGTTAGTTCAACTGGACCTCAGCAGAAACCTCAATTTGGCAAGAAAACTTCATTACTTGACATTTGACAGTTCGTTATCAAGACCCAAAAATCTCTCTGAGAGCAAACCACCGGACCCAATTTTACGACCTTCCAACAAACACAATGTACGCGGTCTTTCCAAAACCACAACACCCACCGGGGCTACACCTTTCCCGAGGAAGCAAAAAACGTAATTGAATGAGCGCTAGTTCCCTTTTTTCGTCTATTTTGATTTTCGTCTTTTTCGTCTAAGACAGAAATTTTTCAGAAATCTTAATCCAGTTGAACTAATTTTGAAAGCATGGGTGTTTCTTTAAATAAGCATTTGCGGCAGTAGCAACTGTCTGTAAGATTACACGTGGATAGATAATTTGGATGAGAAAAATTTTGTGTACGGGATAATATGTGTTCGGCGTCCTAGATCTCTGAATAACACAGATAAACCTTGATAAGTTCAAACGTGAAAGTAAATCCAGCTTAGGATTGGCTCAGCTTAGTGTCACGTGGATACATGTCAGATTCTATACATAAAGGACAACACAACTAATCGGTTAAAGGTTAGGTCCTAAAAAAATTATTTTTAATTCTTTTTATTAATTTGCTTTAACATGGTTCTCTATATGGTCTGCAACGCAGGCTAGGTTCTCTAGATCTTCTGCAATCTTTGCTATCATGGACGAAACCACGACTAATCTAAAGTTATGCATTTCACTTAATCCTAAAGACTTTAGCCAATTCAGATGAATCTTAAGATATTGGCAATCTTGAGATAATGGCAGTAATCCTTCATTTTCGTATGGTTTGCAATGCAACCAACCATCGTACTATTGCCAGAATAATCTACCCAACAGCAATAAAACAGTACAATTCAAAAAATGAAAACTAAGATAACTAACTGCTAATTAATCATTTAGAAAACTGGTTTAGAAAAACAGCGGAAATCTCTAATTCCGCTGATTACGTTGCGTTTAAATATGCTAAGAAAAGTAAGTCGATGAATCAGAGCTGTGAAACAGTAATGAAGTAAGGCAATCTTTTATCGCTTCTGAATTTGAAATTGTTGTCGAAGCTGTGATTATGAAACATAGAAATGAGGAAAGTAGTGGTTAGGACCCTATGGCCTGGAATCACCAGCTTTCTGTCGAGAGGAAGGACAAAAAGGACATTGCCTGACAAGCATAGCTTTTGAGTGTCTTAAAAAGAACCCTTGAAAGCTATACAGCAACAAGTTTACAAATACAGAATTATTGAGAAATGAATCTGGAGCACCTACTTCCCAAAATTGTTGAAATCAAAGTAGCATTAGCTGTATACAATCTTTGATAACAAGTTCGGACAAAATGCATATTTAAACAGTTTGCTCGGAATCAGAGGGAAACCGCTTTTCCCCAAAACATATATTGGTTTTATTTAATCATTCCAAGGATTTATAAACTTAGAGGCTAGTTCAAAATTATGATCTGAGCCACTCAGCTTGCGATAAAGAGGTAATTTTTAGTTCCCATTATCAACACTCCTTTTTGCATTCTTGGAAGATATTTACATTGTTGAAATCAATCTGTTGAACTTCTTCAATAAACTTGATGGCTGAATGAAATGCCGAAGGATGTAACGAAAAACCCCCAAAACATTTTCGTGTGCATACTTTCAAGCATGGCATTTATTGGCCTCAGTAGCGGCGCCACGGGGGGACTGGGGGACACGTCCCCCCCCCCCAGTTCTCGGCAGGATCAATTTTGCATTTCTTCTAAATCCAATGAGAAAATGTTGGGGGAGGGGTAATATTTTGGCAACGTACTTTTTGTGATGTAATCCTATGATTTTCAAGCTGCCTTCACATAGCCAAAAGTGAGTAATGGGCGTTCCCTTCAGGTAAAAATTGCGTTCCTTGTTAGTAAAAGGGGGTTTTCTGGTGCTAAAAGGGGCGTGGTCTAAAATATTTTGTTTAGTCCCCCCCAGAGCGTAGTGGCTGGCGCCGCTATTGATTGGCCTGCTTAGTCTCGCAGTACTCTGAAAAACGCAACTCCATATACACAAACATGGATGGTTCAAAAAACTTAAAAAACGTCAGCTTGTCTTTTATAATTACTGTAAAATTGTATGAAACTCCTCACTTACACAGTGGTCAAAGGAGACGGTGTTTATGACATTGAAATTCTTCAAATCGTATTTATATGGCACATAGTTTCCATGCCATGCGACAACATCAAACGGAGAATGCATCTGGGTACGAGAAAAATTAAGAAAATCATTTACAGCTAAAGACGTATATAAAAATATGATAAGTTATACATAGATTATAATCTAAATTTACATAATTCAAGTGACATATATGTATAAACGTTTTAAAAGATAAAGATAGAAATAATCCAGATTTCATCAAATACAAGGAAAGAGTCCAGTTATTTCATGATTAGGAATTTCTTATGTGATATTTTGCCATGTCTAAATTACTTTTATCAAATTAGATGATTCCTAAGAAAAAACGATCATTCCTGGTATAAGAAACTTGAAATGAGAAACAAGTTCTATACAGGGCCTTCGAGGAAGGGGGTGCCAGGGGGCCTTGCCCCCCCCCCACTTTTTGCAAAACAATAGAGTTTTATCAATATCTTTTGTTATGGGTGTTAAATTTTCTTTTGCCCCCCCCCCCCACTTTAAAACCTTTGTCGGAGCCCATGCTATACATTCTAAAAAATCAAACAGCTTCTGTAATCGAGCCAAAAAACGAAGAAACAATAGGAGCACAGGCTGAGAAGCAACTGAATTTTTAAAAAAATGCACAACTAAATCTCGCCACTTTTCATAATTGACTTGACTGACTGGTTTGCATAAAATTTAGACCCAAACAACAAGAATTCTTCAAAATTCTCATCTTTACAACAAGATCCCCTCAACGTTTGGTTATGAAATAAAACACCAAAGGTGAAAGAGGTCTTCTACCTGTACCGTCTTGAACAGGCATCCTTGATATTTGTTGATGACCTCAAAACCCCCATCAGGAGATTTATCTTCAAAGCTTGCAACAGGGGTCAAAAAATCTCTTGGGTTAGCCAATCCATTTGCACCTAGCATCAAATATATTTACTAAACACCAAAAAACAACAAAAATATTAATACTATTAGCCCATGTATACAGCTGCAAGGAATAAACATTTTCTTCCACAAAACACTATAGCTGATATTTGGCAAAAAGTTGCCAAACAACTACTGATTAAGAGGTATTTTTATTCCAAACAGCTTAATAAAAGAAAAATAACATGGAATTACTGAATAATTAGTGTTGTGGAATTAGGTATGAAAACGTTTTAACCCGGAAAAAAATAATATAAAACTGAAATTTGGCACAGATGTTCTATTCTTTGTTAGGAATGACCAGAAAAAAGCCCTATAAATTGGGCATTGGACATTCCTTATTAGAGCAAATCCAGTAACTGTCTGAAATCAGCAAAACGTTTCTCAGAATGCCTTGAATTTTTTTACAGTGCAGTTGTTTTAGCTTTTCCAATAAAGTCTTGAACCAACATCTGAATTTGGAAGTGCAGTCATCAGAGACCGATTAATATGCAGATGAAAATATCAGGCAAATGATCATGAAGTAAACATCTTCAAAAGCCAACATACCAATTGGTCCAAGACATGGAAGTTCAAAATGGCCATCGTAAACCTCCAATATGTATCCTCTGCTTGGTCCTTGAACATGCACAGAAAACCGCATTCCTTGCTACAAATGGCAATGATCAGATTGAAATATTTTATAATTGAGGATTGAGATTGAGGATTCGTGCAAAAGGGTGACAAGGAGCATGAACCTATTTTCAGTAAGGTCTTTTTTTGTAATCATAGAAAACAATTGCTGAATGTATGCCCCCTTCCAACTTTGAGCTCAAAAATGCAATCCTAAGAATATGACAGAATATGAAAGGATAAATAATAGATTATGTTTTTAGATGTTGGTTCTTCAAAACAAACAGGATAGTTTAGGAATATTTTAAGTTTACCTGAATAACACATATTTCATTTGGCTCCACAGTCATCCTTCCAAATTCAGTTGTGATGCCAAGCACGCCCTGTTGTGGAATTATCAAAAGGTCTCCATCTGCATTCTGTAAACATCTGCAAATAAACAAATACTACAATACATCATTTTCTAACTAAAACATGCACGGATGGCTCAGTGGTTAGGTTCCCTGGTTCCCTGGCACGGATGGCTCAGTGGTTACAGACCCAAGGTTCCCTGGTTCCAAACCCCAACATGATCAAACTTTCCCTTAAAGTGAGGAGCTCTCTGTAATTCCAGGCGTAGGAATCATGAGGTGTGGTTACATCGAGAGGAAGGATCAGGACACTGCTTATTAAGCATTAAGCTTCTCAAACAATACAAGAACAAAAAGCTTCGTGACATACACAAATTTGGCAAATATGGCTATGGCAGCACCCTCACTGCAGATCCTAAAGTTTCAGAAACTTGAAGACAAATATTTCAGGAGAAAATTTAGTTACATTACTCTATTCTAAACATTACAATAAGACAAATGAGAACCAATGAATTCTATTATACTGCTTGTTTTCAATGGATTCTTCACTAATCTCATTCTGATCAATTTGCAGTAGTTTGCTAAATCTAAAATCATTTTATATTAAAAAAATTAAAATAGTTGTCTCATGTGAGAATTAGTTGTCTCATGAAACTTTAAAACCTCATAACAAGTTGATTATTGCGTGAATATTTATTATGACATAACATATTATGATATTGTGAGATGAATGGTTATTCAAATATATTGATATTGATATTCATATATTGCTGACAAAACTACTTGTTTTTCATCTCTATGTTGCAAACATAAACCATTATTGACAAGCCACTTCTCATTCTTGGGTCCCCAGCACCACAGACAGTTGCAATGCCCTAAGAGAATAAAAAAATAAAAATTCAAGTGCAACTTCTTATTGATATATCTGCAGTGCATCTCAACTTCATCTTTATAAAATCAATATTGCATTATCTCTTTAAATATAAGTCAATTAGGAACCAATGATCAATGATTTTAGTACAGAGTTGGTCATTTTCAATACATTTATAAAACTAGAGTGAAGCCATAAGACCACTTAGAACATTTTAGATTTAGGCGATTAGGCACTAGAGCACATGCTATGCTAAATTTTAAGGACAGAAATATTTCAAAGGATGACTGAAAGTATATTTTAGGAATTATTGGCAGGCATCAGTTTTTGTATAATCCAACAACCAAGCTTGTAAGATTTGTCACTAATAATTTCTCTTAATTTTTTTAAAAATATGACTTGGGCCTTGTTAATGGAAATCTTGATATCTTGTCACAAACAATTAAACTGTGAATTAAACATTGACACTAGTGTTCTTACCTCGACAAAGTCTGTTGGATTTGATGGAATATCAAATGGTTTCCATCTCAGCTGAAAACAAATAACAAGTAAATTTTGGATTAGCCATGTAATATGTTAGTATGAAATACTGACTCTACACCTTACGTTTAGCAAATAATTGGTTTACGGTCCAGCAGTACTTCTAAGCAATGAAAAACATTCATGCCAAGTGACAGTGTTAAAAAATATAACATATGATGTGACATTAAATACAGATAATCAACATGCATGGAAAATATATTTGTTGAATATTTCATAGGTCACTTTTTACCTGGTTTGGATTTGGTGGTCTGTTCTTCCAGTTATCCGATAGGTTTTTGACTTGAAAAGGCTCAAAAGGTTTGTGGCACACTGATGGTTTTATTCTGTACAACCAACTATAAAGGAAAATATTTCATTGAAACAAAAAAAGAGAATCTTTATCAAAATATATGTTAATGCCAGATATTTCCATTATTTCTCATGAAATACTGGGTGCCACAAGACTTTTCTGAAGGATCTGAAAGCATCATTTATTCACAGGTGTACATGAATAGATATGTATCCAGTTTCATTATGCAGACAATGCTTGGTCTCAGTACAAAAGTCAATTATAACCAAAATTAATGAATACCTGCGCCTATTTGTGCTTCTTGGTGCAGTGAATGCAGAACCAGAGAGCTGCTCAGCGTACAAACCATAAGGGCATTTCTGGGGTGAATTCTTGTAAACAAGAACAATGATTCCATTGCAGTTATTACATATTAACATTATTAAATAGATGCATTCTTTTCCACTCCTTTCTTTGACAAAAATTATCTACTGTGGCTACAAATACATTTCATTAAGTCCATTTTAGTTTTTTTTACATCATGATTCTATCAACTTCACAGGGTAGGCCTAGGGGTCTGTTCATAAGCATAATACGTATTGAAACCTTAAATTTTGTTCAAAACGAAAGCATTGAAACTAATCCCTTAATCAAAACACCAAAGTAAAAAATATATAAGAAACATCAAATGTTGACTAAGATTGTGTTTTAACCAATTTCTTATTTTATGTTAACTTTTTATTTCAATCTTTTTATGCAAAGGTTCAAAAAGGTCGAATTTCTGTCGAATTTCTGTCGAAAAGGTCAAAAAGGTCGAAAAGGTTAAAAAAGGTCGAAGTTAACAAAGCGATGTTGTTTAATCAATTCACAATGCTTCTTTAAAAAGAAAAAATCGGAATAATTACATAAAGCTTTGCTTTGCTGTCTGCAAAGATTACAACAACAGGTGCATCCTTGATAATTCAAATGATCTTGACGAAAGGAAACCAATTCTAACTTACCTGTCCTTTAGGTAGGGCATCAGGCAGTGCTTCTGAAGCGAACTCGCTTCCAAAGCCAGATAAGTACTAAAATAGGTAAAAGTAAGTTTAGAACATCACTCAATACTTCACTAAATTAAAAACATAGTATGTAGTTAGATTGATATGATGTTCACGGTTCAGTTACCTTTTCCGGCGATTTGAACTCACCCATGTCGTCTCCTTTGTAAGCGAAACTTTTTAAACGTGGCTAGCTTAGGCCGTCGCTAATACGAGGCCAAAATGGGCGTGTGTGTTGTTTTTGTCCTGTCCTACTATTCCTATTTTTTGTCTAAAAGATGGTCCTACTATTCCTATTTTTTGTTTAAAAGATGGCGGACGGCCACAAACATTAAAGTTTATATCCTCTTGTCAAATAATTAAGATTAAGGATTTAGATAATTATGATATAGATATAAAGTTAACCTCTTCGATGAAAGAACGACTAGATATAAGGTCTTGCGAAACCGAGCAAAACAAAACAAACGGTAAAAAAATGTTTGGTCGTAGTTCACGGCTCCCTTCAGATTATGTTCTAGTAGTTAGAATGTCCAAATTCCGGAGAAAGCATTCAAACGTATAACCGTTTATTCAATTACATTGAAAATACATTGCCGATGAAAAACAAACATACCTTAAAAACAAACGTCAATCCATTCCTTTTTTGCTGTCTGTCTTCCTTATACAAGCTGGAGTAGGTGTTCCACATTTCAGCATGCTACATAAAGTCAACAGTTATGAAGTGGAATAAAAAATTGAGTAAAATCTACGCTGTTGGGCGCTATGATGGTAAAATAGCACTATCGGATGTTCATATCTCGTGATACACTAGGATATCCGAACATAACAGAGCAGTTTGTAGATATCGCATCACATAAGGATATACGATAAGCTCATTATTTAGAAAGAAAGCATGGATTGATGGTGCATAAAATATTCTGTCAATCCATTTAGCCCTTATTTGTTTTTCAAATTCTTTATACAATAGCTTAGAAAATGAAATTGAGCCAAGGATATCCCTTGAATACTAAATATTTTCCAGGATCGTGCATTGAACTCAAAAACGACCCTGATCCATGATGCGCTTACCTTCTCACTAGTGGCATATATTCCATTCAAACTTTGAAAGGTTAAATTTCAAACTTCTTTAGAGAAGATAATATAGAAGAAGAATGCTTCAAGTGGGCGTAGCATGGTCTAAGTCAATAAAACCAAAGCACATCTGAATGTATGTTACCATTTGATCAACAGATTTCCTATTTCTGTTTTTCTATAGTTTGCTATTGTAGTATTGATACAATTTAGGGTGTTGTAATTTCTTTATTGCATACATACGTCTACCTTATACAATGAAATCGCGTTGGTGTGAAATTTCTTAACTATCATAAGCCTCTGTCATCTCAAACAATAAAAAATGCTAAATTTTAGATATCATTTGACCAATCGAGACGGGAACTGCGGCTACAAATCTGCCAAAATGTAACAAAAATGGTAACCTAAGATATAATCTAGCATGTAATTCATCAGAACGTAATCCAAAAGCGATTCCCCAGTGCCATGACCATTGAAAATAAATACTTCGTTGGATTTTTGAGAGATGCCTTGAAAATATATTGCAGCAACGCAGACAAAAGAAACAAAAAACAACAAATTATTAAATAACACAAAGTTAGTATTAGGTTGTTAGTATAATTTTCTGGTAATTCCATTTCATTACACAAGTAGGTATATCAAATTTAACGCATACGAGTGTAGGCTACAGCAACTTGGATATAAAAATCATCAATAATTACCAGTCAATCAGGTAATAAAATAGTTGATTATCGGGTAATGTTTTAGAAACACAATAAGCACCAATCGCAAATCTTTTCTCTCGTGCGCCTATGCTTTCAAACAGTGCGAGACCAGTGGCGTACCCAGGGCTGCAGCAGTGGTGGGGTCTGGGCGGAGCCCCCAGAATTTTTTGAACCACGCCATTCAGACACTTGCAAATGCGGGGAAATGTCCTTTTTGCAAAATTTTCCTCCATTATTTGATTAATGTTAGCAAAGTATTTTACAATTGTTATTGACATAAGCATACAGTATACTACACCCCCCCCCCCCCAAATGAGTTTTACATCATTTTTGGACAAATCTCGAGGATTATATTTTAGAAAAGTGGGGGGGGGGTTCGGACTCCCTTATCCCCCCCCCCCCCTTGGGTACACCACTGTTCGAGACGTATTTATGTTAATCTAAATTTTAAATCGGACGAAATATCGAAATAACACGCGAATGATACTACCTCGTAGCTTTACAGATTGTTCCGATCTCATATCTGTTCCTTTTTGGGGGAGACGCAAAGGAGATAGGAGAGGCAGGAAATGACTCGATACAGTATGGCATGTTTAAAGTAGGCTAGGAATACATATTTATAATACGAGACAAGATATTAAGTGCCTTGATAAGACTTATGCCATACGATATATATCATATCAATTTATTCAGATTAGGCTGTGCAAGATCAAGTTGTAACACAGCTGATCTACCTTTAAGATAATACGGCTAAGATAATAAAATTTTCAACATTCAGACAAAAATAAAAACAAACCCCTATGTATAAAGAATTAGTCCACTCAAAGAATTTCATCTGCTTTGAACAAGTCAGGTGGGTTTCTAATATCGTCTAGACTATCAATAATTCGCAGCTCTCTTTGAAATGCAGTGGGTTTATTTCCAGGCCCAGCAAGCTCTAGTAAGGAAAAATCTTCATCAGATTTTATCGCAAAATTGAAAGAGTCTCTTTAAATTCAAGATTGGCATAAGCAGGTTGTAAGACTTGCGTGTACCGAGAGACCACAAACAAGAAGGCGGCTTAAAAAATCGGATAAGGAAGCAAATCAGCTCGCAACCTGTGAGATAGAAATCTAAGCTATTTTGAGCATTCACAATCCAAGCCAAATCAGTTAAAACCAACAGCCTAGCATGCATGTTAGTCTCCCATCCACTCTAATCCCTGTTAAGATCAACAACCTCGCATGCATTCTAGTCTCTCATCCACCCCAGCCACTGTTGAGACCTACAACCTAGCGTCCTAGCATCCAGCCATGTCAGTCTAGCATCCAGCCATGTCAGTCTAGCACCCATCCATGTGTGTCTAGCATCTACCTATTTTAGTCTAGCATCTACCCATGTTTGTCTAGCATCTACCCATGTCAGTCTAACATCTACCCATCCAATTGTGCACTCATCCCATCCATGTCAAAGCACATGTGAAGGAAGGCGATAGAGAAGGGCAAGGTGCAGGAGAAAAAGTAGGAAAGAAAGAAGGATAGTAACATAGAAGAAAGACAAAGAAGGAGAAGAGAAAAGAGAAGAAGGAGAAGGATAAGAAGAAGGAAGAGAGAGAGGGGGGGGGGGCAGAATGTGAAGATGGAGAAAAGGGAAGTAGCATGTGAAAGTGGAGAAGAAGGTTAAGGGGAATAAAAAAGGAGAAGAGAAAGAAAGAGAAGAAGTAAAATTGGTCGTTTATTTCCTTTATTGAAAATTGAAACTTCCAAAAACTCTTTCCACAGACTGTCCATTCAAAAATCAGAAATATGAGCACATAACTTTTGCGCTGCTTTTATTAAGTTAAAGATTACGTAGATAGCTAACAGTTGATTAAATAAGACACATTTCTGTGTACCAGGGTGGCGACTGTTTCATCAATTTTTTACTCTCTATGGTCAATATTGACAGCAAGAAAAACTATTCAAATTTTAACAGCCAATAAACTTCAAAATTTTCTGGAAAATATTTAAGTGTACAAAAGAGGCTATCTGAAAACGTGGAAACAACTTTAGTCTTATTTGCAAACGTTCCCTGGAAATCAACATGTACTGCTAAAATATGAATGGGTAAGAGCATTCAAAGTGGCTAGATGACGTAACTCCTGTGCTTAAGGCAATTGGTTGGGACGTAGATTTATGGATAACACATAAAATTAATACAGTCAAAAAACAGCTGTCAATCCTAACGGCTAGGAATTCATTATCACTTCTTTTCTTCAACGAGCTACGCATGTTTTGATTATCTTGATACCAACTATTAACCTAAAGTCTAAGAAAAACCCTTAGAACACCGAGAATATACAGTCATTGAGAAGTTAAAGATAAGTCATTGGTAAATTTAAAGCTGTATTTACTGGTGTGTGTTTATGTCTAATTCAAACTTACATATGACTTTTACTCTTCAAACATTTTTGTTCGTCCCGATTAATAACAATGCAAATTACAGGGGATTGTTCAAACGCATTATTATTCTAAGGATTATTCAATTCAACTCGGGCACCCTATGTGCATGGTTGTCAAGGGTACTGGATATCCTCTCAGTGAATTTTGCCAATTCGTGCTAAAATGAGCTGCTTCAAGTAAACTATTGAAGTAAATCTTCCAAAGGATTGGTTTTTTTGTAACCATATTGAGGCTGGTTTATTAAATACTATTTAGTCATTCGCGACTTCACAGGCGGCATAAAGGTCAATTATTAAAGTAAAAAAGTGCATTAAAGTTTCTTCTCTGAGAGCATCGGAAGAGCTAATAAGAAAATAAATTCCTTTTAATATTGCTTATTCTGTAGAATTTCTCTTGTTTATAGACATTTTTATATTAGACACATATTATCAGCACAAAGAAACACGGGAAATTTGGACTATCTTAGAATCTAAGGTTAGCGGAAAAGAACAAGAAGTAGCAGTTATTAGAATTGGCAGTACCTAAAAACCCAGGTAAGTAGGGTTCTGTTGGTAAATAGCATTGGCGAAAAAGTCACAACCTCTGCTGTTGATTATGGCTGGCAGCACCAAAATGCCGGGTAAGGATGATTCTGTCGGTAAAAGGGATTAGTGGAAAATACACAACCACTATCATCGACTAGGACTTTGTGACTTTGTCTTTGTCTGTTATTCGGATTTGCGGAAACCAGAGATCCAGTATCAATATAGAGGTCAGCAGCAACTAATAGCAGCATGAATTAGGGGCGGCAGAAGAAAGAGCCGGTGGTAATAAGGGCGAAATATAATGGCAAAAACCAGTGGCTAATAAATTACCATTAAATAAATAAGCCCCAGGGTAATAATGATCGATTATGGAAGTATCGTTGCTAACCTGTCATTGCCTTTTGGGTTCTTTTTAATACCAGATGAATGGCTGATATTGTTTTTTCACAAGCAGTCTGAAATCAAGGAAGAAAGTTAAGGCAAATATTGAATGGTTTGCAATTTGTAGAAATGTTGCAAAGACATTCATTATAACCACTGCGATGTTTACAGTCTAACGAAAATACATTAGTAAAATTGCTCCTTGCTACAAGAGGGGGGCATGACATAACAAAAAGACAACAGTGGTCAAAATTCTTTGAGGCTAAGAAAATTTTAACTGGGAAATAATTACTCATTTTTATATTTGTTCCAGGTTACCAAACCAAAACTGTTAGCAAATAAGGGTAAGATGGTCCTAAGAATATTTTACTAATTATCAATCATAAGACTGAAGGTGGCGTTCTCTCATCATTTGAACCATTTATTTTTGGGCTGTCAAGGCGCTAATCGCAAAGACGGCCATAAATAAAAACCCAACCGTTTTTGAGGGGGTTGACAAGAAGAGCAATGGCCTTCTTTAGCCGACTAGTAACACCTTGTTCATGTAAAAATTGCTAGCCATAGGGCCATTAACTAATGCACGAAGAAAAGAAAGATAAATTTACCATGCCTGCAAACACCTGAAAATACCTAGATATGGGTAGGGTGGACAGGGTCGCAAGGAAAAGCCTTTCCTCTCTACGTCTAACTTCTGGTTATCTTGTAGCGTGGGAGAATAAAACTATACCAAAACAAAGTTTATATACCAAAGGCCAATGCACACTTGCACGCTTGTTGCTTTAGCCGTATAAAAGACACGATATAATGCTTACTCGAGCACTGCTACAATAAATACAAACTCCATAATCGTGCAATCTGTGTCCAAAACAAAAGCCCAAGGGGCACCTAAACAGTGTACAGTGTCACATATTAAACGTGACTAAATTTCATTAAATCAAGCTTTTTCCCATGGATGTTAATTCCACGTCCTTAGATGTCATTTGTGCTTTTATTTGTACAAGATTTAGAATTCTTTAATAAGATATTTAAAACGGATTCTTCTTTTCGTCAAGTTACCTTCAAATCTCCTGGGTATTTTGCCATCCAAGCTAACAGCATGCAGGAAAACAGGTCACCAGTTCCAGTAAATATGGCCTCCATCTTTGGCATTCGTAGTCTCACCCGCTTCAAGCCAGATTCTGTTTTTGAACTGGCAAGCAACGTTAAAGTTCCTTCGACTCCGATCTCTGTACTAGAGATAATTACAGTTTTTGTTCCTTTGCTATGGAGAATATCTGTTGCCTAAAATAAAAACACAAATTTATTTAGATCTTAATTACGCAAGATTACGCAACAATAAATTCAAGTCCTAGGTTATAATGGCAATCAGAATATACTAAAGTGGCTTAAACCATTCGTCAATCAACAATTGGCCAATCAGTGTGCGTGATAGCACTCACGCGATTGTTGATTGGCTGATATTGATTGCCAAATGGCTTAAGCCACTTTAGTATCTGTCGATTGCCTCTAAACTGTATGCTTGAGTGACAAGAATTGTAATACCATGACTCGCTCAATTCAACTAAAAAGTATTGAACAAGGAGGCGCAATATAATCGATGAAATAATTGGTAATATATTTACTAACAATTATAAAAGATTTTAAAAATCATGAATAGAAAAATAAACATATTTGCAAAATTTACGAGCTACAATCCTCTATTGATTGCCTTTAAAAAATCCTGGATTTTGTAACGCTGGTGCAACAAAACAGTACGTATTTTCTGAAAAACGTTGTTCAATCAGCTTACTTTAAAATCATCGAAAAAAGTTTTTAAAGGCAATAGACCATTCCCTTCAAACTTTGCAAAAATCTCTCGTAGTGTAGAAAAACGTTCAATTGGCATTGCAGTACCCTTAAAGCAATTATTTTTTAATAGACAAATTTAAAAGAATTTATCTTCTTTCCTGACAGGAAGAAAAAATTCCTGCATGAAAATAAGTTTTTGACAAAGTTGCTTAAAAAACCCTTACTAAAAGAATCCTATCAAATATGGCGGTTACATCTGTGCAACTTCAAGAGCAAAAATTTTGATCATTACTGACTATGCTATCAATCTACAATAACATTCCGTGAGTGCAAGGTCCCTCAGGGAAAAATATCTAGAAACCTTACAAGCATGAGATAAATACAGCATCTTGCTGGAAAGGTTTGTATCTTGTCCATTCGTAGCTGATAACATGCCGTATCAGGCAAGGGGCACTTATATATCCAGCTTTTACTAAATGCATTTTGTATTGAATCCTTGATTTTGTAGCCGTTAAATTTTGCACGTAGGCCATTGTTCCGTAAATACTTATGACTAATGTTTTAGAAAAATTATTTATTCGAAACTCCAGGTTTTTTTCAAAGATGTTGTATTGAACCATCAACTCACCTTAATTGCATCCTCTTCATTTTTTATTTTTATTCCAGACAACAGCCTATAAAAAAGTAGTCATGAATTGGAGAAAAAGCAAAGTTCTGAAAGCATGAAAATGACGTATTGTGCAAAGATTATAGAAAAGGGTTCTAAAGCTTGTCGTTCTGAATTGAGAATGATCAGACCCGTGGTACTTCTGATACTGGTGGTCCCTGGATAATTTCTAGGACACTCTGTTAGGCAATCATCTATACAGTTTTGTACTACAGTCTATCTTGCTGCTTATACTTCTTAGGATTGTGAAATAGACCACGTGACAGAATGAAGATAAATAAAACGATACTAACTCTGCTTCGAATTGGTTTGGTGTGATCACATCTGCTAGAGGTATAATTTTATCTCTGTAAATCTGCAGCAATGATTCTGGCACATACTGTAAATCAATATTTATGGGTATATTTGGATAGGCAAAGGTAATAAATGGATACATGACACAAAGATAATGAATAGATAGGCGAAGCGTAAAGTCAATGGGGGCAAGGGAGCTGGTTCTGCGCCTAAAAATCCTACAGCCTGGGCCGCTAACGTGCTATAAATACTTTTTTTAATGTTTCATATCAGGCACACCACCAGTTAAGCTTCGTTTTACTCGGTTTCAGCCTTACTCCACTTTTTCATGCCCCCTACTTTTTTAATGCTCCGCGGTGTCTGCATATTTGCCCTCATTCGTTTCTTTACTCTGTTGGTTTTAACTCGACGATTTTCTATTCCCTCCACATATACTTATCAAAAGATTTACACCCTAGTAAATTTTTAAATCCTAATAATTTTTCCAAGCACAATTTAATGATCAGCTATTAGTTTTTATGTTTATAATTTTTTGTTAAACGCAGTTCCATGAAAATCCTTACAGTAACTTATAATTGTGTAGATTTGCAAGTCCATCAAGTCTATTATACACCCCTGATATTAGTCAATCATGCAGAAAATGTTAATGGACAGTAATAATATGACTTTGAAAAAGGCAAACATTTTATAATTTACTGGCTAAAAGCTTTTTCGTCTGGGTTCGACAGAACACAATGGAAAATATATACTTACGTAGCCAGAATCACACCGGCACGTAAATTCATAAACAACGGAACTCTTTTGGGTGGTAGGGACGCAATTTTTTAATGGATGGAAGGGAAAGAGAACAGCCCTCTCGATCTTGTAGGTCTAGAAACACCGCTAAAACAAGTGTTTCTGCCATCGGACAACACCTTTTAGACAACACAGATTTTGTTTCAGATAATTGGCAGAGTCCGGTTGTCTTTTCATCTAGCAGTTTTGAAATCGATCTACATACAAATGAAAAACAGCCATTGTGTAGACAGAAGAAGTTCGTTTTCTCTCTTGGACTCCATTGGTAATTTTTCTTTAGGCACGCGGCACTGATTGGTCAACAATACCCGTCTTGTGCTTGCGTTTTTTTATTGGCCTATTTCGATCCACAACTGGGTACATATTTTCCATCGTGTTCTTTCGGACCCTTATTCTGACGATTTACGCTCTGGGGAATGTCAGAAAAAAAAGCTTTTAGCCAATATGTTTTGAAATGTTTGCTTTTTTCAATTACATTTTCAGGTTCTGTACCGCCAAAAAACAAGTTCAAAGTAATAATAGTTACAACGTACAAACTTTCCATTATCACCAAGAACAGGATCACAAACTACAATTGAAAAAATTTCATTGAAATTAATAAGGTTGTTTAAAGATGGAAAAGAAGTTGAATTTTGAGTCTTCTAGAAAAATGCAAAAAATCTCTGAATTCTGAAACTTCAAAATTTGACTGTCATCAAAGGACCTCTTAGAAGGCAAAAGCCTTTGGTTTGTTGGCATTCTGGCTTAGTGGACAAAATGTTTGGCTTTTTTACGTTAAGTAAACCAGATTTGTAAGTTGCGCTTGGATGAATTCTTGTAAGAACCTTCACTATTGAATTGCTAAAATAGTGTCCCTATGTAATAGGTAGGCTATCTTCGTAAATATTTCTTCAACACATACAATAACACTTTAACATAATATAGCAGCACCTCCCTTTATAAAAAAGTGTACAATCCATACTTTTATACTGACCTGCAACATCTGGAATGAATTCTATTTCAAAAAAGTTATCTTACTTTTCTACCATCTGGGGATGCTTCGTAGGCAAACTTTAAAAATTTTAGGCAAATAAAGGATGGTTCACCAGCTTTGTAGGAAAATGAGACCAAAGCACCCCCTTGAGCAAAATAGTTAGCAACCGCCCAGACACCCATCAATATATGTGTATTGCAATATTATGTAATCAAAAAACATACACACTTACCAAAAACTAATGCAGGGTTTTTCTTTCTTAATTCTTTCACAACAATTAGAATATCATTTAAAAACGATTCAGAGCAGCAATAACCTAAAAGAAGAAGATTCTAAAAAAATTAGTTTGCTTCAAAGAAAATGAATAACATACTAAGTAAAAAAATTAGCTTTATTTCTTGAATCAAAACTGGATCTGTTCAGCTCTTCTCCAGTTTTCATACTTCGTGCTTCTAAGGGCCGAAACTTGGGCACATATCATAACAAATTGATTTGGCAAGCAATTCATGCAAAAAATGGGCCCAAACAAACTTGCAGGCCAATTAATTAACAAGGGAATTATGATGAAAGAAGGGAAGAAAGATTCATCTGAATGAGGCCTACAATTTCTCAATGCTTTTGGATGACATCTTTTTAAGTGCGTAGATAGAGGGAGTCAGGGGGGGGGGGCATTCACTCCTTTCATCATAAGAATAATTTCAAATAAATAACAAGAGCCTAAAATTAGTCAAAAGTTAAGAATAAGGTTAAGGACAGTAAAATGTAACTTTGCACAAAGTTGCAAAATCCCTTTTATAAAATCATTTTACAAAGAAGAGTTTTTCCAACAATGCCATGTCTGAGGACCGCCTTTTAAAACCTTGTACACATCTCTGTTTCCAAAATTTATTTAAGATATTTTCTTTCCTTTTTTAAAGGAGAAGACTGAAAAGGTAGCCTGCAGCATGATCAATGAAATGTCACTTTACATGAATGATAAATGTTTATGTTCTGATTTTGTTGGGCTCTTTTGTCCATGATGTTATCTTCGAGATAGTTAAAAAAGCTCTTAACTCTTACTAGATTTTGATCAGAAAATCTTCCCCCCCCCCCCCGCCCTCCCTTGAACTTTTCTATCTACAACTCTGAATCCATAGCTCGTATACCTTCCTTTAGTCTGTGCTGAATCTTGACAAAAGAGTAGTATAATGCCAAAATGTGTGAAAAACAAAATCTCATGCCAAAATACAAACCTGTCAGAAGATGACTGTAGTGATGTATGTCATTCATTGTCAGCCCTAAAAAAAGTTCTCCTAGGTCAGAAGATTCCAGTACTTGCCCTTTCACATGTTCATACCCTACAATTTGAACAATAGTTTGTATTAATCACATGGCAAAGAAAGGTAAAATGAATGAGTTGAAATTTAGTGGGATAAGTAATAAAAATACTGTACATAATTTGTTTTGGTACATCATTTGACCAATGAATGAACCCTGATGGCCATTCAATTTTTCAGATTTGACCAGTGGCAAAACTTCAATGTTTGAAGGGGATATTTGCCCATGAAGACTGTGTATTTCACTGCCATAAACAATAGATTTAGAAAATAACAGTATTACAAGATGAATAGAAACATGCATCATTTCTGTGGTATGGTAGGTAGTGGCATAGCCAAGACTCCAACATCAAAGAAAAGATAAAGACCACAGCATGCCTGTTGCATGAGACCCTTTAAAACGGACATTAAAGTCAATAACCAGCAGTATATATTTGTCAGACACAGCTTTTGCAGTGAAATGTTACAAAGTTAAAGGCTTTCTCTTCCAAATTTAATTAAGGATAAGGCCTTGCTGATAGTTTCAAATTCACTATAAACTGAATTATTCAGTTTTTAGGTACATCACACACCCCTCCCTTTAACATTCCCCTGCAAGTTTCAACCTTATCTGCAGCTTTGCCTAGCTTTGTTAAGAGTAAATGAATAACAAAGAAAAGAAGTAGTTTAAATACTAAGTTGGGATCTTTGAGTGCTTACCGGTATGATTAGAGAACTGAACTGAATTTATTGCATCAACTTCAAAGCCTAACACCTTGAAAAAATAAAAGACTTAAGCAATCAGAAAGATTTCTAATTTTGCTGAAATTTTTTTAATGACAGTTCATTCTAGTTCTGAAAAATACTAGCTACTTTGTTATTTAAGCCATATGTACACAGCCATTTGTACACATTAACTTTAGTAAAAATATCCTTGTTATGATTTTCTTTATCATCATGAAAGAGCCTTAAAAACCAATACCTCTTAGAGTGATTGAAAGTATATGTTTTAAAAACTTTTTGCGCTTTAGTCTATTAACTTTCTTTAATTTTGGCATGGAAAGACCTAGCAATGAACTAAATGCAGGCAGTATTGCTTTGCCAAAAGACACATTGGGAAACATTAAAAGGCACATTTTTACAAATGATATTAGTAATCAGTACACTGAATTCATAAAAATTCACAGATAAAGAGCTTCAAGCTGCACAGCTACGCCATTTCACCAAAATTTCACATGGATGCTGGATCACAGTTTTAGATTTGGGAAGGCTCTAGACAAATTAGGAAACTTTTACAGTAGTTTTCTCCCATAATCTTTGGTGCCTCTACCTGAAATCATATTGTAGCAAAAGAACAAGGGGGCTATATGCACACACAAGATTTTTTTGGACCTTTGTCTAATGCATAACAAAATGTTTAGCTGCTAACACATTTTTCAGGGTACAAAAAATTTCTAAGAATCACCCTTTTTTGAAACATTTGAAACCTTGCTTTCCTATCCTACTCTAAACAAAACATTTGTATCATGCAAACTGCTCCTTGGACAACTATCATGCACTTGTACAATGCCCATTGGGAGCATTGCTGGATTTTTCACTTTTTCTGTGTTTCGAGGAGCAGCCACTGGTCTCAAGAGACTTTCATGATGTACTGTTTTTCGCAATTGAGGGGTTGAAGGGTGCAGTTCCAGCAGAGAAGTTTTAAACATGGTTCAAATGGTAAAGGTATTGAGTGGAAGAGTAAGAAGAAGACCAATATGTAGATTACGCACAGACAAGAAACAGTTTGCGAGCATTAGTTCAGAAGTTCTTTAATTTTTGTTTGTTTGTTACATTCTTAATTTTCTGTTTGAATAGGCCATGTTCGTGTTGCTTGAAGTTAACATAATCTTTGCTTAGTTGCCCTTTTGCTAGTTAATTTTTTAATTCATATTATTCATTGTAGCAAGCCGTATGATCTATCGACAAGGTCAGTATTTATTTTATGCTGTGATTTCTGGTGTTGCAGTAGAGGCTGTGTATGGGTTGAAATGACCTCTTGTAGCTGAGAGCTACAGCAATACTCTTTGAAGCATTGAAATTAATTTGTATGCATAACTCTTGCTATAAATAGGATATCAACCAGTTTTGTTGTTATATAAAATGATTATGTGGGACTTGTATGGTCACCTAAATTAACATCTGATTATCACATCACATCACAACCCGCTTATTTATTTTTGAAACATTTCTGACCCCCCCCCCCCCCCCCCAACTATTAAGACTATTTCTTCTTCTATCTTCTATTAAGGACCTTAGAGTACACATTTTGCTACAATGGGATGCGCCCTGACATATAAACGCAAAGTCCATCAAACCCCTCCCTCCCTTTCTATTTTTGTACACAGTTTTAACTTAGCAAATGATGGGATGGCAATTGAGGCTTTATTTAAGTAGATAGGAAAGAAGTAGAACAGGTAAGTAGGCCTATGTACCTGGAGTGGAAATGTTGCAGACTTGTTGCCAACGTAACCGCACACGACGTGGCTTTGAATTGAAAGCACGCGAAATCGATTTTGCTCCATTTCGTGAATTGCCTAGATGTCTTACTAACAGTTTATTCAATGTTCACATAATACTTATAACATTACATGTAAATGTAAGTGGTAAATTGCAAATCGACCATCAGTTAGCCTCTTTTCTGCTTTACTGCCTCGTACGCTTCTTCTCCATAGAGACACAACAGCAAATAATTTCGTCAGATACATTTTCGGCGGATAAACTTCGTCGAAAAAATTTTGGAAAACTTTTCAGAATTTCATCGTGAAAAAATTTCATCAGTGTTGGCATTGGCGTTTTAGAATTAAAATTTTGACGAGATGTAGAGGGTGGTGTGGTTTTATCCAATAAAGATGAAAATACTCAAAAATCAGTAAACTCGGTCCGAATAGCGGGGCACAGCCCCCTAGATTCTATGGATATGACTGGTAGGTAATTGAGAAAACCTAAAAACCCTGTCAGACCAAAAAACAGGCAGGAAAGGGCACCAAAATACCTGTATCAGAGACATATTAAAGTGCATGATAGAATATGCGTGGATCGGGACATTACAGCATTATATCATCAAGAAGTAGTCAATTCTACAGACGTCGTAATGAAATGTATGAAACTGGCATAAGTGTATATCCGTATCTTATGCGTTGGCTAGGATGCTAGCTGCAGAGCCGCATTTGTGTAATTTTTGGTGGATGCATGCATCTTTCGAAAACATCCATGTACAGCAGAATCATTATTATTTGTACCACACTAAATCTGTACCTACGTGTGCATTTCAATTAGCAAGTGCTGGAGATGTGGAGCCCTCATCCCATTGGGTCGGGGGTCTACCTTGGAGAAAAAATTACGTGGAACTCCCTTACACAATAATTTTTTTACCCTTTCCTGGAAAAATTTTCTGTAAACATGGAATCTTTCCTCTAATAGTAGCTTTTATTTCAAATTTGAGTTTTAAGACAATAAAGCTTTAGAATCGACAACACTTCCATTTTCATGACAAATCTGAACTGTCCTGGAAAAAGTATCTTTGATGGGCATACCTCTGCCAGAAAAAAGCTACAAAAAGTACCGGAATTTTCAGCCTAAAATGAGACTCAAGGACATCACCGGGTAGTCAGTGTATTGAGCAAACCCTCCGGGCCCTCGCCCAAGTCTCATTTAAATTCTGTGATGGATGGCTGAAATCGAAAGAGAAAAAGCAGAAGCTAATAGAGAAAAGGAAACGGCAGTGTTAGTTCAAGGGGTGTACACGGACATAGAAAGTGTTAACTTGAACGAACTACACGAAGAGGATAAATAGCCAAGATGAAAAGTAAAAAGTTTCAAGATTCAGGACTGGCAGAATACTAACTATAATCCTTCTCTTGTGTTAAGTTTTTGTTTTGATTTGAAATTGTTACAATTTTACCAAACGATTCCTTATATTTTGCGAACAATTTAACACCACAAATAAAACTTTCAACGCCACAAAACAGTAACAAAACCACGTTAGAATAACCCCTGAATCCCATAGATACCGGATCGAGGGGGGGGGGGGGGTACTCGTCGCTCGGAGTTTGGCTCATTTCCTCAGGCAGCACGTCAAGAAGACCAAATTAAAGCGGTATATTTCCTCAGTTTATACAAAGGTGGAGTCAAAAGAGATGCTTTTAGCATGAGTCTCTACCCTATATCTACAAGGCATGAAAGTTTATAAACAGAGTATAATTAAAAGTATTAGTATGAGTATTATAGGTATAAGATTCGGAAAGCATAAGACCATCTCCAGCAGGAAAAGTTGGTCTTGAAATTGTGATTCCTATAGAGCTCAAAATTTGGGTTGAAAGGCGAAAACACCTTGAATGAATGAAATAAAAGGTACAGTTGAGTATAAAAAGACAGAGGTGGAATCCTTTGAAACCGGCAATAAAACACAGAAGTGGAGCCAGGGTAGTAAGAATGGGGGAGAGGAGGTTGGGCAAAGGCGAGTTGAGCAAGGGAAAATTGGGGTCTATACCCTTTTGGACCCAAGAAAACCCTCTATTTCAAAGATATTTTTGTCATTGGGGGTGGCGTCTGCCCCCTTTTGCCTTCCCTCAACTATGCCACTGAGTTAGAACTATTTCTATCTAACGCTGGTGAAAATGAAGTTAGTTCAAGAACTGACAATGATGATGATGATGCCTACGGTAAAGATAATTATGAAAAAGAGATATAAATAAAGAAATGACGTAATTGACATTGAATAGATCAGAAGGATACATAAATTTGATTCCTGACCTCATGTAATAGTTCTTCTATGCAAATTCTAAAAAGATCTTTAAAGTAAAAAATTTTGTCGTGACAAAATTTTGTCTCAATTTCAATTTAGTCGAAGAAAGTTTCGTCAAAATATTTGTCCAAAATTTTGTCAAGACGAAATTTTTAGTAGTTAATGTATCAGCCTTTCTCGTGCGTTTACAAAAAAGGGGAAACGTGAGATATCGCGAAGTATAATTCCTAATGTCGAGGAAAGTCTTGTAATTCTCTTTCTTGACTGAAAATGCAGTAATCGACGTTTCCTGTTGCTAAATGGGCGTTTCCTGTTAGCTTTTGTTTACATTTGAACAGCGTTTGTCCTTTTTCTTTTTTGCACTCCTCTCAGACCCCTGATTGCTTGGGTTAGAATCGATGCATGTAAGCTATATATGTGTGAATTTTTCAAGATGCTACATACAAATATACAGGAGTTGCAATGAACAAAAGTCTTGATTCTTTTGAAAGTCAGAAAAACATAATTCATTTTAACAATTTTGAACTTGCATAAAAATTTCTCTTTTTCCTGGCTTGCCTTGTCGAAATCCAGGCTTCAAAGAAGGGGTTACATCAATAAGGACGGGATATTTGAAGGAAGTCTGTCACTTACCCCAAAGGTTCTTAGGGAGTTCGAGGAGAACGAAATATTATTAGGATTTAAATCTCGCTGGAGATTCAGCAAAAAAATTGATTATCATAGATATGACACGAAAGGGGGCTTTGCCTAAAATTTTGCCAAATTTGTTGAACTTTTCTGAGAGGAAAGCAAAGACCAATAAATTGCAATTAGAAATTACCTTTCTAATAAATGCACAATCAACGCAACAATCAAAACAACATAGCAAATTTCATCGCATCTACAACTAGCTCCAACTTATTAAAAAGGCAATTTTTGAAGTTCCCTATTATACGAACCATTTTCTATTTCATGTTGCTTTCTTGAAGACATTTTACAAGTAGGGTTCTACTTTAGCTATAAAAATTAGTATTTTCCAGGGACCACACTCCCGTGCCACCCCTCCTCTAGCTGGTTCTCTCTGCTAAAATTTTTCTTGCTTTACTAGTACTATCCATTCAAGTGAATATCCTTGCTCGAACCCTACTTGTACAATGCTTTCTTGCATGTCTGTTTCTATCGAAAATCAGTTTCTGAAACTCAGTTCATCGACTGTATTATGTTTGTATCAATCACTCGATAGAACTGGAGTGATTCTAAATAATTCGTGAATATATTTTGAACTAATCAAAACAAGTAACATGTTCCAAATTACAGATCTATAGACTACAACATCTATAGTCAAGACATTTTTTAACATACTCAGTGGTGGGGAAATTGCCACACCAGGCCTTACGACTCCCCCCCCCCCCCCATCGCTGATGAGGAAAATGCTACTTTTACCCCAAATATCTAGGCCATTATGAGCCCTTTTAGTTCAAAGAAACAAACACAGTACAAATGTTTTGGTTAACAGAAAAATATTCTCTTTTCTATTAACATGGTGTTTTGGTGAAATAGCTCTACTACTGCAAGTGCATAAGGACAGTGCAAATGTAAGAACACATCTTAACCAAATAGCTTTCTGGGGCAAAGTCAGAAGACGAGGCCTCCTGCAAGCGAAAATCTTTCGCAAAAATGCCCTTAAGAGTAGCTTGAAATCTTTAATATTCTTGCAATCGTGGAAACGTTTTACTTTTTTAGGGAAAATTCTGCTACTTAATTCCATTTAAAACAGAATTCATTTCTTTTTTAGGCTACTTGGACCTCAAGACCCTGGAGCATTTTGCCTCTTCCCCCCCCCCCCTATCGGTGGCCCTGGAAGCAACCCATCTAGCCCTTGAAACAAGCCAGGATTTTAGCGTATGCATTTGCATTTCAGCTTTTGATAAATGCCCCACCACTTAAAAATCATTAAAAAATATCCTGTCGATAGTAGTGCCTGCTGTGTTGCGTTTCCTCTCACTGATATTGTTTATTGTTTGTTTAAGAATATTGATTTTAAGAATTTTTAGAATCATCCAATTTTAAAGAATATTAGAGTAATATTGTTCACCCTCTGGTTGAAATTTTCTGTCTCATTTTTCAACAGTTGCCTGTTTTGCGATGTTCATAACGGAGAGTTCCTTGAGTGAATATCTTGTGTTGTTAAAAAGCGTGGCTTCTATTCCAGGGTCGGGCAACGTTCCCCTGAATTGAGATCAGATAATCAGATTTAAAAAAAATTAGAGGTACTTTATGAACTAAATCAGGCTCAAAAACCAAAATTTCTTAAGGATTTCTAGGTTGGACAAAGTTTATAGTATTCTTAAAAAAAGCTGTATACATGGCGCTTGACAATTTTTTAGAAAAGAAACCGTTATCTGTAACGGAAAAGTTTTACAATGTATTATAAATGCGAATTGAAAATGAATAGAGAGGACTTAACGTGTTTTTTAAATCCAAATAAAAATTATCCTAGGCTCATTGATTTGGGTAGGAGGGGGCCATGGAATCCAGCCCGCCCCTGGGCCCAGCGTGGCTATCGGCGTGCCTGGCGTGTTTGCCTATTGTACTTTTATTATTTAAGCTCTGATCAACACACTATAGCTTACATTTAACTCGATATAGCTTGTATTCTTGAGAGTTAGCAGTAAAGGATCAATGGAGTCAAGCAAGTTTCTCGTGGTGATCTCTAGCGATAATAAGTGCCGGAACAAGGGGACAGAGGGGGTAACTGCCCCCCCCCCCTGTGCCCTTGGCCAGAGGGCGCAGGGGATGGGGCAAAAAGTGTCTTTTTGTTCACAGTGTAATAAAATTCTGGCAAGTAGAATATGCTGCATGGCTATCCTTTACATAAGTTCCCTACATCTCATTCATGCCTATCAGAGCTTTAGATGCCATTAAATTATACACTCAATTTTTTTGTAAGAAACAAAGGTCGATGTTGAGTACTCCAGTTTCTTAATGTTTTGGAAATTTCAATACTCATTGTTTCTTAATTATAAAGTCGTGAATGATGTTATGAAATGTTTGTGACCTTTTTTATCACGTCAAGAGATTCGCTTCCGTTCCGATGCTGTATTTAGATGTGGGAAGTATATTTTTATCCCTTGTGTCTCAAGTTCTAGGCCAACAGGACAATCTTGTTCTTGTATTTTACAAAATTTCGCTGTGCTCAGTTTATCACAATTCAATAGTTTCTTAATTTTTTTTGCTTCGAGTGCTGAAGTTTCTAAATTTTTTCTGTTTCTTATAGTCAGTTTCTTATAAAAAAAATTAGTCTAATATTAATGGGGGGAAACAAAACTTTACCCTTGGCGCATTAAACAAGATAGGCAAATAGCATAAGGTTCCTTTGGAGAGTAGAGAATATTCTCCTCCCTTCGCCTTTTCTAGTTCGAAGATTTGTCTACGACTAGACATTTTGCATGAAAAGATAATTTCAAAAGAAAATAGAGTCGAACTCGAAGCAGAGAAAATTGCTATAAAATTTCGATATATTCGAAGTTAATTGGAACAAAATATAATTTGATGTTGTTTTAAGCCACCTAACTGTAGTGTGGTAACAAAAAAATTTACGGAGGAGCACCCCCGAACCCCATTATTTTTACTCGGCTAATTTCCCTCAGCTACATTTCTATGCCTTTGGTTAGTCTGCCCCCTCGTACTTCCGGTACCCTTGGCGATCTCGATAACAAATGCTATGACCTTTTGGAGAGAAGAACCAAAATTTGAATGTAATCTTTGACAGAATTGGAATTTTTCAATTTCAAAAACTCTAAATATAAATTGTCATAATAAACTTATCTTAGCCACTAATTTTATTTTGCCCAATAATCAGGTTGCGATGTTTTGAAAGAAAAGACAATATTGATTTATTGAATAGAAAATGTACAATTTCCTGAGGCACCACGAAGCGTGATGGAACATACACACATGCACCTGTGATCCTAGCGAAAACAAAACTTTCGTTTGTAGCACCAGCTGTTTATTGCATGGCAACCCGCCGATGTGTGACGCGAAAGCAGACATCTAACACGTGAAATGAGCATTTGATTGTTCCTTTGTATATTGTAAACTGTTTGGTATTGAACGAACAGACCGTTCCGCCAATCACAGGAGACATCGCTATTGTTATTTTAAACCAATCAAGAGCAACCGTTAGTGCAAAACAAGGTTAAAAAAAATTGTGGTTGTATCGTATCTCAAACAAGCTTCGAGTTGGAGAAAACAAGTCGTAAGAGGTTGAATATACTCATAACAGTCATCCGAATTCTTTCAAGAAGTTATGGAGCAGTACTTCGATGAGTATGACTACTACAACTTCGACCGCAAAGTTGTTGAGCCACAGACAAGGAAGGGACGAACCAAGCGGGAGGCAAGTCTGAACACAAACAGGCCTAGCCCGTCTGGACACGAACGTAAGGTTGTTCAGAAATTGGTCAACACCGAGAAGCGTCGAAGATGTAAATTGGCAGCCTAAGCGAGGGGTTGGCTTCCTGGACTTCCCTCTAAAAACGGACGACAAATTCCGACCAAAGAAAGACCAATGGTACCTGGAAATCGAAACTGATTTTGTTCTTCGCTAATGCGATATTAGCAAGAGTTGTGTTTGCATTTACGTCCACCAAATGAAGGACTCGACCGGATTTTATAATGTGGACTAATTTTGTGTTAATAGCATACAGTGCTTTGTTGTTATTGAAAATAACTAAACATCATAAAAACGTGGGAATTGTAATGACTTTCCCGTTTACTGTAGTTGAGTTAAATCTTCGTGTATATCAAGAACACTTTTACGCTAAAAGTTACAATGAAAAAGCATTTCTCTATGAAACATGTCTTTTTTGCAAGTTTTGAGTTATTTCTGCAACATCAACAATATGACGTCATCAGACAGTTATCTCTTCGGAAGGTTGACCCTACACTCGTCATCTGACAACAAGGAGTCAAATCCTGTGTCCTACGTAGTGTCTTGTTGCGGAAATGTCATCGTGAAAAGGCTACCACATTGGTTTTTGTGTTTACACCGTAATAAACCCAGTTTCGTCTACCAAAATTAGGGTAGTCACATTTCACAAGTCAAGGGAGCTTTTTTCTTAGTTACAACCCCATTCCCAAATGTAATTAAAAAATTTAATGACTCGTTGATGTCCCTACCCCTAAAATACGAAATGAATACTTTCACTGTGAAAGAAAAATTGATTTTAAACATGATTGTTTACAAGTTTATTCCATTTTACAAATCATCCTCTAATGCAGTGTACAAAAGTAAAAGACTTTTGATTGATCAAATGCATTTCTGCAAATGTTTGAAAGGCGAATCTCTCCTATACTCTTAACTGATTATGAAATGTATGAGAAATCCCTAAGGAAGAGGGAAGCTTCCTTTAGAAAACATTTTTATCTGAAAAATTGATCCATAATGCAAGAGGCATAGCAACTACAGGGAAAATGAAGACATGCTAGATGGAACATCTTTTGTGTGCTTTTACAAGTCAGGAAAGGAACAATGAAAAAGAAGCACAATATTTGAGATGTTCTATATTTTATAATAATTGATGAATCAATAACCATATTGAGCCAATGTTTGATTGACCTCCTTGAGCTCAGTAGCCTTCTCAACCTCAGCCTTTGATTTTAGACGCTAGAAAACAAAATCAAATATTAGTAGAACTCTGAATAATAATTTCTCTGTTCTAGTACCACCTTCTTATAATTTTGTTGATGGACAGAAAACATTGGTCATAGAAAAGGACTGGCTAGACGAAAAAAATTGAAATACTGGGCAGGTCAAAAAGAAAACTGAATGCATTAAAAGTACTAAAGTCATTAAGTTGAACTCAAATTCTTGAAAAAGGATAAAAAGACATAACAAGAGAAAAAAGTTGATAACAAAGATGTTTGTAGAAAAACAGGTTTGGTCAGGGTGTTAAAGAAGCATGGCTCAATGCGTGCAACAAAGATACAGCAGCATATATAAATATAACTGAGTAGAGCTGTTAATGTCTGAAAAACCTAATGAAAAATTTCACTCCACTTCAATGTTTTTATCAGTTTAATTTTAAAAAGATCCAAAACAATCTAGTTTTCTTAAGATTCAAATGGAATTAAAACTGTCAAGACACATCATGTAAAATATCAGGCAACTTGTAAAATGTTTCAAATGATCTTAAAACCAATTCACTAAAAATTTGTGCTTTCTAATGTTGTTTGCAAAAATTCTGTAGTTCAGTTAATTTTTGACAATTTTTTTCACAATAAATTGAACAATTTTGGATAAAAACTGAATTGAAATTAATTACACATTGTAAATCATGCAGAGCTATCATTGCCTTTTATTTATTTCTAAACTTTGAGCATTCACATATACAAAAATTACATGAAAGGCAAAGTCATGATCAACTGTAACAACTTCTTTTAATAATATTATATATATATTTATATATTATATTTAATAATTTAGAATTCATCAGTTAGGAGATGTTATAATTGAATCCTTCCAAATTTTTGGAATAATACTTTTCATCCACTTAGCATATTTTCATTTAAAGTAAAAGCAAAAACAAGACTAGATTCTTACCTCAAGACCCTTCTTTGTTTCGTAATAGAGAGCAGACCTGGCTTTACGTTTGTCCTCAAGAGTCTTGACAACATCCTGGTACTTCCATCCCACTTCATGTGACAAGCGCCCAAGTCTACAGAACTGCAGCATAAAAATGTTTGTATAACTTATTATGGTCCAGACAGAAGATAAAAAAGTCCAATGAAGGGTCAATGAAATAAAAAAAGCAACAGCTAAAGAGGATTTACTTAGGTAAAAAATTATTTGCATCGACTTTGGAGAAAAACTGCAAGAAAAAAGCAAAAAAAAGTGCAACATTTCATGAAACAGATATATAAAAGGAACACATTTAAAACATTGATGTTATCAAAGCCTCTAGCTTCTCTTGATTATCAATCTTAGAAAGTAACTTGCCAAGTAGAAGGTTTGTTTAACAGTTTTCTTCTTTCAATTATTAACATACAGTGGCAGCTTGCAGCGGTACTAGTGGTACCAGTCTAGCACCATTTTACTTTGAAAGCTCAAAATATTTTTGTATTGTATGATTTTGCTTTTTTCTATGATAATTGAATTATGGAAAAAAGGGAAGAGCAGCAGAATACACCAGATCTTAATTTTGACCCTCCTTATCTTGATTCTCATTGAAATATTGGCATTGAATAAACCATTTATGTACACCATGGTACTAGAGACCTCATTTATCCTGTACTGCAGAAGTCCGTCCCATTGTCATTTGTGACTCAACATGAGGTAAAACAGTTTGTCTTTTGACAATCCAACAATGAAAAAATCGTTGGCAGTACTAGATTCTGCTTTCTAGTGATAAATGCTGCGAGGCCATTTAACCCCTGCAGCTGGCCATATCACACAATGTCAAGCAAACGGAAGTATTGTATGAAAACTTCTGACATGCCATTAAAAGACAATTTTGCCATATTAGCTACAAAAATGAGTATTTTCCAGGGACCACGCCCCTGTGCCACCCTTCCTCTAGCTGGTTCTCTCTGCTAAAGTTTTTCTTGCTTTACTAGTACCATCCTATTTTCATGCCATTTGTCACTGTTAACATATCAAAACTGGATGCATAATCGTTAAGTTTTGAAGACTAAACGTTCTCCAAGACGGGAAATTAAGCAACAATGTGATTATGAAAATGTTATTAAAAATGAAGCATTGAATGTATATGGATCCTAATAATTCAATGCAAACTTATATTGCTCAGTTGTTTTTATCAACTGGATGTGACATTTTTGCCTGTCAACTACATTTGTGACAAAATGCTTATTACCTTCAAAATCTTTGAAATGATCAAGTCTGAAAAAATGATTGAAAAGAAGGGCAGGTGACTTCAAAAAAAATGATTACCTTTCTTCCTGGCTTAAGCCTTAAAACTCTGAGAGCAGCAGGGACAACCATTCTTTTCTTTTTTTGGAACTCTGGTGGGATACCTTCAAACACTTTCAACCTGTTTAGAGCTTCCATTCCTCTCTTCGTCTTGTGAGGGATCATACCTGCATTTAACAAATATTTAAAAATAATAATATATATATATACTGACTTTTGCAAAGACATAAAAAATTGAGATATGTTGATCTGAGTACTTATAATATTGTTTAATTTATGCAACATTGCCTCTCTTTGTTGAATGAAAATACCACATTTACCATGATTAACTGTGGCTGAAGTGCCTTGATGTGATTACGAGTTGACATAAAACAGCTGAAAAGTGTCATTTCTCAATACCAGGGGTGGCATTGGGTGGTATTAAAGGTATGAGTCTAATACCATTTTAATTTTCAGAAAAAATGAAACTTTCATGCTCTAAAATCGCAAGCAAATTCTTCTGCTCTTCTGTACGCTGCCATTTTTTTGGACTCTTTTCGGTATTCAGACATCCAAGCTATATTTGCACCTATCACACCTTTTCGTGGATAATTTTATTAACAAAATTTAGACATTGGATGTAAAGAACAACAGTCATGAATTCACTTCAAGCCCATTGGTTTGATTTTTAAGTCAGACTGTTTTATAAATTGCGTGTGAAATTATGATTCAGCGTGGCATGCAGCATTAAAATCTACCTGGGCAATGTTCATATCCAACTTTAATCAGAAATCCTTTGTGCTTGTGTTGTACATATTTATGGTGTATGGCTCAGTGTATCGTAGTAGAAGCTCTTACTCACAGGGCGGGCAAAAGCCTCATGGTATTGGAAATAATGGGCTAATACCTTGGGGCTTTAGCACCAGGCACAAAGCCTTTCTTTAAAAACAAGAATTCGCTCATGTATTTGGCCGTAGCCATCATCCTTGTGTACTTCCTAGGAGACATCATTCACCCAAGACTAACTGGATAGTTACGACTAAAATCTCAAATTTAATAAGAAAATTTTCAAAGGGGACATCAGCGTATTTGGAGACTCCAGGGGTCAGTGCTTAGTTTCTCAAATTCAGCAGATTGATACCAATATTTTTCTACTCCAAGCCCCCACTGCCCAATACAAGGCCAATAATGACAATTTGGCTTTCATGTTTTGAAGTTTTTGTGGAATTTTAGTCTAGCAAGGGTTATTTTCTCAAATCCTGAATTAAAAGTTTTGTTTGATTGGCATTTGATCATAAACTGATACCCAGTCGAATTGCAAGATTTCCTATTTTCAGGACCAAGTTGTTTACCTTTGGGAAACCAGTACAAGGCACCTTTTTAGGTAGATTGAAGCTCTGACTGGTTGTTATTACTGGTTCTGACAATACAAGGCCAATAGTGAAAATTTGGCTTGCATGTTTTAGAGTTTTTGTGGAATTTTAGTCTAGCCAGGGTTATTTTTTCAAATCCCGACCCTGTTTGCCAACAAGTGAGTGACCCATCCTTTATTTGCAGACAAGTTCACTAAAATTGACTAAACAAAGCACCCCTAGCTGATGAAAAAAATAATTGTTTTTGATACCAGGGTTTTTTTACCAGGGTCTTTTTACCAGGGTTCAACAACTTCAAAATTACAGTTATATTAGTACACCAGATGGTTTTCAATTTTTTCTTAAATTCTGACAAATCTCAAGGCTCATGTTCTTATAAAATTCGAACTGTTATTTGTCCATATTTATCTCCAATAAAGCTAGTATTCTGGTGAACCCTCAATAATACCATATCTTTGTCTTGGGTGCACCATGCTTTGCATACTGTTCAGACACATTTAAGGCATGCAAACCTCATTTTATCTATCATATGGCAGGCAAAACCAGAATTTTTCTATAATAATGCTATTGTAAATTTGCAGTGGAATTCAATTTTTGGTGTGCAGAACTACATTGACCCTTGAAAAATATATTTGATTTTATTGAGTGAGTAAAACTGTTTTCAAACCTCTGACAGTCTTGAACAACATTCTGCTTGGAGCTCTAAAATGGTATGGACCTCTTGATGGTTTAGTGTTCATCCTCTTTCTCAAGTATTCGAGGTACTTCAGTTTATTTCTGTAGAAGTTGCCACTGATGTTTATGTCTTCACAACGAACAACAACTACTCTTTGGCCTTGTAAGACTGATTTGGCAATTATGGAAGCCAAGCGACCAAGGAGATGGCCTGCTCCATCAATAACAATTACCTGAATAACAGACATGAAATATCAATTCTGCTGAAATAGGGTTAAAAAATTAGCAATAAAATGTTCGTTTAGGGCCATGTGCAACGGGGTCAAGAAGGGAACCTAACAAATTCAGCCCCATATAATTTCATACATTGAAGCTTAAAACTGGATTCATAAATAAATGTAAGTTTTGCACAACAAGGAAAATATAGCAGTAGAAACGAAATACATAAGTTGTGTCGGGCCTAAATGCAAGGCGGTTCGAAGTTACTCTGAGTTACCAATCTACTTAAACGCTAGTAAGCTTTAAATTTTGGTTATAATTGTGGATCACACATGAAAGGGACTTTGTTATACTTTCCTTCAAGAAAATTTATTCAAAGACTAGACTGAAGTAAGCTTTACCTTCTCGAAGCCCATCTCGTACTTAGGACCGTTTCAAGGGAAAAAGACAGAGAGACACCATGCAACATGGATCCGCGTTCCAAGGACTGGGGCTAGTCTAGTTCCCATTCTTTTGGCCCTAAGGTAATAATCATAATAATAATAATTTCAAGCATTCGAGTTCGACATGAGAATCCATGCTTTTGACTTTGAGTGTCAAAAGGTTTAGATTAAAGTTTTAGAATAGAAGGACACAAATTTGAATGCTAATTAGGCAAAAATCATTGAATCAGAACGAGACTGAATATAAATTAATAAGAAAAATACACAAATAAGACCAAAAGTTTTAAGACTGTAATCCGGGACCTGAGCTTTCAATTTCCTCTCCTCCACAATTTCTAAGTTCCAAGAAAGATTTTAATGATCAATACTTTAAGAAAACTAAATTTGCATAAGTTTATGCTTGTGAAAAGTGTATCTAAACTGTTGGTGATTTTTAGCTAACTATTAACCTCTTACCGTAAATTCTCTTTTTAGCCCCCCTCTCAATTAAGCCACCCTAACAATTTAGCCCCCCCCTAAAAAAACTTTCACTGATGCTGAAATAAGTAAACTTGACAAAAAACAGAGATTTTCATTTTATTCATTGGTCGTTCAATGCTTTGCATCAAGTCAAAATTCACACCATGTCTCTTCTAGTCACGGCAGATCCGAAAACAAAGATTTACACTCTTTTTTTATTAGAACAATTTTATAAGAACACGATCTTCAAAATTGGTCAAAAGTTAAGAACATGTTAAGAACAAGCTGAGGCTGAGCTTCTACAAAATGCAATTTTGAACAACGATTTTTCTCAAAATCGAGGATTTTTAGCGATGTGTGGGTGCTTTTTCGTCGAATATTCAAACTTTTCGGCAAATGAAGGTTGTCTCACTCACTTTGTTGGCAAATGAGGCCTAAACACCTCCCTAGAGCGAAAAAGCTAGCACTCGCACTGCTTACACCCTATTAGATTAAAAAAAAATTAAGAACAATCCAGCCTCAGATTTTAGAAAAAATTAAGAACAGTCAGCCTGAACTTAAATTTACTGGTTCTTAAAAAAAAGAGTGTAATGTGCATTAAGCACGGGCCATTTGAGAGCTTTTTACCAAAATGACAGGCCGTTGGTACTCCGTGGGATGAAGTCGACCTTTTCGAATGCTCGATTTCAGAAGGTGACATTGCCCAAGAAGATATTATAGAATTAATAATTGATGAAGATGACGATGACAATATTATTGATAATGAAGGCTAATTTAATGTTTTTTATTTCGCAAATAACAAAAAAATAGTTTACCACTATAAATGGTTTTATTACAAAAAATGTATTACGTTCCTCTCTCGATTTAGCCCCCCCTCTCTTATAAAGCCTCCTTTAAAGTACTGAAAAACAATAAGACCCCCGGGGGGCTTAAAAGATAACTTACAGTAATTTAGCTGCCTGGATGTTAAGATCAACTAAATTTAGTGTGCTTTTTCTTTTTATTTAACTTTTGATACTACATTTTAATTGGTTTTTTCTAATTCCTTCTTGCAATCAACCCCTTTTAATTTTATATAAAACCCATTTTTGTATCAGTGCTGATCTCTCTGTGTGCTTCTTTTCATTAGCATGTACGAAAAATATGATATATCTATGCCAAATTGAATTAATTATTCATTTTCAGAAGAACTAGCTGTCTTTTGGTGGGGGGGGGGGGGGGGGTCTATTACCGAAATCATAGCTTCTGCTCCAGAATCCCCAACTAGATTGAAGCTGTTATTCCTTCAGGTTGGGATCTGCACTGCAGTGGCGGCCTGGGCAGGGGGGCCGGGGGGGGGGCAGGGACCCCCAGCTAACTTTTTCATAGGGGCGCCAAAGCTTGTATAGGGCGCCGAAAACTCGAAAGTGTTCTATTAAAGTTGAGCTTTTGCCAGAATATTTTGCTATGTTTCCTAAGCCCCTGCTAATGACCTTGCATTTATGATGCCAGACCGAAACTGTCCTTTAATACACCTTCGATTCAGCTTATTGAAAATGACAACTATTTCTTTTTCTAATCTTTTATGAATTACAGTCGTCTTCAAAGAGGAAGCAAAAGTAAACGTTAAGTATTCCAGTTTCACGATGCTTTAGAAAATTCCAATACTCCTTTTTCTAAAAAGTTTCTAAACTATAATATCATTGATTTTAACATGCCATCTTTCTAAAATACTGTACCCGAACTTTGTTATTACCTATAATAATGAAATAAATCAAGAAGTAATAGAATTATTAATTGGCGAAAAAAGATGCAAAACAGTATATTAGCAGCGTGACCCCATCATAAGGAGCTAGTCGGGTTTTTTTATTGACTACTGAAATGGCACGTTTAATTGGGGCATTGGGGCCCTTTTTGAAAAAATTCATGCTAGGAAATATTTAAACAGAAACCTGTTGGAGATGGTGAAGGTTTTTGGAGTTGCAAACAAAATCATTTCTCGGTGTTTGTATTCTATTTACTTCTGTCAAGAGATTTGCTTCCGTTGTAAAGCTGAAAGAAGATGGGGTAAGCATATATTCATTCTGTGTCTAGATTTTTATGTCTACCTACCAACCATATTTTCACGAAATTCTTCAACAATTTGAAAAAAAATCAATTGCTTTTTAATTTTGTGATAGGACCACCGAAATTTTGTAAAAATTCTGATAAAGGAAAGAGTGAATCCATAGACTTAGACACGTCATGGAGGAAAACGAGACTTGTTCAGGATGAGGCTCCAACTTTGTGTTGTTTTGTTTTGGACGACATGGACGCAGAAAGCGTATCTAGTGTGAGTCCAGACTTGCCATTGCTTCTCACTTCAATCAACGACAGAACTGTTCAGACGGCAAGGTGCATTGTTAGATGTCTCAACGGAGAAGCTGAAAACATCCAGTCAACATCTCCGCCATGCTCCGTAGATGAAAAAAAGAAATCCGTTCCAGTAAAGACATATGATAAACACTGGCAGACATCTCGCGCTAACGTTCGGGAAAGAAATCAGTTTATGTTCAAAAGTGAACTTCTTAGTGACGTTAGGTTCAAAGTAGGCAAATTTGATGAAAATTTTGAAATAATCTATGCACATAAATATGTCCTCGCTACGGCTAGCCCCGTATTCTTCGCCATGTTATATGGAGAGCTCGCTGAAAACACCGACGTTATTGACGTCAAAGATTGTGATCCAGAATCTTTCACTGAATTTCTAAGATTTGTCTATTGTGACCAAGCCAATTTGAATTCTAATAGTGTTTTGGGTGTCCTTTATCTGGCAAAAAAGTATATAATACCCGTTTTAGTGAAAGAATGTATTTCATACTTGATGGAGAACATCACAATTGATAACGTGCTTGAGGTTTTGCATTGCGCCAGATGCTTTTCTGAAGAAAAGTTAGAGAGACACTGTTGGTCACTAGTCTCTCGTAAAACACTTGCTGCTGTAAACACTGAAGCATTTTTGGAGGTTGAAAAATCACTTCTTACTTCTATCCTTAAAAAAGACAGCCTTACTATAAATGAAATTGATTTATTCCATGCTGTTAAAGCTTGGTCGGAGAAAGAATGCTTGAGATCTGGCCTTGAAGTCAATGATATCAATGAGAAGACAGTTTTGGGTGACCTGATCAACTTGATTAGATTTCCTGTTATGTCAGCAAAGGAATTTGCAGAGGGTCCAGCAAGATCCAATGTTTTAGATGTTAAAGATATCAAAGATATATTTATTTACTTGAATGCTGGTATAGTTGATACACACAAGTTTTCATTGACAAAAAGAGATTGTAGACCATTTTCATGTCAGCGATACAGGAAAGTAATGCGCAATTACCTATGGAGATATGATGAAAGAGATATTGATGGCATCAGGTTTAAAGTTAGTGAAGAAATTCACCTAGCTGGTGTTGGATTGTATGGTTCACCTTGTGGTGGGGAATATTCTGTCAACATTGTCTTATCAGAGGAATCAGAAGTTATATTAACCTTAGAAGCAACATTCACATGTCCACCTGATCCTGAGTTTAGCAGTGTTGAATCACCACAGATATTTGACATTCTGTTCGATGAAGAACCCATGAAGCTAAAGGAAAATGTATTTTATTCACTTTGTCTTTTGATAGAAGGCCCTCCATCTTTTGGTGGGGACGAGGGTCAATCAGAAGTTGTTACTGAAGGAGTAAAGTTCAGCTTTGAGAACAGTGGAGAGTCCACAAATGGTACAAGCTTTGATGAAGGTCAAATACCAACCCTACTATTTTTCTTTTGAAGTTCTGCAGTACACTGATATGCACTCAGAATTGGTATTCAGACTGTATTTTAAAAAGGTTACTTCTAATTTTATGATTATAAAAGGTTCTAATGAATATGTACATAAAGCTAAGATTTAATCCAGTTTTACTCTTTTATTTTTGAGCAAACTGCATGATTTGGTATCTTTTTATGATTCCTCACACCTTTCTCCGTTTTTAAGATTTGCGTTTTCCTCTTCAAGTGAACGTGAAATAGTACTGTCAATATCAGATGTTTCCTTTTTGGATTCAATTGTTTCTCTTGAGTTAGAGTGCTTTCGTTTCAGTTTTATAGGCTTTCTTTTTTCTGCATTGTCCTTGGTTGAGATTCTCACAGTGCTAGCCTTTCTAATGTCTCTCTCATGTTCATCTTTTGGCGTTTTCACTTGATCATCAACCTCTTGATATTTTGTCAGCTTCAAATCAGGGTCATCAGCTTCTTTGTTGTTTCTGTTAAATATGAATAGTATTTATATGTGTGAGTATTTCCATGAAACCAATCAAATCATGAAGTTGAATGTTTTCAAAATATTCATGCAATGCCATCCCAAGAATCTACAGAGCTTTTAGAGAGGATATTTTATAGCAGGTATTATTCATGTTTTTGTTATCAAAAATATCATTTCAATTTATCATTTAGTGGCATTTTAGGCCTTGTGGAAAGACTATACTATTTTATAACCCACAAAAAACAGCAATAAGACAGGTTAAGTTCAATTTTGGTATGACAATCATTGACCAGCCAAGCTGGCTTTATATTGCTGAAAAGCGACTTCTGGAATGAGTAAGATAAAATTTTTAGCAGTATCTGTATTAGTGGCTTTCTTATTAAGAAAATTAGCATATCATGTTCTTATGATACAAGGCATCTCATAGAATATATTGCTGCTTTCTTATCAAAAGTTCAACTTGAAATTATTTAGTCTTGAAAATTGTAATTCTTGCCTACGAATAACATGTCTGACAGGCTTGTGGCATATTGAATATTGTTAGGAAAAATATCAAAACTTTTATATCATTCATATTGACTATCTCACAAATACTGATCTAAACAATCCTCTGGTGGTACAAAACTTGAGAATGGCTTTGAAAAAGGCACATATTTGAGTAAACTAAAAATCTTTTCTGACGCTCTTCATAGTTTAAAACGTCAGAACATAGATGGAAAACTCTACGCTAAGAAAAATATATACCCAGTTGTGGATCGAAATAGGCCAATCAGAAATGATAGCACATGACGGGGGTAACTAAAACATAGCAATGTAATCATCAAAATTTCAATAGCACTAAGGCGAAAACGAACTTCTTTTGTCTACATTATTTGTGATCAGCATCTCACAAATACTGATCTAGAATTTCTGGCATTTTCCTCATCAAAGTAGGATTATACTTTGCACCAAATACCAGTAAGCATAATACATCCTAGTGCCAGCATAAAATGGTACATAGTTGCAAGAAAGCAAACTTTCAGCATCCTTGCAAGAAGAATTCGGTTGTTATGAACTTGCTGAGGAACTTAATTAGATGTTAAGATTAAGAAAATTAATATCTTGAATAAAAAAGATGGTATTTTGGAATGAATAACTATCGTCTTGACACTAAATCAAAAATTGAATTAAAGAATTAAAAAACTAAGCTTCCTTTTGTTTATTTCAGTGGATATTGTTAATTTGAAAAGAACCTCAATGAGTCTTTTTCACGATGACTTAACTTCGCCTGATGTAGTAATTAATTGGAAATCCCATGGAATTTTGAAATAATCTTTCAAAGTAGATGCTTAAAAGACAGGACCTTAATGACAATCTGCACTGGTTTAAACATCAGTTCTATTGAGGGATATATATAAGTTTACTTTAGTCAGGGGCCAGAGCAATGTATAAATAGCTACCAATGGAATCATTAGAAATCTCTACATTATATGCTGCATGTGACAAGCGGTCAGATGACATCTTCTCAAAAGCAATGACAAAGGGGTAGGGTGTGTAGCAGTGCTCCCTTCCAGCAAATAAAAAGGGAAGGACGCTGCAACAGAAACTCTTCAAAATATTTATAGGATGAGTACAGCATCAAGGATTGAGTCAAAATGGCCTAGTCAAGCTTTTAATGTTTTTATTAAAAATCAATAGCCCACTTCACTGTAACCAAAGTGACTGTTGCAAAACAATGGAATTCAGGAATTCCTGATTGTATTCTATCCTGTCCTTATTGTTGAACTAAGCAAAAGCTAATCTTAGATGTGATCAATTTACAATCCACTAATTCATTTATATCCCTGTTGGTCTTATATCTGTCATTGGCCTTTAATATTGTCATGAGTTTTTCAAATTAAGTTTACATGTATCATTGGGGAAAGGATTTTCATAGTTAAGCTTATTTTGTAAGTTGATAGATGGAAAATAAGATTACAAAGAACAAATTTTAAATGCCTACAGCGAGTGACTGCAATGATGTGGAAGGATGAGAAGAGAAAGATAGTAGCTTGAGAAGAGCATTTTGGATAAGGTTATTGACAGCATCTTGAGAAAAACAAAACCCAAAGACCCCTGCATCCAGCGAAGAATATCAAGACACTTAATTTGGGAGAAGCAGGCCTCTCAGTTTGAGGTGCATGGTTATGTGGTGAAAGGCCTGCTACAAGCTTTACTGAAAGGCCTGGAGAAGTTATGATTTCCACAAAGTTTGGTTAAAATGCTGGAGCTGTCAATATTGCATCTGTTAGATTGCATGTTGTTTACTTGGTTGTATGAGGGCTAATCAGGTTGAACATAAGAATAATTCAGGTTAATGAGGGACCCATAGGTATCTCCCTGTATATCATATTTTCAACACAATCACCATCATTTTTCAGTTACTTGACACAGAGTCCATAAGTTCCTTCAAGTCATGGCTTGCCAAGAGTTTTAGATTCTCTTTATCAGATTTTCAGAAAATTGATCTTTTTGCCCCACTCCAGAAGACAAAGTCCTTTTCTGTGCACAGGGAATTATTTTCAGCCACTTACTCTTGTGCTGAAACAAGATTTAATTTCTAAATAACTGCTGGATTTTATTTCAAAAAGACTTGTGGTGAATCTGACTGTAAGATTAACTCAAAAGTCCATGCTGCGCTGACAGATTTACCTAAACTTGCAAAAATGGGCGAATAGGATTTGAGGAAAAAATTGTTGCTTTCCCAACAATGCCGTTGTGTATCCAATCTTTGCAGTCTGGGCCCTGTCTAGAATTTGAGCACCCCAACAGGCTGTATTATTCAAATAGAGTAGCCTCCATTCAATATGGCTACACAACATGTTATCCATTAATATTATTCAAAAGATTTATATTTGTGTGGCAAAAAAATTAAGGCACAGTTTAACCTAAATATTTAAATAACTTTTTGAATAACACCATAGTGATATATCATTTCTGTTCAAATGCTATAGTATCAGGGATCATTCAATCGCAACAAAACCCAAATATAGCAAAGGGCATTATGACAAAATTAGGAATGAACTTGGAGGTATAGATTGGGATGAAGAATTGAAAGGAAAAAACATTAACGAAACATTTTACATGCCAAATTATTGAACTTATTGAAACAGAAACTGGACAATAATTATGGAGACACAAAATGTTTATGTGATCAATCGTTTGTTTAGTCCGTGTTTTACATAGTACTCACAGCCATATTTTAAGGTTTTCTGTTTCTATTTTTAACTACAAAAATGTTTTTAGGGAGCATTGCCTAGAAAAACAAAAACAGTTATTTATATTAACGATCCAGTGGCGGATCCAGCCAAAAATCTGACTACCGCCGAAATGAGATAGAGGGTTGACCACACCCTTTAAACCACACCCATTTCTTGGTCACACCCGGTTTTCTAAAATGATTATTGCTTTCTATAATTTCTTATGTAGACCATTTTCAAGAGACAAGCGGTGCTTTACTGAAATTTCATGTATCCTTACAACAAGCTTGAGAAGAAATAAATAATCTTATTCAATATTCTGAGGATGGATATTCTAAAAAAATTTACGGCATTTAGACGAGGAACACCATCGAATTAGAAAAAAAGATACATTTGGCAGAATTTCGAAGTGTCGCCTAAAACTCGCATTTAGTCGGACAATTACTTATGAAAATCAGACCTGTTGAAAATTGCTAAGTTTAAAAAGTTAGATAAAATTTGCAATTATCGAGAGCAACTTTTGTTAAACAAAGAATCATACTTTTGGTGAATATTGTGGGCCTGACTTTTAATTTAATATTCTTTTAAAATAACTTCCTACGAATAGTTGTGTGTTGTACAGAATAATGGGTCACATCGGCTTTGAAGTTACAGTTTGCCCACTTGCAGAATATGTAGGCATCCCCCCATCTTTCTGTAACGTTTGAGCCGCATTGAGCGGCAGTACTACTTCAACCCCCCATCTGAGCGGTAGTCAACTCGGTTGTTCATTGGTTGTCAACAAAATTTGTATGCATCCCCCCAGGTTGGCAGTGATTTCTGACGATTTGATTGGTTTAGGCAAGCTGACTACCGCTCAGTGCAGCTCGAATCTGCTCTACACCGACTCAACCCCCCTAGCTAGCAAGCCATGATTTCATCATCCCCCCATGCTAGCCTTCTATTTGCAAACATGTGGCTCGGCAATTGGCACAGCGATATGGATTAAAACATATTTCTGTCTCTGTGGAAATTTCAGGCATGTTCCTAGGAAGAAAGGCTTAGTTTGCAGCGCGATCAAATATTTTCAATAATTAATTATGGTTTAATTAAAGTAGTAGGATAAACATGAGAATGATCCTTGTTTCTATAATTTTTTGAATAATCTGACTACCGCTCGAGCGGTAATGGCGGTAGTCTGGATCCGCCACTGCGATCTGTAACAGGCTGTTAGCCTACAGTGCAGTATTTTGTTATGTTATGTGTTATGTTTAAGTAACTTTTTTGACTCACGAGGTATTACCTTTCGTGTTTTCTTTTAATGCCAGAAGTTCTTTGCAAATATTTCATCATTTCTTTTGGGCACATTCTTTTTTGACATCTGCTCAACTGCTTTCTTTGTGGAAGAGGGAGAATAAATTTCTTATAAAGCGTAACAAGTGCCTCTTTATCAAAACAGCTAACATCTTCTTCACTGCGGATGACTCTACGTTGTCTAAGGGCACTTATGAGCTTTTCTGAAGATAAAAGATCTGGAATCTGATAACTTATTTCACTATTGACCGAATCCATCTCCATATTCGACGAGATATGACACTTCCTGCTCTTATCTCTGTATCATGCCATGTTTCGACATGGTAGACACCACCTTCTCTCAATCATTTTGGATTTACCTCCTTTTCATGTAAGTCTTAATCTCTTTTCAGGAAAGCCGCATTGATCGTTGTTGCTATGCCGTTGCTATTGTGAGCATTCCTAGTTGCAGGTTTTCGATCAAGTTCAAGTTATTTCATTTCAATGATCTTTGAAAATTGACGTTATTTTGCTTGTTTCAAATTTGATTCTCGTTAATAATGGCTGCTGTTATGTCCCAAAGAAGGGATGGTTCTGGAACATACACGTTTTCAAGTCGACCAAGGGCAGTTCAGAATCGAAAAAAATACCGAAATGCCAGCGCGTTAGAGTAAGTTATTCGGTGCTTAGGCCTTTCCGTCGCTTCCTAACGGTTTTATTCCTCGCCGTATAATACTTTATCTAATGTCGCTTGCATAGTACTGTTTTATTTTGTGTAAAGTTTCAAGAACTAATTCAAGACAAATGTTATCTGAATACCGTATCAATGCGAATTTAATTTTTAATTTGGGCAACTTTCGAAATCTGCTTAATTAAGACCTCCCATGTTTGATTGACATTAACAGCAATAGTGGGTTTGAGACGTTCTTTGTTATTTGTTAGTTATTGATTGTTAAAGCTCCACTTTAGGAGTAAACGATTGAAGATGTTGATTTCCTATCTTCCATCTACTTCAACCAATGACAAAGTATTGATGATTGCAAAAATCCTTCTGGAAATAACAATACAGACGATATTTATTTAAATATGGTTCATTGTTTTTAGATAAGTGTAGCATGATGGGCACAAAACAGACATCTTTGTTTATAAAGGTTGTTCAGTCTGGCTAAATTGTTTTCATTAGAGCCTAAAGTGTTTATTCACTATTTATTATAAATATCTACATCAGATACTAAACTGTTTTGAATTTTTAAGTTATATATTTTTCTTGTCAATGCAGGGATGAAAATGAGAGCCCAGCTCCATATGGCAATATTATGTACGACAGACGAATAGTCAGAGGAAATACTTATGCACAAAATGTCCTTCCTGCTGTAAGTTTCATGGGTTTTAAATTTATATTTTAAACATACATTTATCCAGTATATTCTTTAAATTTAATTTATTTTTAAAAATTTTATCATGGACATTGGATTCTCGTTGTCGTATTGCTTTGTTCCTGTATATCTCTCATAACAACACTCATTGCAAGATTCACAGAATCCGGCGGACAGCCTATCCTGCGGTTCTTCCTTCTCACACATTTATCCAAATGCTTCTTTCTTTTACATATTTAGTGATAATTTCATCAGAAATTCAATTCAAGTTAACATACTGAACTGTTAATAAAGACAATTGCAAAGGTGTACACATTAAGAAATCATTCAATTTTCCAAATTTGTATGTGTTGTATCTAATAAAAGAAACCTAGTGTTTATATTTATATATGTTTTTTTTAAAGACTGCTCAACCTGATCCAATTGAAATTCAAAAGCAGCAAGAAGGGAAGCGGAGAGCAATTGCTAGAAAAAGAGCTAAGGAGCAGTTAAAGCCAAGAACACCTGAGCCAGTTGAGGGCAGGAAGCACATCGATGTTCAGACCGAGTTATACTTAGAAGAATTAACTGACCGAGTGGAAGAATCTGATGTACACACACAAACTGATGCTTTTCTTGATCGGCCTCCATCACCTTTATTCATCCCAGCTAAAACTGGTGTTGATGTTTCTACGCAAATTTTAGAGGGGGAAGTAAGTAAATTGTAAATTTTTGTATGGTAATGATTAATTCATTATTTAAAGGTAGTTCTAACTGTCAGTGGTTTAGTAAAAATTTAATTAATTTCTATGAATGGTGTGACACTTCAACATTTCAGATTTGGATCATTTTTAGTGAATAAATAATAAAGTTTCAACTTATTTTTTGTCTTTGTCTTTGGAATTTTTACCTTGTTTGAACAAACAAATATTTTTGGGTATTAATTAATTTTTTACCAACCCATTATTTCTCTGTGCCTGCTGACTCTTCTTTATCTTCCTTTCTTCTTTTTGTGTTTTAGCTTTTTGATTTCGATATTGAAGTCAAACCAATCTTAGAAGTTCTTGTTGGAAAAACCGTAGAACAAGCTCTACTTGAAGTTATGGAGGAAGAAGAATTAGCTAATCTTAGAGCACAGCAGCGTAGGTTTGAAGAACTGCGTAATGCAGAGCTTGTTGAAACACAGAGGCTTGAAGAACAGGAAAGGAGACATCGTGAAGAAAAGCAAAGGAGGATGAGACAACAGTTGGAAGTATTGAAAAAGGAAAAAGAGACTTCTGAAAAGATTGCTGCAAGAGCATTTGCACAGGTAAGATAGTAAGGCTTATATACTAATTTAATGACATTAAAAATGGCTTTGAAAAAAGCAAACATTTTACAACATACTAAAATCTTTTTCGTCTGACACTCCTCCGAGCATAAAATGTCAGGATCAGGGTCCGAAAGAACACGATAGAAAATAATATTATAATATTAATAATATTAATGATATTAGTTTGATAATAAGTGACTGATTTTGTGTGTATCATGGAGTAAGTTTTTCCACAAGCTTTTATAAGATTTCTGAAGGGCAATTATCTAATAACCTAATGAAAGAAAGATAATTATTACCATTAACATTATAATTTGGAATTTATTGTCACATTTTGCCTCTCAAAGTTGATTTCCTTTGAGCAATGTTTTCCTTTTTATGTACAGTAAGTTCTAAGTTAAATCATTTTCTATTTTTCAGAGCTATCTGTCTGATCTAATACCTTCTGTGTTTGGAACATTAAATGACAATGGATACTTCTATGATCCTGTTGACAGAGGTAATCATAATTTTTGATGTGCACGATTTCTGTATCCCCGTAAGGTCTATTTTAGTCTTGATGTGTGGTGGTATTCAAAGTATATACTCTGAAGAACAAGAAAACTAGAGAATTAGCAATGAACAAACTTTGTACAAACAGAAGTTGATACTCATGTTTATTTTTATAGAAAAACTTTGCTTGCATGTTTTAAATACACAATTGCAGCTCTTTTTTATAATTGTTAGTGAAAGTTCAATTTTAGTTTACATTATCTTTTGATTTTTGCCACTTCTGCCTGATGCTTGTAGTTAAAAAATTTATTGTGAACTAAGTGTATCATTTTGTGACTGTTTTATATTTTTATAGATGTTGAAACATATTTCATGCCTTGGTTGATGGACAGTGTTGAAACACAACTTGAAAAAGCAACTCTGGCTCGAAAGATTGCAGACAGTATGTATTTTTTCTAGTAATGTTAAAGGAATATAGTAAAAACCTCAAAGTTATCTGTATACAGCATAAATATTTTACAAATTGAAGTTTAGAATCTTATGCAGTTAAGAGGCTTTGAAGAAACAGCAAATAAATTTGACCATAGTTTTTGGATCACTAATGCCTCAAAACCTAATGCACACAGAAATGCAGTACTATTTCCTCTTTTACAAAATTAGCTGAAATTTTTTACTTTCTTTGAAAACTGAAATAAGCAGGGGAAATGCTTGCCATGGGGATGCAGTTGCTAGGGAATAAGACTTTACCCTATTTGCTTTGCTTTGTAGTTTGTAGTGTACCTTCTGATGGTAGTTTTTAGATTAATGAAGACACACACAATAGCTTGGTGCTTCTTACTATAAAAGTCAGCAAAACTGCAAAGTTGCATCTAAAGCAACCTTTCATATCTTGAAGCGTTTCAGATTTTGGCCTTGATTCTTTGGCCAATCAGTTCCTTAGAGACTGCCAGAAAAACTTTAAACAATTTAAATATTAATGTGTAAAATTAATTTACAATACACTGTGAAATCCTTTCAATTACTTTCAATTGATTAGTGAATTTTTCCTCATTAATTGTTAATGATCCACTCAATAGCCTATTTGTTTTTTCTCTGAATCCATACTTGAATGATAAATATGATGAAAGACATTTCTGCACGTTTTCAGGTATTATTCGCAATGTGGTTATAAACAGACATGATAATTACACAAAACTGGACGAAGAAGTCGAGAAAAGAATCCGCGCGGCAATAGAAGCAGCGCGCGCTGCTGCTGCAGAGAAGGAGCGGGAGGACACTGATGCGACGCAGCAAGAAAGCGAAAATACTTCGGAAGAAGCCAAAGATGATGCCGCTGCACAAGACGAGAATAAAGAAGAAGAGAAAAATGAAAAGGAAGATGAAGAAAATGCCGGGGAAGATGAAGGAGATGATGGCAAAGGGAACGGAGACGCAGAGGATGATGACGAGGGCGGAGATGATGATGGTGGAAACGAGGACGCGGAAAAAGATGATGAGGAGGATTAACGTTTCGAAACAATAATTTGTTTCGTTGTAAAAAATATATTAATATTGTTTAGGAATTAATAAAAAGCTGACGAGCCATGGTGGCTTGTTCGAAGTTATAAAATATTTGTGAAATTTCGTTGTATACTTATACCGTCTTTTGTAAATATACGCATGGTGTTAATTTGCCTAATAACTTTTTTGGTAGATATTGAAACATCACTTTCAAAAATGATAATCTTCCATTCGAGTTGTATTTCTTCTCTATCAGTAAGCACCATGTTTTGTCCCTAATTTTTTTCAAACAGTGGAAACGTTTTGGTTAGAGTCATGACGTCACGACATGAATTGTATAGCAATCCATATTTACTATTGACAAAAGTTTTTAGCATAATCTGATACAAGAGCTGAAAATACGCTTCTTTGCAAAAGTATCTCCAAAAATGCGCGCTCCTCGATATATTCTTTTACACTAAATATTTCCTTTTTTGTTTTAGTTGATTCTTTATCGTCTCCGGTGAAAATTGTTATCAAATTTGATAAAGCTGCGAAAATGCGCAAGAAAAACAGACAGAACTTTTGTAAATTTGACTCGGGACCAGCCCTCTAAGTTGCTTAAAATATCTGAGGTTTGAGTCAAGAACAAAGCATCCCGTGCGGCCTGTGTCAGTGAAAAAATTAAGGACAAATTTTCTATGACATTAGAGAGTAGGTTTGTCGGCTATGCTCTTATAGGTTTGCTCTTAATATTTGGGAAAATCTGCAAAACAGTCTTCAAAATTTTGTGAAGGATATACTCATCAAATTCCCTTCGGCAGGGCCACAGAAAGAATAAATTGGTTACCTTTAATTAATTCCTTTTTAAAACGGAATTCATTACTTAATAAGGCCCTTAGACCTTGAGGCTCTGGGACACTTTGCCCCCTTTCTCCCTCTCGGTGGCCCTGCCCCTCGGAATCAGTTTTTGGCTCACCTTTGAATTTTCTACCTTTATAAGGGTGATCTTTAGATGCCTGAGAAGGGCCAATGCGCTCAAATTTTGTTATCATTCGCTTTGATTACAAGTTGCTACGGTGGCCATAGAATAAAAGCTTTTCCATCAGTCTGTTTAATAATGTCTAATTAGAAAACAAAGAGTTTTTTATAACTTTTTAGAAGGGCGAGCCCCTACCACAAAGACAATTGCAGCTACGCCCCCGAGGTAAGTCCATGCATTTATATATCGGCTGTGACTCTCCACTTTTTAGCCATATTAAAAGATTTGCTACAACGCCCCCCCCCCACCCTTTGCAGTGCCTTTCTTTATTTTGGCGTAGCTTTTTTAGTTTGGCGTAGCTTTCTCTTTCTTTACTTGATATTTCTTTATTAAATTCATGCAGCTCTTTTTCAAATTTTGCACTTCCATTTTAAATAGAAGCTTGAACTTTTATTTGTACATTTTCTTTTGGATTTGTGTGTGACAGCTTTCAGCCCCGTAAGTTGGTAATACACTGAAAAAAGTAACCTTGGGCTATCTCTTTAGCGATACATGATGTCAGGTGTCGGAAGGACTACATCTGTACCTTTTCATCAAATTTCTCTGTCATCAGAGGTAGCGCCAGAAATCTTCCGACAGAGGGGTTGGAGCTTCCGACAGGGGGCTAAAATGACTAAAATAAGCAGTTTTCGTACGTTTTTTGTCAAATTTGCTCCGACATTAACCTAAAATTTCCTCCGATGGAGGGGCTAGATGCTTCCGACGGAGGGGCTGTAGCCCCCCTAGCCCTCCCCTGGCGCCACCACTGTGTCATTAATCGTGCTTTACTGAATTCTTTAACATTTTCAAGGTCTCAACGTTTGTTTTTTGTTGAGTAGTTTCACTCTTCTTGTATTGTATCGATTTATATCGGTGAAAGCCCCGGCGTTCTTGCTTCTTCTTATGACTAACCTAAGATAAGACCACAGTGAAACTACCTATCACAAAACTTGTTTTGAAACAAATTATGTCATCAAAGATTGCATTTATGCTATGCGAAGGAAATTTTCAGATTTGCCGATAGGAAACAATAACAACGAGATCAATGTAAGTAAATTGTACCAGGGTAAATTTCTTAAAATAAATAACGACGTTTCGAGCATAGCCCGTTATCAAGGAAACAATGACACTTCTCAAAAACAATGCTAGCAAGAATTCTGCATAATATAAGATTTTAGGAACTCTTCTTCAAATTTGAATTTGGTAGCTTACCCTTTTGGCGTTTCATTCAATGTAATGATAGGATGAAACAAGCTACAAAAGGGTCATCATTTTGTCATATTTGACGGGTTCATGTTTTGTAAATCCAAGAGATCTATTTTTTATCTATCTACGTATATATATTGCTTCTATTGTTCATTTCAACCCCCCTGTTTATTTTGAGCCCCCCCCCCCCGTTTACACCAGACCTGAGAGATGCAACAGCAACAACATAAACCAAAATGTCGGACACGGAGGGAAATTTGAAAGCTCGCGAAAACCTTCCATTTATCCGAATTCGAAGCGACTGGCAAGATGGAATAAGGTAAAACAAAGCAGACGATTATAATTATCCACAGACTTAATAACTATGAACTGAAACTGGCCCAATTTTATCAAAATCTTGATGTATCACAGTTGTACTACTAGGCTTTCTTGGAAAAACATCTTGAGATAAAAGTGGTTACAAAGTTCACTTTTAATAATGCTCAAAATGTAGTTATAAACAGCAAGAACACAATTTTTCTTGTCGAATCCTGTATCTTTTCTGATTTTGCTGTGAGTTAGGTGACCAAGTGCAAATGACATAATTAAGGTCGACAATTTTTATTTTATAGAAAAGGTGAAAAAGTTTGGATCTCGTGTCATATTCAAGGTAATATCAGCATACCTGTGGCTGGAATTTTCGAAATTCTTAAAGAAATTTCCTACTGTTAATGTAAATAATATTTTTCACTCCCCCCCCCCAACAATTTAATACAATTTTTCATTTATTTAAAGGTCTTTTCTGTTCTGTCTATCCCCAACCTTAGAGTACCAGCATGAAATAAAAAAATAAGAATTTATAGTCTCAATTTGTAAAACGTTTGTATAAAACTCTTATAGAACTCATTATATAGAACTCTTCAAAATTCTTTTTTACTTCAGGTAAAAAGCCTATTTATGGAAATATTTTGTCAAATGGAGCCAGAAATTATTCAGACATGCACATAGAAGTTGACCATAATGATTTCACAGCTGAGCTTCTCTCTACTGTAAGTTTAGACAATAATGCTTGCTTGCAAAATCTAGAGGCCTAGAAGCAGAACCAAGAATGATAAACATTGTACAATGATAGAGGGGAATGTCCTGTTGTATGTGATGTCCTGGTGACATACAGGAATGTCATGGTAATGGCATCATTGATGCATGAGTAGCAATTTTTGGAAAATAGCCTATATAAGCAAAGTTACTTCATTGGCAGTTAACTCGGAAGTACCAGAAATTTTATATCATGATTTTGGGAAACGTTATATGTCACATATTCAGATTAGAAAAATATGTTCACAGGCACAAAATACTTTACCAGGCACCGTGGAGCGTTGAGAAAAGAGGGGGTCTAAAAAAAGTGGAGGGGCTAAAACCTTATAAAAAGAGGCTTTACTGGTATTTTAGTACTAAATATTGGGCATTTTTTTGCAAAAAGTGGGGGGCTAAAGCTTCTCCAGCCCCCCCCTGCTCCGCCGTGCCTGTTAACACAATCCTGTACAAGGGAAGTGTCCATTGGTGCTTCTGGTATAAAACAATTTGGGATTTTTGATCACTCATCTTGCATATACAGTCCTTTTCGTGAGCAAAATTACGCGTGTGTGGCAAATCGCACATGTAAACAAATTTGCGCGTGCGATCGCACTTGTAAGAAAATTTGAAGTACAAACCTGATAAAATTGGTAAAAGGAAAAAGCCACTCGAATACGTGCAAGAGCAAAACTCAATTAATCAATACATAACAGATTTTGTTGCCCTTAGCAGCCATCTTTTAAAAGTCGTCGTAACTCTCCAAAGTTACAAGAGCAAGTAAAAATTGTTTCCAACAGCTACTTGCTTTCAGGGCCTAATTACGTTTTGACAGGAAATCAGTTATCACACTTAACATGCTAATGGCGACTTAGCTGAAAGACGAGACGCTAAGTTGGATGGAGCACTCAGTCAAAAGCCAAACATCACTTCCGAAAATTGGAAAAATCATATTGTGGTCAAAAGTGCGAATCAAGTAACAAGGGAAAGGATAAACAATCATGAGACCATGGGAAATTGATGTTAAAGGGCCTCTCCAGCAAAAAAAATTTTTTTTAATGACTTAAAAGTTAGCATCTGGTGCGTGTATTATGACAAAGTCATCGTTTTTGAAAAATTCCAATTAGTTTAGAAGTTATAAGGCTTTAAAGTTGCACCTTTCCGAGAAAAAAAACGACAAAAGCCGAATCAGTTTGGTGACATTCTGACGTCACAATGTGCGGCTCTCGTTCGCCATGAATTTCGTATATCTTCCACCGAAGCGTGAAGGAGTCATGGTCACGCGTTGATAACTCATCCAGCTCCAGTTCCTGTTCCAGCTCTTCCCTCGCGTATAATTAATCGAAATTGTCACTTCAGTTGTTCTCCAGAAACGATGAACAACTAAAGGCTTCAGAATTGGTGTCTGAAATGCTCAAACTAAAAGCTGGCGGAACAGAACTGAAAGTACCATCACTTGCAGTGTTCAATTTGCGAATCGCCGTCGTTCGATTCGGTTTGAGGCGAGACTATCCGAAATACACTGTGACGTCAAAATTGCGTCACAGTGTCACCAAACCAAAAATTTTTGTCGGTTAATTCAATTAAATTATCGAAATGCAAGAGCTTATATCTCACAAACTGTAAAAAAATATCGAAAAACAAATAACGAATTCGTGAACAACAGGCTCAACTTCTTTATAAAAATTGCCAATAAAATGCAAGTGCAAAATTTGGCTGGAGATGCCCTTTAACAGAAAACTGCAAAAACACCTGTTTGCGCGTGTGGTCAAAAGCACGCGCAATTTAACTTGCGCGTGTGCAGGCGTGTGCGGGTGCGATCGCACGCGCTAAACGAAAAGGACTGCATATACAAGTAACCATCTGAATATTGATTTATTTGCTTAAAAAATTGTTCAAAAAATGGTGGATGCAACCTTTGTAATTCCTCATTTATTAGTGATTATCTCTGTTTCTGTATGTTAATATGTTTCTATAACAAGAATGCTTTATCTATTCCTACATAACTGAACTGCATCTTCTACCCACTCCATATCTTTTAAATCATAAAACATGCATTGATTAAAAATGTACAAGCAAAAATCTTGTCTTGAACCCATTTGTTGGCAGTCATCAGGGTTAACATAACAGTGGAATGTGATGAAAAATTTCTCTGTGGATCAAGCAAGTTGTTGATGGGACATCAGCACCCACACAATTAGGCTGGGCAATGCCTATTTTTATTATGCTTAAAAACGTTATTGCTAGATGTATAGTTTCTGTACCAATGATATTTTTAAAATGTTAGAGAAATTATCAAGTTATGTTGTTAGCTTTTGTTCACTTTAGAGTTTACTAGTTTTGAGAAAAATCTGATAGATCACTATGTTATTATGCCATTTTGTTTCTAGGAATACTATATCATGATATTCAAATGTTATATTTCTTAGGCAGTCCTATTTCTGGGACACTGACATGTCTGCCAATAATTCATGACAGCATGAAATTGAAGTTCAAATCACAGTAATTATTTGATCATAATTTTAGATGGTAATCAAAGTTTCCTCTGTAAGACAAAATGTGTCCAGTGTGTTCCATGCACCATTTTCAACCTTCAGGAACATCCACAAAAAGGCTGTGAGTTTACAATTCTTTCAAAATTTAGATGCCAGTTGCATTTATCTTCATCTCTTCATGATAGAATTATTCTTGCTACCCTTCAGTATAAGGATCCTTATAAATGAATTCAGAAACTGTGTATTATTTTATTCATAGTTAAGTTTAGGTCTTGCAGAATCCTGGTGACTTCATATTTGATGAAATGTGAATCCTAGGAAGACAATCTTTGGTTGATTGATTGATTGGTTGATTGATTGATTGATTGATTGGTATGATTGATTGACTGATTGATTGATTGATTGACTGACTGATTAATTGATTCACTTGTTTACTTATGTTGTAACAAAAGATTGCTGTTTTGTTCAAACTGAATCAAGAAAAACAGATATATATTTCAAGTAATAATCCAACTTCATGGGCCTAAGCACTGGCAATTCTCTACTTTAACAAATATAATAGGAGAGCAAAAATAAAGTAACAGTGAAAACTTGATATCAATATGCTATGTAATAAGAAAGAAGGCTGTACCAGACAATTAAAATAGTGCCATATAATACAGTGCAATATAATTACTGAGATATACAATGCTATTCCTGTATTTAGTAAAATACGCTAGACAAAATTTCTTTTTTTAAGGTTAGGTGTGTTGATGTGTCCCCTGGTGGAGCTCTTGGGATTTCTTCAAGTGATGATGGAAGTTTGAATATCTGGAATACTTCTGATGGAGTAGTTAGGGTAAACTATGAGTTTCAGAGATACAAGACATGTCATTCTTCTTAAAATATTTTAAGAAGTTTTCCAATTGCTGCCAATTATATTTTAGTATATTTTAGAAACTTTCTTTAGAAATATCTTAATGTTGCTTGAAAGTTATTCATTGCAGAAGACATTATTAAATGACACATGTTTAATTGTTATCTATTATATTTGCCAATTTTTTATCGATACCTATCTTTTTGTCTGTATTTTAACATGTACATGATCTTTTAGTAGATCGTATGATAATAGTCTTATGACAAAAATGTTAGAATTTTTGAAGTATCAGGAGATATTCACACATCTCTAAGCTAAAGATTACCCATTGAACAGAACTGAAAGCAGGATTACAGAGTACAGAAGTCGTGTGTCGTTCATGTCTGTGTGCAAAAACCCTAAAAAAGTCTAATGGTGCTCATCATCGAAAGAATTATGTTTATGACAACAACAATTTGTAACAAAAAATAAAAGATGGTTCTAATTGTGTTATTTAGCTGTAAGGTTATGAATTGACAATCGTTTGGCTTCTTAATCGATGCAAAAAAATCATTTTACTTCTACCAAAATGTTGATAATTAGTGATTATTTATGTCTCAATTGTAATAGCTACTTTTATAGATTGTTATTAAACAACTTAATTTGCAGTATCTTTCTCTAGCAAAGTTATTCATCCTTTGTTTTTGCCTTTCTTTCAGCGATGTTTAGAGGGACACGTCAGTGATGTGACACACTGCAGGTTCTTTCCCTCTGGGGTTGTAGCCTTGAGTGGAGGCATTGATATGAGACTGAGGATCTGGTCCGTTGAGAATGGATCCTGCCCTAGGGTTCTAGTCGGACACAGTGCAGGTAGCCTCTCAGAGAAGGTTTTTTTATTAACTTAACTTGATTAGTAATTTACGCTGACATAGAATAATGTCACAAGACACTCATTTTAACGCAATAAAAGGTGCCTTTTTACTTGAAAATGCATTTTACCCACTGGAAAAAAGAACAGAAGCTCGATTGGCTTCTAATATGTGCGATATTATAGGTCAGTTTATTATGATTCAAATATACTCTATTCAGTTATAATTCCAATTTTTTATTGCAAAGTTTATAAGAACTATATGCTCGATTTTTTATTGTAAAGAATATTAGATTTCTTTAAACTCTTGCGAATTACAATTTCTTTAATCTTTTATTACTTTCTTTATAGTTTCATAATTACTTTTTCTATTTCTAGCAATAACTGATACAGCTATTATTGACAAGGGGAAGACTTTTATATGTAAGTAAATTTTTAAGCGATATGTTGCAAAAATTATTAAATTAATTATCAGGCATTTTTCCTGCAAAAATAAATGACTATATAAAAAACTTGTTTCGATTTTCTGCTCGATTTTCTAGCATTTACTATGACAAGGGAAAAATTTATTCAAAATGGTCTTACACTTGCATTTTTATGTATTTATTATTTAAATGATTCGAAATATTTATTGCACTTTTCAAGTATGTAGAGGTCGCCCAAAAATGGGTAGCAAAATTCGCCATATATTTCAGAAGAATTCACTCTATAGAAAATTTGAGCTGTGACACGACAAGGCAAGGACCTGAACATTCCACCAGTGGCACTTTATGTCGTCGCTCTGATGATTGGTAACCAAACGCTCTCTACTGTATGGCCGATCCATCTGGAAATTCAGGACATGGCCCTTGGATACACATTCACAATATTAACAATTATTCCATATTGACACATTATGCATCTGTTTTACATTTAGCTGCTGTTACTGTGCTGTCAGTTGATACATCCCACTGCATCAGCTAGAATACTCATAGTTCAGTTTCTTGTTTCTCCAGCTTGCAGCCGAGATGGAACTGCAAAACTTTGGGACTGTGGCGAAGGGAAATGCAAGCAAACGCTAGTCGATACACAGTGCGTTATTAACTCTTGTGCTCTTGGGGCTTGCAATCCAGGAATCTTTAACGACCAGACCCCTATGGAAGGTACTATTTAAAAAAATTTTGCCTGCTTATTTTAATTTCTGATCACGATTCTGTGTTTTATGATACTTTGTGCTATATCTCGTGTGAGATCTAAGCTTAATTAACATTACGGAATTTGGCAACTACTAGGCTACGCATCCATTAGACCGTTTTGTCCCGTTTTTATTTCTTTGTATTTTCCTCTGACAATACATAAAAAATAAAAATTTAATCTGTTTTACAAACACGATTCAAAAACTGGAATGTAAATTTCAGGAATCCCCTCTCTGCTCTTAGCAGTTCTGTTGTTTCGTCTGTGGTTGACCCTTGTTGTTATGGTACCCTTTTTATAGAAAACTGGATAGTACATTCGATATTAATCAGCAGCTTCTACCTTTACCCTTGTAACATTTATCATCAAGTTTTATCACCAGATAAATTTCAACGGTTTATGTACCAAATCACGGAACATCTTTTATTTTGCCATGGGAAGTTTTTGTCCAGCGAATATCCCAAATATTTTTATGGTCCGCCATGTATCAAGACATACTTTTATGTCCCGTGTTTTTGAAGCATCATATAAGATACGTTTTGGTTTCAAACTGAATAAGAGAGAAGTCATGGTAAGATACATCTAGAAGTTGGACAATTTTATTCTTAGTTGGTCTATTTGTAGTGCATTTCCAATGAGAACACACGAGTTTCCTAATGAATGTTATTTGTTGTAATAAGTGATGTAATTGATAAGGCAGGATAAACGTTATATTTTACAGTATTTGTATCTATAGCATTTTTCAAAGAAAGATAATTAATCTTAGATGGAAAATGTTCGAGTAGTTTCCTGGTTTATCGAGTAGCTTCCTCATTTATTCAAGCCCCCGTCTGTTCTTGAATCGAAAGTAATAAACAAGCCTTTCTCTTCTTAGGTACTGGTGAAGATGGCTTGGGTGGCAGAGCTTTACTGATCGCAAGGGAAGATGGGATACTAGAAGCCATTGACATTAATAGCGGTACACAGGTATGGCATGTTCTCATTGTTGATGCCCAGCCTTCCCCCCCCCCCCCCCCCCAATAAAATAAATCTTCTCTTTTTGCATCATTTTTATACCAGTATCTATCTGCTTAGGAGCTATATTGTTACTATCTTTCAGGAATTTATGTTTGATTTTAAGTAAATTTCCAGTCGTTTCCTTTTTTTCTTCAGAGTAAGGAAAGTTTTTAGTTTACGACTTTTTCTGTTTCTGCGTTGAGCTTTTTGGCTGCTTTGTGCTATAAATAAAATTTTATTTAGACATGTTAACAAAAAGCAGCTCACATGTCTAAATGCTGTATCTCTTAATAAAGATGGCTATAATTTGTATTTTCCTAGCTATTATTTGGTTTATTGCTTTTTATTAAATAGCAGTGCCTCCAAGTTGGTAACATGTTATGTATTCTTGCCTATTACTTCATGCTGACTTTAAAAAGTTTTTTATGCGCATAGTTGTAAAGAGCAAACGACTTTTCTCAATGTCAGGATTTTTCGTTACAATGGAATTGTCGTTAAAAGTTTGGATAAGGTGTAAGCTTCTTTTTGTTAATTCCTTGATACATAAAAAAATGTTTGCGGTAATTTGTGTGCAAGTCAATATAAATACTCTAACACACAACTTTGTAACAAGCCCGGCATAAAATGTTCAGGGGAAAACTGTCCCTTTGAGAACTGTCCCTTTGAAATCTGTCCCGGGGAAAACTGTCCCGGTAAAAACTGTCCCGGTGAAAACTTTCCTGACCTAGCCTTCTCTTTGAAAAGTTGAATGACCGGGTATCTTTCCATGTCATAACGTCCCCTGCAACCTAGCGTATTTTACTCCAATCGGTCTTGAAATTTCTCCCTTTGAATTTTTTTCCTAGAAATGCTGAGAGTCAAGAAATCTCTTTGACAGTTCTCGTTAACACCCGTCTCTCGGTGAAATTTTACTGATCCCTTTCCAGCCCAAGACAGATTTTGTTTTGCTTTCTTACACAGGGGTGTTATAGCTCTCCATGAAAAGCCAAGTTAAGTGTATGTTGTATTTTTCTTATGTAATTAGCTTTCATTTTACAACATTCTTCTTGATAGATCTTCCAGTCTAATTGTCACTCTGCAATTAACTGCTGCGATTTTGTCAACGAACACCAAATTATTGGCGGATGCGAAAATGGAACAATATTTTGTTTTGACCTGAGAAATGGGGCATCGGCATCTTCAACATATTCAATGGGAGAGTCTTCAGTTCACCATTTAAAAGTGCATAACAATAAGATTTTTGTAGCCCGAGGTATGTTTGCATTTTTTACGTACCGATATTTTTTTTGCAGAAATTTTATTCATCTATCCGCTTTAATTATATTTTGAAGAGGACAAAACCAATAATATTTCCTTAAGCGTTCAGGGATATGCCAAGATCAGTTTGAGCTATTCCTTTTCTTGCAGCCTCTCTCTTCTTTTTGTAAGTGAAAGGAGGCATAAGTGTGCAAAAGCTGCAGGATTTTTCTAGAACTGAATTTAAGTGGCTGAAATCTTGTCTTTATTTGGATGTTACCATTTTCCTAGTTTCTCGTAAATTGTATCACCGTATCGTCATGAACAGAGGGTCGATAATTCTTTCAGCAAAGGGTGTTTCTACCTGTTTCAAGCCTTGCTTTGGTTGCTTCGGTTCTGTTGATATTCGGCAGGCATGTTTTTGATAGTATCGATGCAGCAAAGCAATAAACGCAGCAATTTATCGAAATCATTAAACTAGGCTGGATTGCTCTAAAACATTGAAGGAGATTAATTATATTTTCCTAGTTGTTGTGCAGATTTACTTCTTTACTGTATTGCAGAGCAAGGGTGTGCTATACTATAAAATATTTTGCATAAAAACTAAATGTGAAAAAAGCACATTACAGTATATTTTTATTTAATCAGATGAGTTATATCCCTCTCTGGAATCCTCAATCCTTAACCTATCCAAAAAGGTCTTGTCTGAGCATTCCCACTTCGGTTTACAATACATCTTCCCCTAACGTTAAAAAACAATTTTTGCCCATTTTTTCAAGCGTCAGAAAATTTCAACTCGTTTTACATTTATTTGCACAAGATCTGATAAGTGGGTATCAGTTGTAGTTACTGGCATTCTCGTCTCGTAGAGTGGGAACCGAGTCTGAGTCTCCAAAAAAATTTCATTGGTCGTGTAGATGGTCACGCACAATTTAGTTTTTGACGAATTTTTAAGGAGTTTTTAACGTGACGAAAAACAGTGGACGGGAATTTTAGTGGTAAGGTGGTTGACAAAAGGAAGGCGAAAGCAAGTAAAGAAAAGATGGACAGCTGCCTGGAATGTGGTACATTAAGAGTAAATGCAAGAAATGGATGGGTAAGAATTTTAAGTGAAGATAAGCCAGCAACATGAAGAAGACAGACAGAGGAAATGGAAGACTGAAATATGATGATGTTAGATTATATAGAATAGAAAAGAAAAGAAAGAGTATTATACTCTATAACATAGACCAGTAGGGAATAAACGAAAGGCATATAGAAGACAAAGGGGCACGAAGTGAATAAAAAGGGCAAATGGACGAAAAAGGGAGAATTTAAGTAAGAGAAAGTTCGAAAAGAGTTCAAAATATTCTTCTAGCTGTTTTTATCAAGTTACTTTTTCACAATCTGCCTGCCTATTTTCTTCAGATATGTTAATATCTGAGTAAGAATGATAAAAGCAAAAATTTTAAGAAACCAAACAAAGGCTTTTCTGCTTTTCAGGCGACGGTTCTTTGCAAATCTACAATCCATTTGAGCAGAATGTGAAGGAAACATTGCAGCTTACTGGACCAGACGACGATCCTATTTATAGATTTTGTTGCTATGGGGAAGATGTATACTCTGCTTGCAGAGATGGAGTGATAAGGAAATATTGCTTGGATCCGACAAAATGGCAATTTCATGTATGATTGTATTGACTCATGGCTGTATTGGCTACAATGGGAGTTTGTTTCGAGGATGGAAATACAATTTGGTTCCAGAACATATCTACATTCATGACATGTTTTGAAAGACTGCTTTTAAGGATATGCGTAAGATTGACTATTTAACACAGTAACAACTAACCTAGCAATCATTATTTTCCTTTCACCATGACCTATATGATGCACTGCTGACACAGATGTTAGTCAACTATAGGAATCTTTAGCTATAAATATTTTCTTATCCGACAGTCAAGCTAAATGTTTCATTGCAAAAGATTTTGCTTCAGAATTCATTATCTATTGTTACCTTCTCTGGAATTGTTGCTACATACATAAAATTTCTGAGAAAAAGTGGACATTTTTATAAGGTTGTTATTCTTTTATCAAGTTATTGTACAGAATGAGAAATGTCAAAAAACAGTTTGCTGACATCTTTCACAGTCACTGCCTGCGTTTTGTTCTGATTCAGGTTTTCGAAAACAAATTGATAAAGATTGACGGCTGGGTGAGTTAACCTCTGTTAAATAACTTAGTTGTCGTTTTAATTGGCATGAAAAATCGACCTGATTCTATTAGAGTAATGTGGGCCTTAAAGGGATGGATAAAACACGGCTAGGTCTTTTCCAAGAATGACATCTTTAGCATGGTGTATTGAATGTTGCGCGGATGTAAAACTTAATGAACCTGCGTTTAACAGGTAATATGCTTCTAGAGAGAAAAATATTTTCTTACTTTCGTGGAAAGAGAGAGTTTTCGTTGATTGGTTGAAATGTGAACAGGTCAACGTGGAAGAGACGGATACCAACCCCATTCCACAAGAAAAGCTCCTGTCAATAGGCTTTCTCCCTTTAAGAAGTTGATATCAACCACTTTTAGCATTAGATTTAGTAATGTTTGACCACAGCCAGCCACGTCAACCATTGTAAAGTATGTGACACCCCTCTTGTTGCAAATACAAATGCACTTTTAATTGTACTCAGGTATTTATCTAAAAAGATTTTCAAAAGGCACCAAAATAAAAGTTTTGAAATTGTCAAAGCAGCTAACGATAAAAGCTATAAAAGTTTCTAGTCAAATTTGAAATTGTCAATGCGATAAATGTTTTTAGAATGTGCAATTTAGCTTTTAATTGTTTTTAGCTTCCTGTTATATTAGCTAGTATGTATTATACAGAAATATGTGTCAATTTTCATGATACACTTTACCCCTATTCCCGAGTTCTGCGACTCTAGTCCGATTTTTACACTACTCTCCCCTGCCAAGTTGAATCGTGATCGTGAACGCTCCTTCGCAGATGACCCATGTCTTTATCGCTTAACTTGGTTGCAAAGGGATATTTTGAATATGACTGAAAATTTGTTAGAAAGACGTGTCTAGATTCCTATTTTTACGAGAAGTTGCATCATTTGCAAAGACTTGTGGACAAAATTTACATCTCATGGTACTTTGCAGCAATTAATCAAAACTATCTTAAATCATGGCTGCATCGTATACAGTTTCATTCTAGCTTTTCTCATGACACCCTTTTCACTCAATTTTCCTCAATTAATAAGAGCCGCTAATGCTCCTACCACCGAATTCTTTATGCGATATGAAAAAACTTCGTTGATTTTAACTGGTCATGTTCAAAAGATGCAAAATTTGAAAGCCAAAGGACCTTCGAACACACCCCTGTACCCTGTACAAAGCCTTTCGAACGAAATTATGACTTTGCTAGTTTTGAGAGTTTATGATTAAGGGAAATATTTGTGAGTTGTTTACTGAATTTGACAAGGCTGTACAAGTCATAAGAGTTTTTTGATTAATGTAAAGCAGAGGCCATTGAAATGCAAACAGCACTCAAAATATCTTCTAATTTTATTAATTTTTATTCTTTAAACATATCAATGTCGCATTCAATGCACTTTCTACGATTGCAAAATGATAACTGTACACTTAAGTGGTAATTCCTGTCTTTATATCAGGCCCTCGAACTCCTGTATTTATAATTTCGCAACCTTCTTAGAAATTTCGGGTATCGGAATGTGGCGTCTAAAAGCAGGGTCACGATTTCATCAATACGGTTCTCGTTTATGCCATAGCGCCTCATCTCTCGACCGCTTCTGCCATTGTGCCACTGGCCTCCAGGCCCATTCGTCTTTATTCTCTTAAATCTGCGATTGAACTTCTGGGCATCTCTGCCTAGTCGGCCATTGTGCCATTGGAAGAGGGAATCTACAATAGATTTAGGTGACATTTAAACATTTTTTGCTATATCACAATGAATAAGCCACAATAAAATGCCCTCAAAACAATTTTAACTTGTTTTACAAAGAAACTTTGTAGAGTGCAAGACCTTTTCTTTAAAGAATGAATATACAAGACACTACCAATTTAAGTAACACGCAGAATAATCTGAAAAGCGCAGAATGATCTGAAAAGCGCAGAATGATCTGAAAACCGCGTAGCCCCGCTTCTAAATAGAAAATTGAAGCTAGATAGAAATTAGGCATTTCACTATAAATATTCCTAGTTCTATCATAACAGGGCCGCTCATATGCTAGAAAATACATAATTTTGTATCATGTCCAAGGAAATTATCAGACAAAATGCATTCAGTCCAGCAATATTTACTCGATTATTAAAGGCACAATTTTGTGTTGCTGCGGTTTTTGTCATTTTCTTCTCGATTTTGTAGCTTATGAATTTGAAGCTATACACTGTCTTATAAGAATTAATTTTGTAAGAATGGTGTCGGTCGAAGTTGGTAAACTTCAAGGATTAATCGAGAATAAGAGTTTTCAGAGCAGCAAGACAAGTGTGAATTTCGTGCAAAAAGTTTGAGATACACTCATCAAGCTTGTATTGTGTTAGCGTTTTTTATTCCTTTTTTAGATAAAGAAAAACAGTAGCAAAGATTTGAACTTTCTTTCTCGATTCTTACCAGATTTATACGTTGTGTCAATAATGACTGAAAGATAATTTTAGGCTGGGAATCACCAAATTTTAAGAATACCAAGGGTCAGCAAAGATTAAGGTTATAAGAACTTGTGCAGCTTAATATAAAATTTGAACAAAGCCTAGCTCATTTGAATAGGATTGCTATAAAGGACTAAAATATATCTTGGGTATCCCCTTTCTCAATGTTGAACAAGGTTGGCTACTCGAGGTATGATAGAGAATTTTTTTATTTTATTAGAAGTTTTTAATTTCCAAAATACGTTTTTGTATATTTCCTTGGAATTTTAATTTTAAATTTTTGCTTATTTTCTTGTGAGTGCTCTGCTAGTCATACGCCATAGAACAAAGCGTATCAATAGGAACAGCGAAACATTTAAATAAAGTAAATAACTGAATTGCTTGTGTATTCCTTTTTCCTATGTTTGAACGCTTTTTGTTCATCGAAACTTTTATACTAGATGCAAACTGACTTTTTTTGTTACTTTACGCATCAAAGCCGTTCAAATGTCTCTTAACACGCTAAGATATCATGCAGTATATAGGAGACATGAATGACGGCATGATCAGCCTTCTTTGAAAGTGGAAATAAAGTTGAGAAGGAGGAGACACCAGTTTATAATGAAAGATATATCATCTACCTGTCATCCTTCTATTGGCTTGTTTCTTATAAAACACAGCTAATTGATTTTGATATCAAACTTATTACTAGATTGATGCAATTCTTCAAGGGACTGCTGAGTCTTCACCATACGATAAGAACAGAACACACGATGTGATCGAATAGGTCACTCGGCATGTTCAAGGCCGGCAGTATCATAACATTCAACTGGTGCAAATAGTTACTCATAACGCAACTTCATTTACAATAATTAACTTATTATAGAAACTTTTGTCAAATAATGCCACTAGTAATTCTTACATAGATCATTATGTTCCATTCCTTTCTTTGATGATTTCGAGCCGAGATGATATAAATTCTTGTATCCATCCAATACGATATTCTTCTGATCTGTCTTCTTACCGAGATGCCACGCCACTGCTGCTTGCAGATATATCCAAGATGAAATTATTATGATAGCCACTTTCAACAACATCACGATATAGGAATTCTATTGACAATAAGCAAAAATTGCCATTCATCTACTGGAGAGATTCTTCAATAATGAGCCTTGAAGAACAGTGCTCAAATATAAACGTTTGAAAATGCATTAATAAATAATGGAGGCGAGGCGAATTCTCTACTGAGAAACAATGTTTAAGTGTTGCGCAGCGAGTCTGGACAGTAATACCACGTTTGCTTAATGATCGACTGTAATTTGAACAATTGATGTATAGCGTAAAGTGTGGTGTGATGCGCGAAATGATTTCAAATTACAAAATGGCTTTTGCTATGCTGATACAAAATAGGCATTACGGATTAATTTTGCTAAAATGAAATATAATTAGATTTAAGTCGTGTCACTAACATTAGGAATGCACACGTATGGGTGTAATAAAATCGAATGGAGAAGCAAAGAAGAAGTATTAAGTCTTTCTGACCTTATAGAGAGTTTCAATGGATATCGTTAGCAAGAATTTGCTATTACTACCGTTCTAAGAAGTATAAATTTAAAAGACGCTTCATCAAAGTGAAATGATCAAGAGATAATTGTCCATTATATCATTAGATTAAAAAGTCGAATTTGTTTGACGTCAAGGTCATTTCTAACAAGTAATGCACTGAAACAAATTTCTAAAACTCATCTAAGTCGAGGCCGTCAACTCTATTGCCTTGCTTTCAGAAAGATTTGTGGACATACTTCCCATATTTAAACACTCTAGCGATAATGAAGCTCATTTTCTAAAGGAGGGAAGTTAAATGGTGGAATACGCTTAAAGAGAGAGGTACTAATAATTGATGATCTTATTAGACGATTTAGGCATTTACCTTTTTGGTGTTTGCTGTTATTAATCAGACTGGCTGTATCTGGCATTTCCTGTGTTTTGTGGAAAATACAAGGCGATACGTTGTAGGCTTGACACCTTCACTTTGCATACTACTTTACCTTAATATGACAATTGTTCAAATCATGGTGCGAGGATGGCTATGGTGCATATGAGAATTTCGTGATCTTAAGGAAAGGTTTCTGAACACTGCTTCCTGTAACCCTTACGTTAAGGTCTTTAAGGAAAAAATGTAGAAAACTTAAGCGCCTCCGACAACGGGGGGTCTTCAATTTGCTCTTGGTCCCCCAATTTCCAACTTGCGTCGGAGCCCTTGATCTTTGATTTAAAGTATCTAAAATTTGAACCATGCCAGCTTGAGCTCCCTGGGAATTCTTTAGAGGAGAGCTCAGTCACCACTGCTAGCTTTTTAATCCAGAGCAGACGGAAAAATAGTATTTTTCCCACAGTCACAATGAAAAGTCAAACAGCAAATCAAAATATGGTATGATGGTAAACAAGCCCCGAGGCATACCAGGCCCCGAGGCACACCAGGCCCCGAGGCACACCAAGCCCAGAGTCGCATCAGGCCCAGAGTCGCACCAAGCCCAGAGTCGCACCAAGCCCCGAGGCACACCAAGCCCAGAGTCGCACCAGGCCCCGAGGCACACCAAGCCCAGAGGCACACCAGGCCTCGAGGCACACCAAGCCCAGAGTCGCACCAGGCCCCGAGGCACACCAAGCCCAGAGTCGCACCAAGCCCAGAGTCGCACCAAGCCCAGAGTCGCACCAGGCCCCGAGGCACACCAAGCCCAGAGTCGCACCAGGCCCCGAGGCACACCAAGCCCAGAGTCGCACCAAGCCCAGAGTCGCACCAAGCCCAGAGTCGCACCAAGCCCAGAGTCGCACCAAGCCCAGAGTCGCACCAAGCCCAGAGTCGCACCAGGCCCCGAGGCACACCAAGCCCAGAGGCACACCAGACCCCGAGGCACACCAAGCCCAGAGTCACACCAGGCCCCGAGGCACACCAAACCCAGAGTCGCACCAAGCCCAGAGTCGCACCAAGCCCAGAGTCGCACCAAGCCCAGAGTCGCACCAAGCCCAGAGTCGCACCAAGCCCAGAGTCGCACCAAGCCCAGAGTCGCACCAAGCCCAGAGTCGCACCAAGCCCAGAGTCGCACCAAGCCCAGAGTCGCACCAAGCCCAGAGTCGCACCAAGCCCAGAGTCGCACCAAGCCCAGAGTCGCACCAAGCCCAGAGTCGCACCAAGCCCAGAGTCGCACCAAGCCCAGAGTCGCACCAAGCCCAGAGTCGCACCAAGCCCAGAGTCGCACCAAGCCCAGAGTCGCACCAAGTCCAGAGTCGCACCAAGCCCAGAGTCGCACCAAGCCCAGAGTCGCACCAAGCCCAGAGTCGCACCAAGCCCAGAGTCGCACCAAGCCCAGAGTCGCACCAAGCCCAGAGTCGCACCAAGCCCAGAGTCGCACCAAGCCCAGAGTCGCACCAAGCCCAGAGTCGCACCAAGCCCAGAGTCGCACCAAGCCCAGAGTCGCACCAGGCCCCGAGGCACACCAAGCCCAGAGTCGCACCAAGCCCAGAGGCAGACCCAAGTAACCCCTTTCTACTTGAATCAATAACCCTAAGACGTGCTCAATATGTTTCATATGGATTTAAAAATGCATATACTTTTCTTTATTTACTTAAAGTTTATTTTCGAAAGCATTGTTAAATTCTCCCAGTAAACATATGATCTATAATAATCACGCTATTAAGAGTCATATTTTGAATTGAGATTTGCTTACGGGCCTAGAGGCAATCGCTCCCATGGCCCCCGGCGGTTAGTTCTGTGTACACCATGTGTATACTGTACAGTATCATGAAATCTTGGTTATTTCCAAAGCAGTTGAAGAGGCAGTTGGTGATGTCTTTATATGTGTAAAGCGTTTTGCATTTGGTTTGGGTTGAATAGTCGTTTCTTTTCCTTTGACGGCTTTAGGGGGTGAATTGTGTCGCTTTTAAAGAGACTTAAGTGGAAATCTTCAGATCGAGTTAATGTGAGATTAGAACTCCTGGCCATATTTCTTATTTGAAGAATTGTGCTAATAGGCTGGTAATGAAAGAAGTGTTCATAGATTGGTAAGAAAAAATGAGGAATTTCTTACCAGCTATTATTTTTATAAGGAAATAAGCACCGATGTCAATCATCGCAAACACTGATTTCAGTTCGTAAGAATTCTATTATCTAGAATTGATTTGGCAAGAAGTTGGCTGGCAAGTTACAGAAAGCCGCAAATTGTGAAGTGTGAAATGCCAACATGACCTCGAACGTAAAAATTACACACACTGTAATTCTACATAGTAGCGTGAAAAATACATGTGGTGTAATTTGTAGATAACTCCCTATTGAAATTGCATATATTTGAAAAAGAGGCTACCAGTTAAAGGTTACAGGCCATTTTGTTCTGCGGCCATTGTTGAATATCGAAACAAAATGGATTTTAGCTTGTGTCTTTCGGATCATTCAGAGGGAGAGAATGAATGTGGCGAAGATGCGCAAAATAACGGTAAGTGAGAGCCATCACTAGATGTGAAGCCAAATATCTAACTTCTCGTGAATTTATTCAAAGTGTCAGGCAAATGCTAAGTATAAACGCTATTATAGCGCTACGCTCTGGAGGCCAGATTTCCGTAGTCTGTTGCTTTTAGAGGTTGCCTGTTACTTTGCGCGTAGGAATTTTATGAAATGTAGCAATAAAAGAATAATGGGTTCGTTTTTAGAAAACAAGAAAAGTTTAAGGCGTACTCCTGCTCTCCTCTTGCGGACACTGGTGTGTAGGGCACGTGTTAACATGGGATGTAAGCACGTGCTTTCAGAGGGGGGCGATGAAAATGGGACACCATTTTCTATTAAAAGGGCATGTTCAAGAGGTACTTTTTTGAATAATAAAGAGGACACATTTCAAATGAACAGGGACTGAAGAGCCCGGTTAGGACAATCCTATTAGCCTCTTCTCATGTACGTTAAGGAGTTTTTTTGACTACATTAACATCCATGAAATTAAACCTCTGGATTTTTCATGTTCGCCACTAAGTAGTCACATTTCACTAAAATAGCAGCAAAAAATTTGAGACTGGAAAAAGTGAAAGGGCACATGCCCTCTGTCCCCTGTCTCCTACCCTGCCCTAAGCCACTGGGCCAGGGGAGCCACTGGACCACTGGTAACTTTGTTTTGCCTGTGGTTTAAGTTCCATATGATGCCAAAATATGTTTCAGGGTAGAAGTCTGAGCCAGGCCCAGTGATGTACCAGCCAGGGAGTGTGAAGGATATGACACCCCTTACTCTGTACTTCAACTTCTGTTAGGTAGAAATTCAAGCTTTGCCAATGCTAGGTAATATTTAAATCAGGAAGACAATGGAGTCCTTGAATCATATTCAAAAGTTTTGGTAATTGTTTCATTGGATAGGAAGCATAAAATATTTTAAATAGTTGATGCTCCATCTATTGCATAGATGCAAGATTTTTCAGTTTGATATCGAGAGTAAAAAACCCCCCTCAAGCTGTAAGTTTCTGTAAGTTTTCTGTAAGTTTAATTTGTTTTACTGTGGTATTATATATTGTAAGTATTTAATTAAAAAATCACCCTGAGGTATCTTATGAGGTATTTTCTTTTTCCTGGAGGTAACAATGTTTCTTTTCATCAGTGTCATCCTTTTTTAATAAGGCATGTTTCTTTAAAGAGATTTTGCAATATTGCCTTGTGCACCTATCTTAACATCTATAATTGAAATGAAGAAGAGTGCTCTCAACTCAAGAGTGATGCAGCTGTTTTGATTATAATCAAGAAAAATGGTAAAATAATTGATTTTAGTTTAAAAATTGTTATCTCCTTCAGGTCCTCAGACAAGTGGAGCAATTACTAAGGTACCATATGTTCTCATACTGTGTAGTATCCTGTATTTTATCAAGTGTTTCTATATCAGCTGCTTCTTTAATAAAACTGTGAAGCAGACATAGATTAATAACTGTTTTATCTCATATAATTGAACCTGTGCAACAGCAATGATTAAATCAGTTTCCAGAATTATTGCACATCTTTCTGTTTGTGATTAATTCAATATTTAAATCTTTCTGTAATGGCATCATTTTGTTTACAATTTGTTAGCCAAAGTGTCAGCAAAGTTTTTTAAGCTATTCAGATGCAATATTGTTTGTATTTTAATTGACTCCATAATTTTTTAGAAGCAAAAAAGCATCAACTGGGGTGACTTTGATTGTGTTGACTAGAAGCTTATCTGTTGTAAAAACTTAGCTATAAAAACAACAATTAGATACAAAAAATGTACAGAGAATTCTAATATATTTATTTCTTAAACCCTTTTGTTTTCCAATGAGGCAATAGGCTAGCAGTCACAAGGTATTCAAAGAACATCCTGAATACATCCCATACTTGACAAGTCTCCTGCATCCTGCTGGAGCCTCCAGCATTTCAAGCTTGTCTCCAGTCAAGCTCTGCAACAGCAAAACCTAAAAAAATCTCCAGCATTCTGTGTTTTTCAAAAATTCAAATTTACTTTTACATTTTGAGTATTGTCAAGTGTTTTTTCATGCAACCAATAGAGTTGCCTTTCGTATGTTTAGATGTCTCACGGGCTTGCGACCTGCAGTTCTAATCTCCCTTTGTCCCCTGCTACTTTTCTGTATTGAGTGCCATGGAAATATTTTAAGCTTCTCCATAGCTACACACTCAAATCTCCAGCCTTTTATTCTCTGAAACTTGGCAACTATGCATCCTCCTTTGATTTTTGACAGACCCTAATGTCAGTCACAGGAGGTAACTGTGAGGCTAAACAAAGAATTTTGAAAGTGAATGTATTCAGAATTTTTCTTTTATATCTTGTCACTTGTGTTTTGGGAACCGAATGCTGCTGAGACATTTGCAAGTTTCAAAGTATTGTCAACACAGCTAATTAGAACAAAAACAATGGTCCCCTTTTAAAAAACATGGGGGGTTTTAGTAGATATTCAGGGTTGTAAATTTAGATGACAAAAGACATTTTTCTTTCGAATTTTATTAGCAATCAGGGCTTTTCTGCTTGCCCTGTCTGGTTATTTTTACTTCTAGTGCCTTATCCAGCCATTGCTCCAGCTACTAAGCAGTCAGGGTGTCTAGATAGAAGGCTCAGCTTTGCGGCAGGATCTTATCTGAATACCTTCAGCAGAAAAATCTGTGCCACTTCTTAGAAAGGTTTTGGGCCCTGCTGGGTTCTTTGGTACAGGCCCCTGGCTGTTCCTGGCTGATAACCTTTTATATCCCTGCCACAAAGCATTTTTTCATAAGGAAAAGGTACATAATGCAAGCAAGATCTAGTTTTCTTGCAAGTCGATTCCTAGACAACTAGGATATTCAGAAAGTAAACCCCTTTAAGTATGGTATCGTATATAGATCTAAAGCATATCACAAACATAAATTAGTCTGACTTAGAGTAAAGTTTTTTGCTATTTTTGTTGGAATGCAGATAAGGTGAAGTAATCTATCAAAGCTATTTAGATATCATTTTAAAAGCACATTTCGAGAATCAGAGGGTATGGTATTGAGGGTTTTATGCCTTGTGTGTTTGATTCTATTGAGTAGATTTTTTGTACCTTGAATACGTATTTAATATTGTTTCAAGCTGCTCTTGATTAGATGTTTATAATGAGCATCCTTTAATAGGTTTTTACTTTTACTTCTCACAAACAGTTAGGTGAATCCTTTCACCCCCTTCTTTGATTTGGAAATTGCTAGATAAAATTATTTTGTTATTTTGACTTCTTTGCTTCATAGATAAATAACTAGCTTACAGATATATTTATATGATGAATGTAAATAATGGATGTAAAGTTATTTCAAAGATGGAAAGTGAATATGTTAAGATAATGTTAAAACTTTCGGTCTGTAATTTTCCTGAAGGCTTGTACACATTGTGGAGCTTCAATGCCAATCGCCGTCAAAGAATGTTCCAGCTGCAAGTCTTTAATACAAGCAAAGCCAAAGAAACAGCCACAGAAGATAAAATCTAAAAACACCTCAAGATTGAGGGGTTACATTAAAAAATATGTAAGTACTATTTACACTGTGTACAAAAGTGTGGAAATGGTGGTTAAAAAATGGTGGCAAACAGTGGCCAATGGCTTAATCCTGCAAATTTCCAAAACCAATTTAGCAAGTGTATTGGGCCTAAAAACGATAGTTTTTTGCGCAAAAAGCGATTCTTTATCTGACGGGGTTTCAGTTGAAACAAAATTAAATGATTTTTTTCCTGTTTTAAGGAAAGGTCACTGCTGAAGTATTTGGTAAGGATAACATTGTAAGTGTAAATAGAGACCACCTCAAGCTTTACTTCGATGACAAAAGTATTTCTTGTGAGATTGTTTTAGCATGAATAAAGTAGCTCTATATTTGACAAAATAGACTGTGGATTTTCTCTTAGTTGCTTTGCCCACCATTATACCCAAGTAAATATTAAAGAAAATTATTTATACCTTATCAAATAATGCTTTTGTGAATAATTGTACCTTACTAAATAATAATGTCTAAATAACATAAATTCAAGCTGTCTATGTTATTTAGACAGCAAACTCTTGTATCACCAAATGTCTGCTTCAAAAAGTGTTCTTCTGGCATCAACCTCTATAATTTGCAGGCACATCTCCGCTAAAAGTATCTTTCCTAATAATTTCAATGTCAGAACAAACGTGAAAAAATGCAGATTTAAATTTCAACGCAGTGTACTGTGCTTCTTCAAATCTACCTACATTTCATCATATAATTGTGTCTGAATCTTTGATTATTCTTTCCAGAAGTTCCCTGAAGTACTGATTCAAAGGTTTCCCAAGATTTCTTCTCAAACCGTAGAATAATACCTCAAATTCATTTTTATTAAAAAGCCAATGAGTTGGAATATTATTTTTCTGCCAACGTCTTTAGTCACGAAAGTACCTTT